>NW_027526225.1:74415700-74965700 GCF_048455015.1 Haemaphysalis longicornis | reverse complement strand
TCCAACGTGAGTACACGCGGATCCGCCAACCCTTGAATCACCGTACTTAATTCGATGAACCCCTCATTTCCCATTCAAACAAGTGACATGAGATGGCACTAGCCGCTCCTTTCATCGTCATCGTATGGACAAATATTGTTCTTGGCAATTCTGGATGTTTTCATAGCTGCTGGCTCTCTAAAGTAGTGGTAGTATTCAGTAAATCAGTGCATTCCTCCAGCCCATTTTTAAATAAATTGCAAAAGCAATTATTACCAGCTTGGCGAGTTCGTCATATCGAGGTTAACCGCCGCAACACCCTCGTTACACACAGGGCGCAAACATATGAGATTTTATGGCAGTAGGAATTGGGAATTGAAAAACGTCGTTAAATTCTGCAATTTCTTACTTTCAAGTTTGTTACAACCAGATTTAACTGTATACGTCTTATGGAGACTACCCGACATTGTGCGCATCTAATGGATGCAAAATTCCACGCGCCATGGCTGGCGATGAAAAAATGGCGGGCAATTAAGACACTCCCTGATGCGATATTTCGGCGCAGCAGCAGTGCGCTCAGGAAGCACTCACTCGAGGATTCTGTATACGGTAGCGATGATAACCCTCTGCGTCGGCGGGAAGGGACCACGAAATTCGTCTTAAGCGAACGCGCATCATAGTCACGATTTTTTGCGCACTAAGCAAACGCATCTACAAACGATCTGAATGTATTCCGATATGCGGTTTATAAGATTAAGACATCTGTGTTCAAAGAAAAGCGCGTCTTTCCTTACATTTCTTTTGTATGTGACAAAACAGCATGGTGTTCTGTTAAGCGTGACAACACAGCACTGCGACCCAAAAGCAAAACGTCAAAACAGAAGCGGCAGAATAGTAAAACGTCAAAACTGCACAAGCACAAAACAGCAAGCCGGAAGTGTGATGGTTAAAATGGAGTCCCGTCGTCGCCGAGAACTTGCATGCTATTAATCAGTCTTAGTTTTCCCCCAACCAGCGAAGCCGTTTCCCCTCAGGGACAATCCGGGGAAGCTCAGTCAATACAATGAGCAGAAGCGGTTCGGCCGCTTGGGCAAAGAACATTACAGAATGAGCCCATGCAGGATGGCTGCTCTCGCTGGCGTTTTATCCGGTGTGAGAGAGCAGTCCCCCTCGATTTGACCCAACCGGTGAAACAGTTTCCTCTCAATAACCAGCCAGAGCTACTATTATCGATTAACAGTGACTGTGATTTGTCAGTGAGCGACAGATTTACTGGTTGGTTAAAATCAGACTAATTATAACCTAACCGGCCAAACCACTTCTGGCCAGAGTCAATCTGCATCATTGTTAGCACACATGTTTTGTTGCTTTTCTGTGTTGTCGCGTGATGTTTTGTGGCTGCGCTCTTCCGTCACAAAATGTTATGTTGGTGCTGTTTTGCGGCGTGCTGTCTTTACGCCTTGCCCTTATGTTGTGCTAATCCGTCCCGTACAGTGCTCACGTCCTGTTTCGACGCTGCATACCTATAAGAATGCCTTGGGGCTTTCTACTTATGAGACGTTTACAGCTGGTACACGCACTTGGCGTGCAACGAGTTTGACGTTACTTCACTTGTCCCTCGGTTTCAGGTTAAGCCAACCACACGTTAGGGCTGAACATAGGCTGGAAAAAAATTGTGGCTGATCCCTCTATCATGGGAATCGGCAAAACACAAAAGTGAAAGGGGCCTTCACTGGAGAAGTTGAATGTTAAATGAACCTCCTTCATATGCGAAGGATTCGCGAGCCTGACACTGTCACACGAAGTGGCGCCGAAACCCAAGAAACAAAAAAATTACCGGTTTTTTCAGGCACACCAAAACCAAAAATGGCATGCACAGAAACAACAGCTTGAAACACAACGGTAATGGGAACACAACGCCAGCACGGAGGGTGCCTCAATTCTCACGCATCCGCCTAACACAAAGGCCCTGGCATCGAGACGCAAACTGACGGCGCTTATTAGCGTCATGATGCGCTACTTCGCTTCGCCATTCCTAGACTGCAGCACCAATTGAATGAGTCATATAGGCAAAGACATAACGCGCGTACGTAAAGGTACTCTCGCCGCTTCTTATAGCGCAGTCGGTAGAGCGCCACGTGCCTCCCGTTATGGCGACAGGGTTCGAAAGGGCATGGGCTCGAATCCGGGCGCCGCAGAACCATTGTTAGTTTTTCTTTCGACGTCAGGGGGGAGAGGAAGACGAAGATCGCCATCGCGCTGCGTTCACATCGGCTCCGTTCTTTTTCACAAATTGCACCGGTTAATTGAACCGCAGCTGTTTGAAAGTGCATCGACCGAATGTATGAAGTTGTGTGGTTTACCGGAAACCGAAATTCCGAGGTAGGGAACCACTTCTTTCCAATTTAGAGGACTTTTTTGTGCCCGCGAGGAGCGCCCGCCGCTAGGCCTAACGTCGACTTCGGCCTCGGCCAGGGGAGTGGTAGGCCTAGCCCAGGGCTCGGCGAAGCCGCCAGCGAAAAACCGAACCATCGGTGATTACGCATGTGAGCATTGCCCTAAAATGGCTACCGCTATGCGTGTAGAGGTGAACGGCGTCGAAATTTCGCGGGAACAGTGCACAAGATCGCACGGCAGGAAAACTGCCGGCGAAAGAGTGGGGCAAAACGGCGTGGGCCAGTTAATGCTAACGCCCGTACTTCGAGCGAGCCAAGATGGCGCCAAGGCAAAGGCTGAAGTCAACAGCCGGAGTGACAACGTCGGCAGTGGCGCCACCGGCAACGATACACGTCACTCAATGGTGAAACGTATAAACAAGGGCAAATTGTTGAAGGGTGCGGTGCGCGCATGCCAGAGTTGCCGCGCGGCGATATGAAGATCTTGTTGCGCCCACGAGGCGGGCTCCGTGGGTGCGATGTGACCCGCGTTCAACTAAGTCGTACACTTGCGGCGGCGGCACAGATCCCCGCAAACGAAGCAAATGAAGATGTCGTGTGCCTGAACCTCCAGCATAATATGGTTGTGCTGAGCACCACCAAGAGAGAGCACGCCGACCGGTATGCTGCCGTGGAAAGGATCGACAAACGCGGCACGGCGCACGAAGTTAGTGCATACGAAGCGGCCCCTCACGGCACGGTGAAGGGCGTCATAAGGGGCATCCTGCTCGAGGATACGGCCCAGGAGATTCAGGGCAATGTTGTGCACAAGCATAACCCAACAGCCCTACAGGCAAACCGAATCGGTAATACCCGATCGGTCGTCATCGCTTTCGAAGGGCACAAAGTACCCAGTTACGGCGCACGATTGGGTACTTGGGTACCCAATTACGGCGCACAATTACGGCGCATGGCGCACGAAGTAAGTGCATACGAAGCGACCCCTCACGGCACGGTGAAGGGCGTCATAAGGGGCATCCTGCTTGAGGATACGGCCCAGGAGATTCAGGGCAATGTTGTGCACAAGCATAACCCAACAGCCCTACAGGCAAACCGAATCGGTAAGACCCGATCGGTCGTCATCGCTTTCGAAGGGCACAAAGTACCCAGTTACGGCGCACGATTGGGTACTTGGGTACCCGATTACGGCGCACAATTACGGCGCATGGCGCACGAAGTAAGTGCATACGAAGCGGCCCCTCACGGCACGGTGAAGGGCGTCATAAGGGGCATCCTGCTTGAGGATACGGCCCAGGAGATTCAGGGCAATGTTGTGCACAAGCATAACCCAACAGCCCTACAGGCAAACCGAATCGGTAAGACCCGATC
Organism: Haemaphysalis longicornis; assembly: GCF_048455015.1. Classification (NCBI taxonomy): domain Eukaryota; kingdom Metazoa; phylum Arthropoda; class Arachnida; order Ixodida; family Ixodidae; genus Haemaphysalis; species Haemaphysalis longicornis. The sequence goes on along the minus strand of NW_027526225.1, from coordinate 74,961,957 downwards.
GGTCGTCATCGCTTTCGAAGGGCACAAAGTACCCAGTTACGGCGCACGATTGGGTACTTGGGTACCCGATTACGGCGCACAATTACGGCGCATGGCGCACGAAGTAAGTGCATACGAAGCGGCCCCTCACGGCACGGTGAAGGGCGTCATAAGGGGCATCCTGCTTGAGGATACGGCCCAGGAGATTCAGGGCAATGTTGTGCACAAGCATAACCCAACAGCCCTACAGGCAAACCGAATCGGTAAGACCCGATCGGTCGTCATCGCTTTCGAAGGGCACAAAGTACCCAGTTACGGCGCACGATTGGGTACTTGGGTACCCAATTACGGCGCACAATTACGGCGCATGGCGCACGAAGTAAGTGCATACGAAGCGACCCCTCACGGCACGGTGAAGGGCGTCATAAGGGGCATCCCGCTCGAGCATACGGCCCAGGAGATTCAGGGCAATGTTGTGCACAAGCATAACCCAACAGCCCTACAGGCAAACCGAATCGGTAAGACCCGATCGGTCGTCATCGCTTTCGAAGGGCACAAAGTACCCAATTACGGCGCACGATTGGGTACTTGGGTACCCGATTACGGCGCACAATTACGGCGCATGGCGCACGAAGTAAGTGCATACGAAGCGGCCCCTCACGGCAGGGTGAAGGGCGTCATAAGGGGCATCCTGCTTGAGGATACGGCCCAGGAGATTCAGGGCAATGTTGTGCACAAGCATAACCCAACAGCCCTACAGGCAAACCGAATCGGTAAGACCCGATCGGTCGTCATCGCTTTCGAAGGGCACAAAGTACCCAGTTACGGCGCACGATTGGGTACTTGGGTACCCAATTACGGCGCACAATTACGGCGCATGGCGCACGAAGTAAGTGCATACGAAGCGACCCCTCACGGCACGGTGAAGGGCGTCATAAGGGGCATCCCGCTCGAGCATACGGCCCAGGAGATTCAGGGCAATGTTGTGCACAAGCATAACCCAACAGCCCTACAGGCAAACCGAATCGGTAAGACCCGATCGGTCGTCATCGCTTTCGAAGGGCACAAAGTACCCAATTACGGCGCACGATTGGGTACTTGGGTACCCAATTACGGCGCACAATTACGGCGCATGGCGCAAGAAGTAAGTGCATACGAAGCGGCCCCTCACGGCACGGTGAAGGGCGTCATAAGGGCATCCTGCTCGAGGATACGGCCCAGGAGATTCAGGGCAATGTTGTGCACAAGCATAACCCAACAGCCCTACAGGCAAACCGAATCGGTAAGACCCGATCGGTCGTCATCGCTTTCGAAGGGCACAAAGTACCCAGTTACGGCGCACGATTGGGTACTTGGGTACCCAATTACGGCGCACAATTACGGCGCATGGCGCACGAAGTAAGTGCATACGAAGCGGCCCCTCACGGCACGGTGAAGGGCGTCATAAGGGGCATCCTGCTCGAGGATACGGCCCAGGAGATTCAGGGCAATGTTGTGCACAAGCATAACCCAACAGCCCTACAGGCAAACCGAATCGGTAAGACCCGATCGGTCGTCATCGCTTTCGAAGGGCACAAAGTACCCAATTACGGCGCACAATTACGGCGCATGGCGCACGAAGTAAGTGCATACGAAGCGGCCCCTCACGGCACGGTGAAGGGCGTCATAAGGGGCATCCCGCTCGAGCATACGGCCCAGGAGATTCAGGGCAATGTTGTGCACAAGCATAACCCAACAGCCCTACAGGCAAACCGAATCGGTAATACCCGATCGGTCGTCATCGCTTTCGAAGGGCACAAAGTACCCAATTACGTTAGATACGGCAACCTGCTCACGGAGTGCACGTTGCACACAAAACATATTGACGTATGCTATGCGTGCGGAAGAGTAGGCCACAGAATGGACGTGTGCCCGAATCCTTCGAACAAGATCTGCCGAGGGTGTGGAATCTTCAACCCCGCCGAAGACCACGCATGTGTCCCGAAGTGTGGCCTGTGCGGAGGCTAACACCTGACCGTGGACAAGGCCTGCCAAGCCCGCTTCAAGACGCCCTACGCCGTCCGCCGGCGGCGCTGGAAACGGCGCCGAGCGGAGGAAGAAGACGCTGGGAGAAGGAACCGAGAAAAAAGAGGTCCTACAGGCGGACCCCGCCGTAGCGCCTCCAAACAACGGGGCCGGTCGCAAACGCCGGTCCGCCGCAGCAACAACAGTAGCGGCGAAAACGACCGCCAGAGTGGCGCCCGATCGAAGTCACGATCCGGGGGTGGCAACGGCGGCGGCAAGCGCCGCTGGGAGACGGTGAACCCCTGCTCGAGCGGGAGATCCGGATCGCGGACCACGTCCCGTTCGAAAACCAAGGCCGCCTCGGGGTCCCGGATCAGTTCGAGAGACCGGACCAGTTCGAGCTACCGGCTAGTTCGAAGTCCCAGAACGAGTCAACCGGACGCCGAGGGATCGCCGAGAAAAAGGTGGGCTGGACCAACAGGTCTCTCGTCGCTCGAACCAGCGATACCGCATTCCCACCCCTCCCCGCCTCCCAACACCTTAACTCACAAGCGAGTCCGCAAAAGGACAGTAGCGACGTGGCAGAGCTTAAGAGGATCACAGAGCGCCAAAACACTCTGATCCAGGAGCAGAATGCCTAAATACGGGCGCTTATGAGCAAGATTGAAACGCTGGCGAGTAACGGCAGCTCGGGAAATGCAAGACCGCAAAACAACACCACGGCGACAAACAACGCCGAAGGCTTGCGCAAGGTGGCGTGGATGGATCCCCCCTCTCCCCGCCTAGGGCGGACGGCGGGAGCGGCTGGGTCCACGCAACGTACATCCAACAATCAAGAGGTGATGGACGCCGAAGATGGTCCCGCGAGCGGAGAGGAAGCGGCGGCCGCAGAGACCGTGACCACGGCAACGATACAGATCCCACATGGAGGAGAGCTTACGGCAATTTTGTCCGCAATTAAGGCTAGGCAAAATGGACGGCTGACTCGAAGCTGCCGAGAGTCAGGTTCACACGCTCTCGGTGAAGCACGAGCGCCTAGCATTAAAGTAGCCACAACGTCGGTGAGGAACCATTTCGCGTCCCTGAAAAAGGAGCGGGCTGAAGGAATAAAAGTAGCCACAAACCGTTTTGCATCCCTGAAAAAGGAGCGGGCCGAGAGAATCAAATATGCGATCGCGTAAAGGCGCGGTTGACTCGAGACGTCCGAGGAGGATTACGCAGAGGCCAAGTAAGAAGCACAGGAAGAAGAGCGGGGGAGACACCACCGTAATTTACCAATGGAACTGCCGCGGAAGTCGGAACAAAGAAGCGGAACTGCTGTTACACATTGACGGGCAAGAAAACAAGCCAGATATAATAGCTCTACATGAAACTAACGGGAAACCAAGACTCCCGGGGTACGTCACTTACACATATCCCACGGAGAACGGAACGGCGGTGCTCGTCCGCAGCAACGTGGCGGCAACACAACACGTCACGGCGCAGGGCGGGTGCGAGCACACGCTGGTCGAAATTCATGCAAGAGAAATTGGCAACCCCGGCAATCTATTCGTCATGAGCGCGTACTGCCTGCCGTCACAACAGCAGTACGAGTTTGACCGCATCGTGAGCCAGGCGAAAGGGTTGGCGGGGACGAGGCCGCTCCTGATCCTCAGCGACTTTAACACCGCTCACACAACGTGGGGCTATAAGTTTCAGTCCAAGAGAGGAAAATCGTTGGCCAAGGCAATGGAGGATCACGAGATGGCCCTCCTGAACGAGCCGGACGTACCCACCAGAAGAGGTAACAGTGGCGCAAGGGACACTACGCCAGACCTGTCGTGGTTATCGGGCACGCTAGACGTCACCTGGAGGAGCGAAGAAGCGGACCTGGATTATGACCACACCGTGATCCGCATCACGATCCGAGGCTCCCGATATCGGTCTCTGCTGGGGACGGCGCGGATCACGGATTGAGACAAGATGAGGAAGTATACCCAAAAACAAGAGGCGGCGTTCGAGGAAGAGTCGGCTACAAGCCGAAAGAAAACAAACCAGAAGATGGTCCTCCAAAAATTCACCCAGGAAATCGCAACGACGGCGCAGGTACCGTACGTGGACGCCAGACTGACCCACACGTGGGCGGCTCGGCACTCGTTAACGTGGCGGCGGTGGAAGCGTCAGAGACACAACAGAAAGCTGGTCAAACGCATTGCGGTCTTGAACATACAGATCGCCGAGCACGCGGCCAAGCTATGCAAGGAAAATTGGCTCAAGACTTGCGACAGCCTGCAGGGCAAGCTCTCGGCGCGGAAGACGTGGTGTCTCTTGAGGCATTTGATCGACCCGCTGAGTACCAAAACTGCGATCAATCGCAACCTCACCAAAGTATTGAACACGTACAAGGGAGACGGCAGCAGGCTCCTGGAAGACCTGAAGGTGGGGTACTTAAAGGAAGAGAAGGACCAGTACCCGGTGCCCGAGATGTACGAAGGACCCGACAACGATGAGCTGGACAGGCCGTATACCATGACGGAATTTCGGACAGTGGTAGACGAAAGCAATAAGAGAAGTGCACCTGGCAGGGACGCCATAACATACAAACTGCTCGGTAAAATGAGTGGTGCAGCGGCCTGCGGCCTCCTAGAGCACATCAAATAAACCTGGGAGAGCTCGCGGTTGCCGAAGGAATGGAAGGAAGCCGAGGCCCACTTCATTCGAAAGCCCGGCAAAGCCCTCACGATAGACAACATGCGGCCCCTCTCCCTCACGTCCTGCGCGGGGAAGGTGATAGAGCGCATGGTTCTTCGCCGGCTGCAGAAGCACGTCGAAGAAACACATCAGATGCCGGAGACGATGTACGGCTTCAGACACCATCTCAGCACCCGAGACGTCGTGGTACAAATCCACGAGCTTGTTGTCAAGTAGGCAACGGGGCACGCGCAGCGCGGGATACTTGCCCTCGACCTGAAAGGAGCGTCTGACAACGTGTGCCACGCAAGCGTGTTGCAGAATCTGAACAAGACCAGGTGCGGCCGTAAGACATTCGGCTACATAACAGATTTTCTGTCAAATCGAACGGCGACCATCAGGATAGGGGACGAGAAGTTGGACCCTGCCGAGCTCGGTGATAGGGGAACTTCTCAGGGGTCGGTCTTGTCGCTCCTGCTCTTCAATCTGGCCCTCCTGCCCCTGCCCGATCTACTCAAGCAAATCGAAGGCATGGACCACGCGTTCTACGCCGACGATACGGTGTGGACGGCCCGAGCCGGGTCCGATGCTTGGATGGAGGAAGCCTTACAGCGGGCGGCCACGACCGTGCACGAGTACGCTAAGTCATGCTGACTGAGCTGTGCCCCCCAGAAATCTGAGCTGCTCATGATCCAACCAGGGAAACCTAAGAAGGAGCCGCTGCCGAACATGACCATCACCATCGACGAACGGCCATCAAGCCAGATCAGCAGATTCGGATTCTCCGCCTACTACTTCAGAGCGACGGGAAGGCACACGCCGCCGTGAAAAAGATCACGACTACATCCTAACAAATACTCAGTATGATTCGGAGGGTATCTAACAGAAACCGAGGCCTGAAAGAGGACGATGTCATGCGCCTGGTAAGCGCGTTCGTCGTGTCGCGGGTTACCTACTCCGCCCCGTATCTCCACCTGACGAAGGCAAATAGGGACACCCTAAACACGATGCTTCGCAAGGCAACGACGCAAGCACTTGGAATTCCCATTTACTCGTCCACGCAAAGGCTGCTAGACATGGGCGCCCACAACACGGTGGAGGAGCTCATCGAAGCCCACCTTTCGAATCACAGAATCCGGCTCAGTCACACGGAGCACGAACGAGCCGTCCTACGCAAGATAGGTTGGCAGATCGAGCCAGTACCCATCAAGGCAGCCCTTGCGGAAGACTGGAAGATGAGCATTCAGACGAAACCCCTTCCCCAGAACATGACGCCGGGCAAAGACGACGAGAGGCGCACCGCGCGGGCAAAAGCAATGGCCCGGAAGCTGGAAAAGAACCCCAGGGTTCTCTACGCGGACGCCTCGCTCCGAAAACACAGCGACCGTGCAGCGGCGGTAGTTATGTCCAGAGACCGGCTGATCGTCAGCGCGTCCCTGAAGACAACAGACCCCGCAGGTGCAGAGGAAGTGGCCGTGGCCCTGGCACTCGCACAGCCGTGCGTGGACACCGTGGTCACCGACTCAATGACAGCGTACGGAAGCTTCCGCAGGGGGGTAATCTCCTCCGCGGCCCGAGCCATTCTATCCAAGTGCAAGCCACCGGGAAGAGCCATAGAGCTCGTGTGGGTCCCGGCTCACTCGCCGCTAGCAGGCAACACCATCGCCGACTACCATGCCCGAGAAATGTCAATCCGGGCCGAGCACGAGCCGGAAGAGCTACCGCACCCGGTTACCAGCTTTCGGGTCATTACCCGGATGTACCGAGAGGAGAGGTGCAGACTGCCGGAACCACCGCACCCAAAACTGACTAGGCAACAACAGACGATCCTGCGTCGAGCGCAGAAGGGATCGCTTGCGCATCCAGTACTGATTAACCGCATGTACCCCGCGGAACACGATACGCTCTGTCCGTTTTGCAAAAGAGAGAGGGGCACCCAGCCGCACATCTTGGCAGAGTGTACAGAACTCAAGACCCCCCCTCCTCCCTTACCCCACAACCCCCGCAATCCCCAACCCCTTGAGCGATGGGAGGGAACCACCCCGTCTGGTGCCAGCCTGCACTACCGATTTCGTTTTGGGCTCAATAAACGTTGATTCCTCCTCCTCCTTCTTTTGACGTCACTTCCGTCACGAATATGACGAGAGTGAGATCTCGGTGTACCCGGGCACAAAACTCTCGTGTTAAAATACCCACGAAGGGAATTTACTGAGATTTGCAGCTCAAAGCGCCGCGATTCATAGGACGTGAGTCGCATTAAATTCTGAACTCATGAGGAGTGCTCAGTGGTCGTCAGACAGCGTGGCGTGCACTGGCAGGACAACCCCTGCGCATGTGCATTGGCGGGGACATTATCGATAGCCCGTGTGTCACATTCAGCAATATTCTTAAGCAAGCCAGGCCTCTGTGCCCGGCGATGCGTATCGTACTGTGGCATTCAATCAATCATCAATCAATCAAACAGCTTTATTTCTTTTGAAAAGGAGGAGTACGGGACTAAAAGCTGGAGCAGCTTGACGAGGTCCCGGCCCCATTACAGGTCAGCAAAACAGCAGCATGATGACTCCATTCTTTTGACTCCATTGCGTAAAGTACACCTCGGAAGTCTAAACCATCAACATAGTACGCGGCCACCTCCTTGGGTGATACTTCGTAAAAACATGGCCACAAGTCCGCCATTTCAGGTGTGATGTCAACCTCTAAGCGTGTTTTTATGCTGCGTGCACCTAAAAGTGATTTAAAAATACCAAAATACCTTTGCTTCCAAATAAAATGCATATAATGAAGAAAAAGAACAGTCCAAGTAAAAATATTAAAAGTATTTCGACACAAGCACAGCGCTGCTGGTACTCGAAACACAGGCGGAACATGGCAAAATCCGACGCAGCCAAAACCACCATCGCACTACACAATATTAAATGCCATTCCAAGCAACACATTTGAAATCGCACCCGTATGCACCAAAGATCAATAGAGGGCACGTGAGGAATTACCCGAATAACTCGGAAACATACCCTGCAGCAATACTCGAAAAATTCCATGCATCTAAAAAATAAAATGACCCTCAATGGCATTTAGTTTGCATATACAAAGTTCACATTCCTATCTCCTTATCAATTCTGAGGTTTCCTTGGATTTGTTATAAGTTTTTGGGCATTCCTCAAGCAAGTAGTGGTTATTTGCCGAAGAAGGCCATCATCATCATCATCATCATTGTGGTCATCATCACCCAAATGGCGGTCGGTCGCTTGGTTTTCGCATTCCGAGACTTCACCATGAAAAAAGCCTGCAGAAAGTTGTCCCGCATGAGAAATACCGTCTTCATCCTCGTCACGATCGTGAGCGTGTTCGCGTTCTTCCAGCTGGGGAATTTTGCAGTGCCGAAGGACTTGCTTCAGGACGAGAATCTGAAGCACATCGAATACTGGAGCCACGAAGTCGGTCAGGCTGCTCTACGTGAGGGCGAGCAGTATGAAGCGACGCGGCTTCCGCACCGCGGAGGCTGGGCCGTGGAAGCGCGCTGTCGTGAGGGCATCGATGTCCTGTTCTTCGTGCACGCCTGCTCACGAGAATGGAGACGGCGGGCGGTCCTGCGCGACACCCTCGTCGAGGAGGCGGCCGCGAGACGCTTCAACTGGGCCGCCGTGTTCTTTGTGGGTCGCCGTGCCAAGGAGCCACTCCTCGACGCCTGGCTCAACCTTGAGGCGGACGCCCTTGGCGACCTGGTCGTGTTCCCGTTCGAAGACGGCTACAGGACCATGACTCCCAAGTAGGTGAACGGCATGCAATGGGTGGCCGACCACTGTGCCAACGTGCCGGTGATCGTCAAGCTGGACGACGATGTCACCGTTCACCCGTTCAAGGTGAATACCAATGCGCCTGTGAACATCGACGCTGTAGCCTTCAATGAAAGACACGCTGTTAACCGAAAGTTAAGGGCTCAGCTACTGGGGCCGTAGTTGATGTCTAGTCAAGAGGTTGAACGACTGGCACACTGTACCAAGCTAATGAAATTTCGGTTACGAACGCCTTTGTTTAGAGCTGGTAAATCAGGAGCTAGTTCAATTCAAAGAAAACCTAAAATACATAAATGAAATATGTATGCAAACAGGTATGGTTAACGTTTTTACTTGAAGCGTTTTCTGATCAGAAGCCTTCGTGTCGCAGTGTTCTCGGCAGTCCATCAAATCGGCCACATCATGTGTTCTAATTTTTTACCGAAGGGAATGGTCGTCTAGCTGACACTTCCCCAGAAAATAACATTCGTAGTCAATTATTTTAAAACCGCTATCACCATCCGGGTTTGCCTTGTTACGTACCAATCAAACAAACGCTGCCTTCCGTCTTTTGTAGATCGGCCAAAACTCAGTGCGCTAAACTCCGTCACTGCACTCGCCTCCAGTAAGGGCGTACAAACGGGGAAACCACTTTGTAACAACTATTTAACCAAGAGAAACGCTTTCGCCTTCTCATCTCGTGGGAATATGCTTAGGCATACTCTTTAACCTTCTTCAACTGTTTAACCTTGAGGTCACGCCAAAGCGTGACCTCAAGAAATACCTCCGTTGCCGTGTTGTGGGCAGACATGTGTGGTACGTGTGTCAAGTTCTTGATAAATTGTATGGGAAGGCATTAATTTGTCCAGAATGCGTAAAACTGCCAATGGAGTCGGCGTCAGAGGCAAGCCTCTAAACACGCGTCACTACAGAGTGTTTCAAAAAGTGTGAATCGAATTGCAAAACCCAAAAATGGGAAGGTAGGCTGAACGATGCCCGCACATGGGCAGAGCCCCTTCAAAATTGGAGTGTGTTTATAGCACGTGCACCAAATATCAGTACTGCTAACGCATCGAGTAACTTCCGGTTTCTATGTCCCATACCCAATATTAGCCGTGCTAACGCCTGATGAGTCACTTCTGGTTTCTTATTTCATATCAAGGCTTTCATTACGCCTTTTGTAATATTTGATATTACGACTGCCATCTAGGGGCCGACATTGCAGCACACAAATAATAAGGTTTGTATACCAAAAACTGCACTTCAGACCTGATGCCACGTGGTGGAGATACGCACCGCAGGTAGGGAAGGGTTTTCTGCCCTCTGACTCTGCGCATTCCGACAATGTCAAGCGAAGATTGCGAACACTGCCCTGAACTCGGCATTAAGCCGATAATGTTACCCTGAGATGTAGAGAAGCTTCGATTGATTGATTGCAGGGTTTAACCCGCTGACGCAACAAGGATGAGGAGGCGCACCGTGGTGGAGGGTTCCAGGTTAATTATGACCACCTGTGTATCTTTAACGGTCGCCGCAATCTCGTACAGACGGATGTTTGTGCTTTTCACCTCCATCGGAAAAGCGGCCGCCGCGGTCGGGAATGGACCTGCCGTCCTCGTGCTCAGCTGCACAACGCCTCAGTCACCGCGGGGAGTTGGAGAGGAGCTTCACAGATAAAATCTCAAAACTGCCCAATGCAGGCTATGCGAATGCGGTCCTGGTGTCGATCTGCGAGTCGTTGCTTCAAAATATAAAAGGAAAAGTCTGCAGCGGTCCTAGAGAGGCTACTGACAGGAGCAAGATAACGGTTGTGCCTTAGCTGCACGGAATCACACACAACATTAAGAAGATAGCACCCACAGAGGGGGAGACAGTTGTGTGCTCATCCCCAAACAAAGGGTATGCCAGGCGCCGGCATGTCAATCTTGCAATTATAGAGAGCCATTGCACAACTAAGCACCGTACTTCGTGCGCAGCATGCGTGCAGGGGGTTGTATACAAGCTACCGTTATCATGCAGGAAAAGCTACATTGGCCAGACCTGCCTTTGTATCAACAATAGAGTTGGAGAGCACAAGGTCGCAAAAAAAACGCTCCGCCAGGTCACTTGGCCACCCACTGCCGAGATTACCCGACTTAATGACGCCATGGAAGTTTGAAGTGGACTTCCATGGCTTCATTACCATCCATAAAAACAGTGATATGCTAGCGCGGGAAATCATCGAAGCAATGGAAATCGAAAGAAACATCGACGATTGTGTCAGCACAGTGTCGGTTGCGCTAACGGATAAACTATTTCTGCGCATGATTGTACTCGTACCAGGTAGCTAGAGGAGAGTATAAATATACAAGGCGAGGCGAAAAAAATTAATTAGGTAGTGTCAAGGTTTGTGCTTCGTCTTTCGTCTTTGTGCCCTGATTTAATTTTAGGCTGCCCAGTATCTAAACAATTATTATCGAACAAGCTAAGATTCTGCCTATGCTAACACCTTACAATTTGGCAACGGTTTTTTATTCTTTTTTTATACCGACATATCAGTACTGCTAACGACCGAAGAGCTGTTTCCGGGTTCTCATTGTCATACCCGCATATTGGTGCAGCTAACGCCTGACGACTTACTCCGGTTTCTCATTCCTACGTCTCAGCTTAGCCAGTACCTGCAGACGGAGTTATCCCGGGAGCCCGCACGCCTGCACTGCTACGTTTTGGGGGGCCAGCCAGTGGTCAGGGAACCGGGCAGCCGCTATTTTGTGAGAACGGACGACGCCCCAATGGAGGAGTACTTCACCTACTGTCAAGGCCGGGCCGTCATAATGACCTTCAACGTCATGCGAAAGCTCCTTAGAGCGTCACCCAAGGTGTATCCCCACCCCACGGTAAGGCCTCTTCTCCCCTTTGCGTGCACTTCCTGCAAAAGCGACACTTCTATCGCGAAAATACGTGCTCAAAATTCACCTTTTTTTTTCGTGTGTACGCTCGAATATGTACGCTCGAATAAGTTGTCACGAAGTAGATGTGCCTACTTGCGCTGATCTGCAATAATTTCATGCTTCTAGCACCACCAGACAGTGGGTATTCCGCCAGATAAAAGAATCAATTTCACTCTCTGCTTTTTCTGCAGGAAAGGCTATTTTTACTGACAGAACTGGTACATATCAGGGCAGGCAAATTGTCACGTTGAGCTTTTAATAAGTACAGTCCAATCATCATAAAAATTCCTCTTCTGCTACAACTACCTGATGAATATAGTGGAAAGAAAGGAGCTATATGTTTAAGTTAATATTTGGGCGCCAAAGTTCGGTTTGTGATTGGCGGAGGGCCGTGCATAGCGTATCATTTATGGAATATTGGAGCGCGTCTCATTAACAACAGTCCTCTTTAAAACCACCAAGTGTCAGTTATTACCATTACAGCTACGTAGATTGTGTCCAATTTGTGGGAAGCCTTCTCTTCAGGTGGGAGTACTCGTCGTCGCACCCACGTTTTACCACAGATCGAGACCCGCACTGACGGGAAAAATGGTTTTTTGTTCAGCGTTACGAAGTAGTTATTAGGTAGACATTATTGGGGGAGGGCGCCTGGCGGCGTTGAGCCATCCATCGTTTGTGTTATACAGCCTGCGGAGTTTACACTGCGGCTACTTTATATTTCCTATACAGTAAAGAAAAAAATGATCTCCTTGCAGTACGCAAAGCATGAATGAAAGACGATCATGGCTTGCACATCACGTAATGCTATTTAAAACGTACGTAAACGCCATTACTTACGGAAAAACACGAGTACAAACAACTATTCGCTCAGACAATTTTACGCAAACAATTCTCCATTTGCAAGAAAATATTCTCTTCACTTCGATGCACATGTCTTCACAAAACTTCCCCGTAAAGCCTCTACTCTCCTCCGCTATCCTGTCAACTCATCCCCTCCCGTGTCGTTCCTACCAGGATAAATACAATGGGGCTTTGTTTTAATCAGTTCTGTTTTCCGGGCTTCCACTGTTCAAGCCCCAACAATTGGCCCCATTCGATTTTGGTGGGCTTGGAATACCACCTCGAGGTCTAGTCTTGGGTTTCACGCTCTTTTAGCATTTTTTGGCCCAAATACTGTGTTTAACACGTATTTTCATTTGATCCCGCAAAGCTAAAGCGCATTTGAGCCTCTGTTAAAAGCACACTGCCAGGGCCATCTATGAATTGATGGTTAGCCTTCAATGTACCGGATGTTTTCTTTTTGATGTACGAATGCGTTTTCAAGGTTTGCGATTTCGAAAGGTTTTGGATGTATAAACTTCCCGTGGCAAAATTTGTTTTACCGTTTCGGCCGCGTGGCTGAATTGAAGGTTAGACACTCAGTCTTACAGACCGACATTGGATGGTTTAGGTAGTTCCCCGAAGAGTATCGTCTTTAAAAGACCCTGCCTTGATGGCACGACTTCTACGAAAACGGTTGGCGCGAACTGATGCCGACCTGACTGACACTTCCATGGTTTTAGGCCACAAAAAAACATAAATAAGAAAGAAGGGGGAGCTTCCAAATGGCAGGAAAAGTGAAGGACGCGCTTTCGAAAAAGAGTCTCCGGGCGCATTCGGCTTCTGCAACAGGCACCGCTTGGGCACTAAGCTCCTCTTCCCTCTAACGAACATCGTCGATGTGAAGACTGGAGCTGCCTGCAGCCGTCGTGGGCCCAGTTTTCCTGCTTTTGCATGGACTAAACGTTCGTTCATATTGGCCCAAGGGGCATGGTCCTCATGGAGGAGGGAGGAATGTGAGGTGTAAATAGGACCCTCTCTGGCAGCCCATACCAGCCACTATTTTATAGTTTACTGTGTCACGACACGGTTGAGTGTGTATGGAAACATAAAAAGTTAAAACGACGCACAGCTGACAACCTGGTCAGCTTAGCCCTTCATAATCAGCGCTCACTGATCCAAAGGGCTAAGGCAGTAGTCGTTGCATCTCTAGCCCTGGTCCTCTGGTTCGACCTAGGCATTCTATTTTAAGTGCAGAACACTTTAAGGGTCCAGATTATCGTCGTAATTACTCCAGGATGATGGCGTCACGTGCCAATACAGGGTCTTCGAAAAGATAACCGTTTGCGCTAGTCAGGACAGAATCGGCGTCTCGAGTTACAAAGCTTCTGTCTGCCCCATCGGGCCGACGAACCTCACGTTACTCACATGCTACGTGTGGGGGGTGAACTCTGCGCTGCGTTACTGCCACGGAGGCTGCTGTTGCTCTGCGTCGAAAAGTACAAGGTAATATAAAACACGAAAGCCAGCATGAAATAATGCACTATTGCCCTTAATGAAAGGTCAATTAGACGGCCTCTTCATGGGACTTTTAATGGGGCTCCGCCGTCCTCTCTTGACGGCTTTCGCTATCAACACCAGGCTGATACTGAAACTAGTCACAAGATGGCGCCACAGCCCCTCTGGCGAACCACTACTCCGCACTTCGGCAGCTTCCGCGTTAGTAGAACTGCTTTCTTATTGCTCCGCTTCCCATTCCCCACTTTCATTTGCACCCTAATAAACGTATTTTCATCCATACAAAGAGTTGAAGCTGCAATTCCGCAAACCTGCTAACGTTTCAACGATTACTTGTTTCTTTTTACGGGCCAACGCAGGACGACGCGTACGTGACCGGCGACCTCGCACTGCTCCAGGGAATCGGCCACGTCGACATTACTCACTTGTACCTTTTTGAAGAACCAAACGCAAGCTGCCTTCTCGTCGGCGATTGCATCTTCATGCACTGGCTGGTCGATACAGGCGAGAAGGCCATTGAAGAAGACTTGCGGACCCTGGACGCTCGCTTCTACTGGTCTTTCGTGCTCTTGGACCAAAAGGTTCACGCGGGAGTGAGGCTGGACTTATCATCCAGGCTGAAGTCCCGTAACTATGCACTTGCTTTCCAAGATACGAGGGCACAACTGGTCAAGCGCAACTGAATTGATAAAGCGCAACAGGCGCTTCTGCTGTCCCCCTAGGCCATAATGAATTTTCTCGAAATATTTTCTTCTCTTTCTTCTCGGACGCTAAGCGGAAATAGGGCTGTACCAAACGAGCGTAGTTCGGTGCTTGGCTGTGTATATGTGTATATGCTGGCCTGCATGTAAAAATAAAGCCAACTGTGGTTACGTACGTCATGCCGCATCGTCATCCCCTGGAACAAACCTTGTGCTAAAATGGCATTATTATTCCTACCCATACAAAATCATGTTGCTAACCGGTTGGTTGATATACGAAAGAGATTTCTGTCGGCTCCACGCGAACAAGCAGATTCTCACCCGCGCACAGTGACATTCCTTGTACAAGCACTTTACTCATGCGTTTTTAGCAACAAACGTGTCATCGTTCCTTATTCTTACAAAGTGACAGACCTAATATTTGATGACAACATATTAGGGCGCTAACTCTGGGCAGGAGTTTTAGATGCAAAGCATCTCTTGCTCGGGCTATGTCCGGCGTCCGCACCTCTCCCCCTACACTATATAAATATAAAATAGTTAGTGGTGCCCGGTTTCGATCCCACGACTCTCTGGCCGCAACGGGACATGCGCGGCACTCTTCCAACTGCGCTACAAAACCGAGACTGGAGCAAGTGCTGCGAACGCGCCTTATGTCCTTGACTCATTCAAACTACGTCAAGAAGCTACTGATACAACGAAGGCACGCGAAGCTAAACGTAAAGGGAAACGGAACCGACGAACTGAAAACTTTAGACGAGGATGTTGAATTTCCCGTGGCAAAGCTGGGGCGCGAAGTTCCACGCGCCTTGCAGCTCAACCAGAGAAGAGGACGAAGAGGGCGGGCAGCGGGGTAGGAGCGTGAGCACGCCATAAAGAAAGACGAGAGCAAAGCCACGAAATATGTTCAGTCGTGCCCTTCAGTCTTTCGGCGTACGCCAACCTGGAACCCTCAAGGAGTGGATGGATCCACCATCTCACGTTGCACCATCGGACGCACTCTGGCACAGGCGTGCTTCTCTTCAATATTGTAAGGACGAGAGACGATCCGGCCGTTTCTATCCAGAGCCGACGTCGGGGCCACCCCACCTCGAAGGCGTGGACAGCGGCCCTCCTCCCCCTTCACCGTAAAGTCCCCCAGTTCTGTCGCAAGGTTTATAACCTGTACAAAGCAGAAATAAAGGCGTCATAAAAAAAAACTCCCCCTCCTCCCCGAAGGGGATCGTGCGGAAATGCGAATGCATTGGGTGCACCGATTAGTGTGTTGCGGCAAGCAGTAATGGAGAGAGGCGTGCGCTCCACTGCATTTATATACATTTTCCGAGCGCAGCGAGCGGAGAGATGGTACGCGGAGAGGAGAGAGAGACCCGCGCAACACGCCCGCCCCGCGCGCGAGCTCTCTCTCCCGCCGAGCTCCGCGATGCGAGCGCCCTCACACGCCCGAACGCGCTCCTCCTCTCCACTCACTCTCCGCTACTCCGCCCGAGCTCCGCGATGCGAGCGCCCTCACACGCCCGAGAGCGCTCCTCCTCTGCCCTTGCCCTCCGCTACTCCCGCCCGAGCTACCACCTGCTCCGTTTGCTAGGCGCGCCACAGCTGTTGCTAGGGGCGAGGAGGAGCGCGGAGAGATAACACCTGTGGGCGCACGCCGACGGAGTACGACAACCCCCGACTAAGAAATGCATTCACATTTACGACGACGACGACGACGAAGGCAGAACTACGAGGCGCACGCTCACGTGCGCTCGCGCTGGAGGAATGCAGGCGCACGTTGACGGAGCACGACAACCCCCGACTAAGAAATGCATTCGCATTTAAAAGAAAGACGAAAAACCAGTAGGTGTTCGTTCAGGTAACGCCGGTGTCGGTCTCTTCGCTGTCTTCTCCTCGCTTAGAGACATTTCTCTGTCTCTACATGGGGCTTTACACTACGTTCCCATTCGTGCTCTGATGAATGAAACCACATAACGGCAACACAATAGAGCCTACACCGAACAAGCTACGGTTGGGCAATTGGAGATTTTTTTGCAAGGCATCCCTTATTCGACCCTCCGTCGTCCGTCGACACCTCTCCTGCTCGTCCCCCTCTCCATGCCACCTGGAATAACACCACTGTCCTCCTTGCCGCTCGGCCCGTCCCATGCCAGCTCAAGAAGACACAGGCCACACTGTCGCTCGAGGAGCCCTAACCAGCTGTGATAACGCCGCTTTCCTCCTCGCCGCTCGGCTCGTCTCGTGCCGGCTCAGGAAGACACCGGTAACACTGTCGCTCCAGGAACCCTTAAAGGGAAAGCCCTTAAAGAGACATCACAGTGATGTCCTTCTCTTCTTACTGCGCCGTCCACACCACCTCTACGCATGCGCGTCTCTCCTCCCTTCTCCTCTCCTCCAGCTGTATAAAAGCAGGTGCGCGCGCTGCGCCACTTTCAGTCTGCTCCGAGACACCGCCTGCGCTGGTTCTGCTCTGGTGTGGAACCTACACGGAACCCCGTGCTGTGCATCACCGCATAGTTCCCTTTGGGGAGATGGGGAAATTTTTAAATGCAGAGCATTTCTTTAACTCGCACTGTCACCCGTCGTCCCTCGGCGTTGTCCGCTCTCAACAACACTTGCGGGCGCGCATGCGCGTGCTCCGGCGCTGAAAGAGGCCTTGCAGCAGCAGGTGCTACCTCCTCTCCCTCTACTGCGCGCGCTAAGGCAGCGGCGAAGCGTCAGCGCCGAGCCGCGGATCCCGAACGTCGAGAACGGGAGGCCGCCGCCAGTCGTCAGCGCCGAGCTGCGTATCCATCGAATCGAGAGCGAGACACGGTTTCGAAACGACAGCGGCTAGCGGCGGACCCCGCGTTACGAGAACGAGATGCCGCCGTCGGCCTTGTTGACGTAGTTCCCGACGTACGCCGCGCACTCGTAGTGGTCGAGGATGATCTGCAGGTAAATTTTGGAGTCGAGAACCCTTCCGATCCACGGGTTGAACGCGTTCACGCGCTTCTCGGCGGAGGTCCTCGCGTGAAGCACGCACGGACGCGACGCGCCAGCCCAGAGAATCTCCGAGTACTCATCCCCAGACCGCACGTCGAAGGCGCGCAGGAACTCGTCCAAGCTCGCAAACTCCCTGTGCTCCAACGCTTCGTGCATTTCGTCATGCTTGGCCTTCAAGCGCCGTCGACGCACCCGTACGACAACAACAACTACAACTACCACCTCCAACTACCACAACCTACGCCACGTGACCACCCCCAATGCTTTGCATGTACTCGTGTCGCTCGCGCAGGGGCATGCGACGGGGGCACTTTTTTGTCTTGGTAAGTAATACCCCTGTCATAAGAGCACTTTGAATAGCGATTGAGTCGGTCCGCGTCGGGCGCTGCTACACGGCAGTTTCAATCGCGATCAAGCCCGATCCCGCTCGAACCAAATCCTGGTTTCCAAAATGCGATTACGGTTTCCAAGCGCGAACAGGCGTAAGCGGTGATACTCTTGTTCCCGCTGAGTAATCGCACAGAAGTTGACAACTTCAAACTAATGCCACAAATTGTATCTAATAACTTGATCCAAATAACTTTGAGGCAACATTTATATAGTTACGTATGCCTACGACTACGGAAAGCTCCCAGACGCCGGACGCAAAGCCCATTATTCGGCGCCACATGGAGTACGAGAGTTTAACTGGTACAACTTCATCGTGATTGCAACGTGCCGTGTAGCTGTGGCGTTGTGTCGAGCGCGCTCGTAAATTCAATCGCGCTTCCCTTCAATCCGGATAGAAATTGCCCCTCTGACAAGGGTAGTACCGAAGTTGCCGACTAGGAAAAGGTGCTCAGGAGCCTTTTGAAATTAGCAGAACTTTAGTACCACACCTTAGGAATATCGGAAGCACTTTTAAAATCCCTCTGTATGTCCTCACAACGCGCTCATTGCCCCATGTTATCCTTTGTCCTTGATGCTAGCACGTTAGTACTCGAAGAGCTAGGAAAATTGTGATATTTCTGTTAAGACAAACAAATGATGAAACTTGATGTCTTTTAAGGAACTTGTTCGGTGCCTGCGCTCTCTTGTTTCGGTTTTTACAACTTACTTAAGAATAGCTGTGTCAAACAAACTACATTTCAAGTGGCTACATGCAAACGTCAGCAAAGCTTAGCACGGCATGTGTATATCGGTTCCGCGTTTCCTCCTTTTAATAAGTGCTAAATAACTTTGAGTGTTTTTTTAAGAATCAAAACAAGGAGAGAAACACGGGCGCAGTTGGTGTTTCTGTTCTTTTCTCAGTGGGGCAAGTGGGGCAATTTAAAAAAGAGAATGTCGAGAAGAACAAATGCTACTGAAAACTTGGTAGCGGCGTAATGACGGACAAAGCCATTCACTCAAGCGGGGAGCAGAGATAGGGTGAAAGGTAACAGAAAGAACCCATTCCCCTCCGTTGCCTGGAAGAAGTAAAGAAATTAGGCGAAGGCTGATTTTTGAATTATGACAATTGCGCTAAACTGACAAACAGAGGAAGAAAGACCGACAGAGGGAGGGAGACAGACAGTACGCGCATTGTCTGTCTTCCTTCCTCTGTTGGTAAATTTAGCGCAATTTTCGTAATTCATAGTGCACCAACTAATCGAACAACAAATTTGACTGAAGGCTGAATTCCGGGTCTCGGTGCTCTACTGGTCGTTTCTCTAGGCGTCGTATAATTACGGCAACGTTTCTCGTTCTTAGCACTTAAAGAGAATGAAGTGTTCTCTAATGTCGATGGTGCCGGAACCTGGTTGGAAGCCTCATACAAAAATAAAACTCTATTTTGGTATCAGGGAGTCTCATGTTAATTACTGAAGTAGATGGGAAACGAAGTGTACGCAGCAATTTTGCTTCTACTTGGAACGCGAACAAATAAAAAATTTTCCCTCTGTACTGAGTAGCAATCATTGTGAACAGTCTGCTAAAATGTGAGTCTGCATTCACTTGTTTTTTCGGAGTTTTTGATTTAATTTGTTCAAAGGTCTCTGATTTATAAATTCTCTTTAATATCGAATGAGAAGGCGGAAAACTAAACATTTGCTTTCGGATGCTAACATTAGCCTTTAAACGTCGCGTGCGACACATGCTCTATAGTTCAGACTCCGATAACACTGACTACACCTCCCAATTCCAATCACGCTCAAGTTTGCAGATAACGGTCCCGCTTCCCTTTCATTTGTTAAACTTGGTAGCAAGCAAAACTGTCGCATGTGCAAGTCTTTTTCCTTTCTACGGTAGCAATAACAGACCTGTGTTGTCTGTATTATTTCCAATAGCACTGGAGAAGGACAAACCTCTAAATCAATGTTATTCAACGCCCACCCGTTCTACTTTTTTTTTCTTTGTTTGCTTGCTTCAAACTAGAAGGGAAATCTTGGTTCTCACGTTTCTCTCTCGCCGTGGAGACTGAATCTTCGTAGGGGGTCAAACGTTCGTAATGTAATTCATGGCAGTACTTCTGCCTTTGATTTTCTTTAGTGTAATTCTACGCAAAAAAAACTACAATCATGCTTCATAATAGCGCTTGCGCCACTTATGCTACACGCTACGAAAACTGTATACTCCACAACTTTTTTTACGAATAATAAAAACATCCCGAACAATAATTCGAAATAACAGCGTGGCTGAACGTTTACAGTTGGTAGACGCACTACACGTGCAGCGAGTTTGACGTTACTTCACGTGTCGCTTGGTTTCAGTTTTAGCCAACCACACGTTAGGGCTGAAAAAAGGCTTGAAAACCAATTATGGTTGATCCCTCTATCATAGGAATCGGCAAAACACGAAAGTGAAAGGGGCCTTCTCAGGAGAAGTTGAATGTTAAAGGAACCTTGTACATGTGCGAATGGTTCGCGAGCCTCACCCCGCCAGACGAAGCGACGCCCACACGGAAGCAACAAAAAAATTACCGGTATATTCAGGGACAACAAAACAAACAATGACAATCACAGAAACAGCAGCTTGAAACACAGCGGTCAAGGGAACAACGCCAGCACGGAGGGCGCCTCAATTCACACGCGTCCCCCTAACACAAAGGCCCTGGAATAGAGAAGCAAACTGACGGCGCTCATTAGCATCATGATGCGCTACTTCGCTTCGCATCTCCTAAACTGCAGCACCATTTGAATGAGTCATCAGGGAAAGACGTAAGGCGCGTTAGTAGAGCAGTTCACGCCGCTGCTCATAGCACAGTGGGTAGAGCGCCACGAACGTCTCGTTACGGCGACAGGGCTCGAGAGGGCATGGGCTCGAATACAGGCACCGCAGAGCCAATGTCACTTTTTCTTTCGACGTTACTTTCGTGACGGATATGACGAGAGGGAAATCTTGGTGTACCCGGGCATAAAACACTCTCGTGTTAAAATACACACAAAGGGGGATTTACTGGGATTTACAACTCGATGCGACTCGGTTCATAGGACGTGAATCGCATTAAATTCCCAACTCATGAGAATGGCTCAGTGGTCCTCCGACAGCGTGGCGCGCACTGGCAGGACAACCCCTGCTCATGTGCATTGGCGGCGACATTATCGATAGCCCGTGTGTCACATTCAGCAATATTCTTCAGCAAGCCAGGCCTCTGTGCCCGGCGATGCCTATAGTACTGTGGTATTCCTTTGACTCCATGGCGTAACGTATACCTCGGAACTCTAAACCATCAACATAGTACGCGACCACCACCTCGGGTGATACGTCGTTCGAACATGGGCACAAGTCTTTCACTTCAGTTGTGATGTCAAACTCTAAGCGTGTTTTTATGCTTCCTGCACATAAAAGTGATCTAAAAGTACGAAAATACCCTTGTTTACAAATAGAATGCGTATAATCAAGCAAAAAGAAAATTCCAAGTAAAAAATATCAGAAGTATTTCGACACAAATACAGCACTGCTGGTACTCGAAACACATGCGCAACATGGAAAAATCCCACGCAGCCAAAACCACCGTCGCACTACACAATAATAAATGCGGTGTGCGTGGGTAAGCTCATGGAGCATGTAGTCCTAACCCGACTAAGCAACTTCATGGACGATAAAGGGTTATTCCCTCACACAATGATAGGGTTTAGAACTAAATTATCCACCCAGGACGTAATGTTACAATTAAAGCATCAAATAATTGACAAAGAATCCCAATCGACAGATATAAAAGCCATACTTGGCCTAGATCTCACAAAAGCTTTCGATAGCATCACGCACAAAGCCATATTGGACAGTTTACAAAACGTAGGAGTCGGAAAACGAACGTATACATACATCAAAGACTTCCTCTCCGGCCGTTCATCGCAAATAACTGTAGGCGGGGTCAAATCGGAGAGTATCAACCTCGGGAGCAGAGGCACGCCGCAAGGCTCAGTCCTCTCTCCATTTCTTTTCAATGTTGCAATGTTAGGATTACCCGCAGAACTCAACAAGATAGATGGGCTGCATCATAGTTTATACGCAGACGACGTCACTCTGTGGTTTACGGGAGGCAGCGATGGCCTAATAGAAGAAACGCTACAGACGGCCATTAATACAGTCGTACACTACGTGTCCGCCAGAGGTCTCAAATGTGCGCCACAAAAATCGGAACTGCTGCTCTATCAACCAACACGTAGAGGACGGAAAAGCCCCACCGAAACCCCAAACATTAAATTAGTTGCGGACGGGAATCCGATTCCCATCGTTAAAAGCATCAGAATCCTCGGGCTCCGACTGCAGTCGAACGGGCACAATGGGGAAGCCATCAAGTTGCTAGAGCAGAGCGCCCATCAAACGATGAGACTCATCTCGAGGATCGCCAACAGGAATTACGGATTAAAGGAAGCAAACCTGATAAGATTAGTGCAGGCTTTCGTCGTCAGTCGTATTATATACGTTACTCCGTACCTCAACTTGCAAGTCGCCGAAAAGGCTTAAATCGAGCGTATCATCAGAGGGGCATACAAGGAAGCCCTCGGGTTACCTACCTGTACGGCTAACGAACGATTACTAGCTCTAGGAATTCACAATACGCTGGAAGAGCTTATAGAAGCCCACACAGTGGCACAATACGAAAGACTTACACACAGCGCAACGGGAAGACACATACTCGACTCCCTAGGAATTAACTACGCGGCACAACAAGGCACCAAGGTGGACATTCCTCAGGAAATACGCGAGTGTGCCAAAATACTTCCGTTGCCAAGTAACATGCACCCGGAACACAACGAGGGAAGGCGGCAAGAGCGAGCCAAAGCCATTAAGAAATGGTTTCAAAATTCTAGGGACGTGATCTACGTCGATGCGGCAGAATATGCCACGTGTGATGCCATGTCAGTGACAGCCGTAGACTGTGAAGGCAAATTAACCTGCTGCGGAACGGTCGTAACCGCAAAATCCGAGACAGCCGAGGAGTGCGCCATCGCACTTGCGATAGCCTCCACGACAGCTAAATACATAATCAGTGCCTCGAAAACGGCAGTTCGAAATTTTATTAAAGGGCGCATATCGCCGGAGGCGCAACGCATTCTGCTAAATTTCCGAGACCAGAGGAAAGTCCAAATTTTATGGGCACCTGCACACTCTTCCCTTCCGGGTAACGAGGCAGCTCACAACACGGCTCGAGGACTCGCATGCCGAGCCACCGAGCAGCCTCCGCTGAGGTCGGGAAGAGACCCCATGGTCTCATACAGGGAAATCACGAATCATTACAGATTCGAACGCGCCCGTTATCCTCCCGCTCATCCATCCCTAAACAAAAGGCAGTCGGTGGTCTGGCGTCTCCTCCAAACGAATACCTATCCAAACCCCGTGGCATACAGTCGCTACTACCCTGGCCAATATTCAGGCATGTGCGCACTATGTAAGGACCGGGCGGACCTGTCACATATACTATGGGCTTGTCCTCAGGCGACCCAAGAAGGCCGTAAGATCGCGAATGACGAGCAGTGGGAGACCGTGCTGCTCAGCTCTGACCCAAAAGACCAACTCTGGGCCGTCCAGTTGGCTGAAAACGCCGCCAGGGCCCAAGGGCTGCTGGCCGCCGTTTAGGAAGGAGGCCTCCTTACAAACAACTGGACAAAAATAAAGTTGTATCTCTCTCTCTCTCTCCAAGCAACACGTTCGAAATCGAGGCCGTATACACCAAAGATCAATAGAGGGCACGTGAGGAATTACCCGAACAACTCGGAAACATACCCTGCAGCAATACTCGAAAACGTTTTTGCATCTAAAAAATTAAAATGACCCTCAGTGGCATTTAGTTTGCATTTAGAACGTTCGCATTCTTATGTCCTTAACAATTCTGAGGTTCCCTTGGATTTGTTATAAGTTTTTGGGTATCCCTCAAGCAAGTAGTGGTTATTTGGCGAAGAAAGGCATCATCATCATCATCATCATTGTGGTCATCATCACCCAAATGGCGGTCGCCCGCATGGTTTTCGCATCCCGAGACTTCACCATGAAAATAGCCCGCAGCAAGTTATCCCGCATGCGAAATACCGTCTTCATCCTCGTCACGACCGTGAGCGTGTTCGCGTTCTTCCAGCTGGGGAATTTTACAGCGCTGAAGGACTTGCTTCAGGACGAGAATCTGAAGCACATCGAATACTGGAGCCACGAAGTCGGTCAGGCTGCTCTACGTGAGGGCGAGCAGCTTGAAGCGACGCGGCTTCCGCACCGCGGAGGCTGGGCCGTGGAAGCGGGCTGTCGTGAGGGCATCGATGTCCTGTTCTTCGTGCACGCCTGCTCACGAGAATGGAGACGGCGGGCGGTCCTGCGCGACACCCTCGTCGAGGAGGCGGCCGCTAGACGCTTCAACTGGGCCGCCGTGTTCTTTGTAGGTCGCCGTTGCAAGGACCCACTCCTCGACGCCTGGCTCAACCTTGAGGCGGACGCTCTTGGCGACCTGGTGGTGTTCCCGTTCGAAGACGGCTACAGGACCGTGACTCCCAAGTGGGTGGCCGGCATGCAATGGGTGGCCGACCACTGTCCCAACGTGCCGGTGATCGTCAAGCTGGACGACGATGTCACCGTTCACCCGTTCAAGGTGAATGGCAATATGCCAACGAACATCGACGCTATATTCTTCAATGAAAGCCACGCTGTTAACCAAAAGTTAAGGGCTCAGTTACTGGGGCCGTAGTTGATGTCTAGTCAAGACGTTCAACGACTGGCACACTGTACCAAGCTAAAGAAATTTAAGTTACGAACGCCTTTGTTTTGAGCTGGTAAATTAGGAACTAGTT
Organism: Haemaphysalis longicornis; assembly: GCF_048455015.1. Classification (NCBI taxonomy): domain Eukaryota; kingdom Metazoa; phylum Arthropoda; class Arachnida; order Ixodida; family Ixodidae; genus Haemaphysalis; species Haemaphysalis longicornis. Next base: position 74,937,346 of record NW_027526225.1, on the reverse strand, counting down.
CAATTTAAATAAAACCTAACATACACAAATGAAATATGTATGCAAACAGCTATGGTTAACGTTTTTACTTGAAGCGCTTTCTGATCAGAAGCTTTCGTGTCGCAGTGTTCTTGGCAGTCCATCAAATCGGCCACATCTTGTGTTTTAATGTTCTTCCGAAGAGAATGGTCGTCGAGCGGACACTTCCCCAGAAAATAACATTCCTAGTCAATTACTTAAAAACCGCTATCACCATCCGTATTTGAACGGTTACGTATTAGTCAAACAAACGCTGCCTTCCATCTTTTGAAGATCGGCAAAACTCAGAGCGCAAAGCTCCGCCCCTGTACTCGCCTTCAGTCAGGGCGTACAAACGGGGAAACCACTGTGTATCAACTATTTAAGCAAGAGAAATGCTTTCGCCTTCTCATCTCGTGGGAATATGCTTAGGCATACTCTTTAAATTTCTTTAACTCTTTAACCTTGAGGTCACGCCAAAGCGTGACATCAAGAAATACGTCCGTTGCCGTGTTGTGGGCAGACATGAGTGGTACGTTTGTCAAGTTATTGCCTAAATTTTAATGGGAAGGCATCAGTTTTTCCAGATTGTGCAAAACCGCAAATTGAGTCGGCGTCCGAGGCAGCCTCTAAACACACGTCACTGCAGAGCGTTTCACAAAGTGTGCGTCGAATTGCAAAACCAAAAATGGGAAGGTAGGCTGAACGATGCCCGCACATGGGCAGAGCCCCTTCGAAAGTGGCGAGTGTTTCAAGCACATGCCCCAAATATCAGTACTGCGAACGCATCGAGTAACTTCAGGTTTCCAAGTCAAATACCCACTATCAGCCCTGCTAACGCCTGATTAGTCATTTCCGATATCTCGTTCTCATGCTCATAAATCAGGAGTGCTAACACGTGATGAGTCGCTTCTGGGTTCTTATTCCATATTAAGGCTTTCATTACGAATTTGTAATATTTCATATTCTGACGGCCATCTAGGGACCGACATAAGCAGTCACACAAATATTAAGGTTCCTAGACCAAAAACTGCAATTCAGACCCGATGTCACGTGCTGGAGATACGCATGGCAGGTAGGGAAGGGTTTTCTGCCATTTGACTCTGCGCATTCCAAGAATGTCAAGCGGATGTTGTCAAACACTGCCCTGACCTTGGCATCAAGCCGATAATATAACCCTGGGATGTAGAGGAGCTTCGATTGATTGTTTGCAGGTTTTAACGAGCCGATGCATCGAGGGTGAGAAGGCGCGCCGTAGTGTAGGGCTCCAGGTAATTTTGACCACCTGAGGATCTTTAACGTTCACCGCAATCTCGTACAGGAGGATGTTTGTGCTTTTCGCCTCCATCAGAAAAGCGGCCGCCGCGGTCGGGAATCGAACCCGCGTCCTCCTGCTCAGCAGCGCAAGCCCTCATCCACTGAGCCAACCCGGCGAGTTGGAGAGGAGCTTCACAGAGAAAATTCCGAAACTGCCCAATCCAGGCTATCCGAATGTGGTCCTGGTGTCGATCTGGGAGTCGTTGCTTGAAAAGATAAAAAGGAAAAGAATTTGTTTTAGTTGAGGAAACCAATTAGGCAAAACAAAGTAGGGGAGCAGAAGAAATGATTTAGTTAGTAAGTTCGAGAGAGATAGAAAAGCCAGCACCTTCGCCCCGAATGATAAGATTAGAGCGGAGAAGACAGTGGGAGGGCCAATTGATTAAACCTGTTTTCCAAGTACCTTTTTCGTATAAAGGAGCACCGTCGGCAGGAGAGGAAAACAAGTACATATGCTGCACGCACGTCCGAGTTCATTGTTCAGAAACTGACGCTTGAACTTTGCGTCGGCCCCATTGAAGTTCTGCATTTTTGCAGCTAGACACCTGCGTCTGTCGGCAGAGTTGCCCGCTTCGCAGAGCGCGAACGTCGTACTTTTGCCACCAAGTCGCTTACGCTCAGCTTCGATGACGCGAACGGATTCGTCAGCAGCCCTTTCTTTCTCACGGAAGGCGTCGCGTGAGCTCCTGGGTCGTGTGCATTCCTTTGTCGGCCTGGTTTTATTTACAGCAAAGCTTTATATGGCCTCGGATTCTACAGAAACAGCTGGCTAGCGCAGCATCTTTTCAAAGTGCTACGAGTTGTGCCGCGCCTCCGCCAGATGGCGCCACGGGTCCCGCGACCGAGAGAAGACGCAGTGAAACATCCCCCTTGCGAGGGGCACGATCAAATGCAGAGCATTTCCGGGGGCGCACGACGTTAAGTAGTTTGCGTTACGTTAATGTTGTTGCACTTGTGGCAACTGCTGACGAGAGAGCGCTCGTCAGCAGTAATTTGAATGAGTCAACGATATAAGGCGCGTTCATAGCGTCCCATTCTGTGTCGGCTTTGTGGCGCAGTGGGTAGAGCACCACGTACATTGGGTTCCGCCCGCAGGGTCGAGGGATCGAAACCGGGCGCCGGATAGTATTTTTTTATATAGTAGGGAGGGGTGCTGACAACGACGTTGCGGACTACGGACGTCAACGCGGGTGACATCGTGAGTCTGAAATGCTCTGCATTTAAAAGTACGCAGGGGTCCTAGAGAGGCTACTGACAGGAGCAAGATTATGGTTGTGCCCTATCTGCACGGAATCACACATTAAGAAGATAGCAGCCAGAGAGGGGGAGACAGTTGTGTGCTCAGCTCCAAACAAAGGGTATGCCAGGCGCCGCCATGTCAATCATCCAATGATAGAGAGCCATTTCATTGCACAACTAACCACCGCAACAAGTGCGCAGCATGCGTGCAGGGGGTTGTATACAAGCTACCTTTATCGTGCGGGAAACGCTACACTGGCCAGACCTGCCGTTGTATCAACAATAGAGTTCGATAGCACAAGGTGGCAACAAAGACATTCCGCCAGGTCACTTGGCCACGCACTGGTGAGATTGCCCCAAGTAATGACGCCATGGAAGTGTGAAGGGGACTTCCATGGCGTCATTACCATGCATAAAAACAGTGATATGCTCGCGCGCGAAATATACGGAGCAATGGAAATTGAAGAAAACATGGACGATTGTGTCATAACAGTGTCGGTTGCGCTAACGGATAAACGTTTTATGCGCAGTGTTATAATAACTTAGACCACTTGGCTAGAGGAGTGTATAAATGTACAGGGCGAGGCGTAATAAAATTCATTTGGTAGTGTCAGCGCTTGTGCTTCGTCTTTCGTCTTTGTCTATGTCCTGAGTTAACTTGAGGCTGACCAGTATTTAATCAATTATTATCCAACAAGCTCACATTCTGCCTATGCTAACACCTGAAGAGGTAGCTACGGTTTTTGTATTCTGGTACCCGCATATCAGTAGCTAACGCCTGAAGAGCTGCTTCCGGGTTCCTATTGTCATACCCGCATATCTGTGCTGCTAACGCCTGACGACTGACTTCCGGTTTTTTATTCCTACGTCTCAGCTTAGCCAGTACATACAGACGGAGTTCCCCCGGGAGCCCGCACGCCTGCACTGCTACGTTAGTGTTGGCCAGCCAGTGGACAGGGAACCAGGCATCCGCTTTTTTGTGAGAACGGACGACGCCCCAATGGAGGTGTACTTCAATTACTGTTCCGGCCAGGCCGTCATAATGACCTTCAACGTCATGCGAACGCTCCTTAGAGCGTCACCCAAGGTGCATCCCCACCCCACGGTAAGGCCTCTTGTCGCCTTTGCGTGCACTTCCCCCAAAAGCGACACTTGTACTCGTGAAAATACAGGCTCGAAATTCAGATTTTTTTCGTGTGTACGCTCGAATATGTACGCTCGAATAAGATGCCGCAAAATAGATGTGCTTATTTGCGCTGACCTGCAATAATTGCATGCCTCTAGCACCACCAGACAATGGGTATTCCGCTAGATAAAAGAATCTATTTCACTCTCTGCTTGTTCTGCAGGAAACGCTACTTTTACTGACAGAGCTGGTACATGGCAGGGCAGGCAGAATGTCGCGTTGAGCTTTTAATAAGTACAGTCGTATAATCATAAAAATGCCTCTGTTCTGCTACAACCACCAGATGAATATAGTGGAAAGAAAGGAGCTTAACGTTTGAGGTAATATTTGGGCGCCAGACGTTCGGTTTGCCAGAGGGGGAGGGGCGTGCATAGCAAGTCATTTATTGAATAATGGAGCATTGCTCAGTAGCAACAGTGCTATTTAAAGCAACCAAGTGTGAGTTGTTACCATTCCAGCCACGTAGACGGTGTCCCATTTGCCAAAAGCCTTTTCTTCAGGTGGGAGCACTCGTCGTCGCACCCACGTTTTACCACACGTAGAGAGACGGACTGACGGGAAAAAATGATTTGTTCTTCAGCGTTTCGAAGTGTTTATTTTGTGAGCATTGTTGGGGGAGGGCGCCTGGCGGCGTTGAGCCATCCATCGTTTGTCATATACAGCCTGCGGAGTTTACACTGCGGCTACTTTATATTTCTAATAGAGTACAGGAAAAATGTACTTCTTGCAGTACGCAAAGCATGAATGAAAGACGATGATGAGTTGCACATTACGTAACGCTGTTTAAAACGTACGTAAACGCCGTTACTTACGAAAAAACACGAGTAAAAACAACTATTATTTCAGACAAATTTACGCAAACATTTCTCCATTTGCAAGAAAATTTTCCCTTCACTTCGATGCACATGTCTTCACAGAACTTCCCCGTAAATCCCCTACTCTCCCCCGCTATCCTGTCAACTCATCCCCTCCTGTGTCGTTCCTACCAGAATAAATACAATGAAGATTTTTCAAATTCAACTCATTTTTCCGGGCTTCCGCAGTTCGAGCGCGATCAATCGGAACCATTCTGTTTTGGTGGACTTGGAATGCCGCCTCCAGGTCTAGTCGTGGATTTCAAGCTCTTTTTGTATTTATTCGTCCAAATGTGGTTTTTCACGCGTATTTTCATTTGGTCCCGCAAAGATACAGCACATTTGCAGTCTCTGTTAAAAGCCCGCTGCCAAGGCCATCTATGGATTGATGGTTTGCCTTCATTCTGCCTGATGTTTCTTTTTGATGTACGAATGCGTTTTCCAGATTTAGCGATTTCGAACGGTTTTGGATGTATAAACTTACAGTTCCAAAATTTAGTTTTACCGTCTCGGCCGCGTGGCTGATTTGAAGGTTAGACACTCAGACGTATGGACGGACATTGGATAGTTTAGGTAGCCCCTCGGAGAGTCTAGTCTTTAAAAGACCCTGAATTGATGGCACGACTTCTACGAAAACGGTTGGCGCGAACTGATGCCGAGCTGACTGACACTTTCGTGGTTTTAGGCCAGAAAAAAAAGATGCATAAGAAAGAAGGGGAGCTTCAAAATGGCAGCAGAAGTGAAGGATGCGCTTTCGAAACAGGGACTCCAGTCGCATTCGGCTTTTGCAAGAGGCACCGCTGGGGCACTAAGCCCCTCCTCCCTGTACGGACATCGTCGGTGTGAAGACTGGAGCTACAGCCGTCTTGGGCCCAGTTTCCCTGCTTTTGCATGGACGAAACGTTCCTTCATATTGGCTCAAGGGGCCTGGTCTTCTGGAGGAGGGATGAATGTAAGGTTTACATAGCACCCTCTCTGGCAGCCCATACCAATCTCTTTTTTATAGTTTACTGTGTCACGACACGGTTGAGTATGTGTCGAGCCATAAAAAGTTAAATTGACACCCACGTGACAACAACCGCGTCATGGCTGGCGGCCCTGGTCAGCTTATCCCTTCATAATCAGCGCTCAGTGATCCAGAGGGCTATGGCAGCAGTCCTTGCATCTCCAGACCTGGTCCTCTGGCTCGACCTAGGCATTCTATTTTAGGTGCACAACACTTTAAGGGCCCGGGTATCGTCATAACTACTCCAGGATAATGGTTTCACGCGCCAATACGGGGCTTCGAACAGATAACCGCTTCCGCTAGTCGGACTAGAACCTGCGTCTCGAATTACAAAGTTCATGTCTGCCCTTCGGGCCGACGAACCTCACGTTACTCACATGGTAAGTGTCGGGGGTGGTCTCTGCGCTGCGCCACTGCCACGGAGGTTGCTTTTGCTTGGCGACAAAAAGTACACGGTAATATAAAATAGCGAAAACAGCATAAAATAATGCATTATTGCGCTTGATGAAAAATCAATGATACGGCCTCTTGATGGGCCTTTTTCTGGGGCTCCGCCGCAAACTCTTGACGGCTTTCGCTATCACCGCCAGGCTGAGACTGAAACTAGTCACAAGATGGTGCCACTGCCCCTCTGGCGAACTACTACTCCGCACTTCGGCAGCTTCCATGTTGAGTAGAACTGCTTTCTTTTTGCTCCACTTTCCATTCCCCACTTTCATTTGCCCCCTAATAAAAGTCTTTCCATCCATACAAAGAGTTGAAGCTGCTATTACGCAAACGTGCTAACGTTTCCACAATTGTTTCTTTTTCCCGGCCAACGCAGGACGACGCTTACGTGACCGGCGACCTCGCGCTGCTCCAGGGAATCGGCCACGTCGACATTGGTCGCTTGTACTTCTACGAACCCTCTCGAGAATCAAACGGAAGCTGCCTTTTCGTCGGCGATTGCATCTTCATGCACTGGCAGGTTGTTGCAGGTGGGAAGGCCATTGAAGAAGTCGCGAGGACCCTGGACGCTCGCTTCTACTGGTCTGTCCTGCTCTCGGACCGAAAGGTGCACGCGGGAGTGAGGCTGGACTTATCGTGCAGGCTGAAGTCCCGTGACTATGCACTTGCTTTCCAAGAGACGAGGGCAGTGCTCATCAAACGCAACAGAATTGATAAAGCGCAACAAGCGCCTCTGCCGTCTCCCTAGAGCACCTTGAATTTTTTCGAAAGATTTTCTTCTTAGACGCTAACCGGAAATAGGGCTCTACCAAACAAGCGTAGTTCGGTGCTTGACAGTGCATTTGTGTATCTCCTGGCCTGCACGTAAAAATAAATCCGACTGTGTTTACGTACGTCATGCCTCATTGTCATGCCCTGGAGCATACCTTGTGGGAAAATGGCAGTATTATGCCTACCCATACAAACTCCTGTTGCTAACCGGTGGGTTGATATGCGAAAGAGATTTCTGTATGCTCCATACGAAAGAGAAGATTCTCACCCGCGCACAGTGACATTCCTTGTACAAGCACTTTACTCATATGGTTTCAGCAACAAAGGTAACATCGTTCCTTATTCTTATAAAGTGACAGGCCTAATATTTGATGTCAAAATATTAGGGCGCCTACTCTGTGCAGGAGTGTTTTGCCTTGGTAAGTAATACCCCGGTGATACGCGCACTTTGAATCGCGATTGAGTCGGTACGCATCGGGCGCTGCTACACGGAACTTTTAATCGCGATCGAGCCCGATCCCTCTCGAACCAAATCCTGGTTTCCAAAATGCGATTAAGGTTTCCAAGCGCGAACAGGCGAAAGCGGTGATACTCTTGTTCTCGCTGAGTAATCGCACAGAAGTTGACAACTTAAACTAATGCCACAAATTGTATCTAATGACTTGATCCAAATAATCAAAACGCAACATTTATATAGTTATGTATGCCTACGATTACGGAAAGCTCCCAGACGCTATTATATATTTAACGGTATTGTATATTTACCTAACATGGTGGCTTCTTCCTTCTGTAGTTCGTCCTTTCTTGTCCGAAAAAGCAATCTTACTCGCTTTCTACTGGGTCTGCCTCCTTGGTGTTCTGGAAGAAAGAAAAAAGCGGGAATTAACAACAAAGCGCGTAGGCCTCTTTCTCACTCCGTCTGTAGATCACGTGGTGAAGGTAGTCGGTCAACTGCTCGGTTCACCATTCGTTATAAAGACCCAAATTGTCTGTATTTGTTCTGGGTATTTTACCTTAAAGCAAAGGTACTGATCTCCTTGTAGGAAAGTCTCGAAGGAACAGGATTCTTACTCTGCCATTTCATTTTTGCCTAACTATTAAGACTTAGTTGCTGGTCGTTAGTTACTTGAATTCGTGGTTTTAAGCGTTTTAATTTTGACAAGTTTCTAACTTTTTTAATATTCCTATTGTGTTCTCGTGCGACGTTTCTGAAAATAAGCACTGGTCGCACTTTTAGTTGGTGCCCTCAAAGCTTGTGATATAAGATATATAATTAATTAGGCCTGCGTTTAGCAAACGTCCTTTTGAAGGCAGTTGTGCCGAGTTTACTTTAATTTTTACGCTCCCTAGGCAAATGCCGCCAAACAAGCAGGCTTCACAAATAAGGAACTTGTTTTAATGCCAAGTGTTGCTTGCCTAATTATGGCCATAATGGCTTGTGCGGCATAAACGAACAGGTCCCGGAGGAACGCAGGAAGATTGATTGATTGATTGTAGGGTTTAACGCGCCGACGCAACGCAGGCGATGAGGCGCGCCGTAGTGGAGGGCTCCGGATTAATTTTGACCACCTGGGGATCTTTAACGTGCGCCGAAATCTCGTACACACTGGCGTTTTTGCTTTTCGCCTCCATCAGAAAAGCGGCCGCCGCAGCCGGGAATCGAACCCGCGACCTCGTGCTCAGCAGCGCAACGCCTTAGCCACTGAGCCACCGCGGCGGGTAACGCAGGAAGAACATTGACTGGCGTTCGTTCTTGTGTTTGTTCGTTTAGCGTTAAACCTTACATCCGACCAATATTTCATTTTTTTAGGAATACTGACTGTTCGCGAAAGCATAGCAGCTTGGTTCAGCGAGCGCAGATTATAACTCCTGGATGCATGCCGAACCGGGCACTGCTTTTGTTCATGTGCACTTATCCGTATACACGGAAAGGACGCTCAACAATCTGAAGTTCGGCTACTCTCATTGCTTACAATAAGCTTCCAAGCTCCTCTAAACCCCAAACTTAACCGACTTAGATCAGATTAAAAATATTATTATATCAACAAATGCCGAGACAAGTTTTTAGGGGCGAAGCACCTTACGGCCGAGGCTTGTCCAGTGCTGTGCTCACGGCACAGCACGTTGTAAATTGAAACATCTGTGAACAAAAGGTTCATAAAAGGCTACCAACAACAAAATAAAACGTTCACAAAAGGTTAGAGAGAGAGAGAGAGACAGACAGAGAGAAAGAGAGAGAGACGCAGAGCACCGAGTAAATCAAAACATCTGGGGACAAAAGTTTCACAAAAGACGAGAGTGTAAATTTGGGCTTGTTGGTGATGCATTCTTGCAGGCTAAGCGCGAGGCAGACACAGGACGAGACAAGAGATGTGACGAGGACGAGCTCTCGTCCTCGTCTCATCCCTTGTCTCGTCCTGTGTCTGCCTCGAGCTTAGCCTACAAGAGTTCACAAAAGGTTAACAAGAACAAAATGAAAGGTTCACAAAAGGTTATAGAGAGAGATAGAGAGAGAGAGAGAGGGGAGGGTCAGGGAGGGAGGGAGGGAGGGAGGTACGCACAGCACCGTGTAAATCAAACATCTGTGAACAAAAGGTTAACAAGAACAAAATAAAAGGTTCACAAAAGGGTAGAGAGAGAAATAGAAATACTGCTCCTGGACAGCCGTGCTTTATATGCGCGAGGAGCATTGGATTGGATGGGATTGAATTGGGTTCGATTTGGATTTGGATTGGATTGGATTCAAATGGATTGGATTGGATTGAAGTACATTGAAGTGAATTGTATTGTATTGTATTGGATTGGAAATCATTTTAGCAGCAGTAAGCACTTTCACGGGTGATTTACGGTAACTACGATCCCCAGCGCTTCGCCCACTCGTCATAATTCCCTTCGTGGAGATGCGTGAACTTTTTTCCTTTCCTTGACTTTATCATAACGAACTGTCTTCATCTTACTGCAATGGCTATATGGCCAAGCGCTACATGCGTCAACGGCAAAATTAAACAGTCCAAATAAAATATTCAAGAAGTATAAATTTCTTCCGATAATAACGTGAATAGTAGAGAAAAAACTGGCATTTGTCACAAAAATCTGCTTTCGCTTAACTCATCAAAAGTTTCCTGTGTTTCTGTTCATAGTCACAACGGCACTACGACGATAATACCGAGCGAATGTGTGTTGATGTTGAAGTTCGGGAAATTAGGGAGGTTCTTACGAAAAAAATGGTTCGCATTAGTAAGGCATACAGCCCCATCTTTAACAAAAAAAGGTGTGAAGCTCATCTAGGCAGCCATTTGAGCAAGGTGTACGAATTGTCGGCTTCATTCCATCTCGTTAGCTATGTTTTGTACTTCATGTTGTCGCTGTCTACCCTACTAGAACTCATGAATCGGCTTGTAGTATTATTTAAATAAAATAAATAATTAATGAGAAATTTACCGCTGTAGCTGGGTAGTGTGCAAACTGAGTCGCTATACAAAGCCATAAAAATTAGAGAATGAGCGATAGTTTAAGCTAGTAGTTTATAAGACAGGTAACACGTTGTGGCAGCATGACCACAACCCTTTCCCTGAAAGCTGTTCCTCTATGCCTGACCACCGGTTACGGGTGCATCCAGAAAGATTGGTGATTTTATAAAAACCTAAATGTTGACTCTTCAAAAAATGGAGTTTGGAGTTTAGGGGCTGCCGTGGAATTTTGGTGAGTAATTTAGCTGCCTTTTATAAATGCGAAGCACTTCTTTCTTTACATTTTGCGAAACGTGTGCCATAAAAGTTTTTTTTATAAATACGTCTTTGGTCATCTTTTCTGGCCGTTCCCTTTATTCGGCTTCTGCCCGGTTGTAACGCGTTTAAAATATTTGTTGGGATGCTTTTTCCTTTTGGCCAAGAGTTGGAACTCGGTCCAAAAAGTTGCTCCGTTACAGTGGCGCCTTGAGGTCACGCTTTAGCTTTTATGCCAACCCCCATGGCGCCATGTTGACGGCCTTTGCCAAGAAGAGCCTCTGAGTTTCTGTGCCTGGCGGCGCGAAATACGTCCACCTTATTGGTCTAGGTTAAGGGTATGCCCACAGCACCATGGAGGTTTACCCTTATGTAGTAGTCTTCTTTCCACAAGACTTCATTGTATGCATACTTCGTGTCTGTGGCGGGAAAATTTGTTTTTCACGAGATGACAATCATTTGCGTGGAAAAGAAGAAGAAGTGCTGCGCTGATCAGACGTGTCCTTCATCGGCTCCGCAGAATTTCACGCAGCATGTGTTAAATTTCGTTTTGTTCCACCCTTTATCCCGTGATACTGAATTCTACAAGCTCTACCGATCACCGGAGCACCCGCCTCGACCCCGTGGGTGAAATATTTCGTGATTTACTTTTGTTCACGACTCCCGCACCATGCCTGTCGCCGAGCGCTAGGCGCAGCCAAGGAACCCGTCATGCAAGACACCTCGAGCACCTCGAGTGCCGCCACTGGGCCTTCAAACAAGACCTCCTCGGATGCAGATATGGATGCTGATGTCATACAAGAAGGTCACTCGACTGCAAATCAAGACCAGCAGCCATTATCCAACCCCTCAGCAGACACCGAAATGGACTCGATTATCACAGAAGATCACTGTGCCGTAAATCAAGATCACCATCAAGACTTCATTGAAGTAGTCTCGCGAGCCCAACGTCGCCGACAGCGCAGTGCCGCCGCGGCCAACACTGCCACAACCACGACTCCACAACAAGCCAAGCAAGCCTTGCCGCCCGCAAATAAACCATTCCTCAGGCCTAAGCCCCTGCCGAGGGACGACTTTAAACTAGTATTGCGTCCCCAGGGCGGGCTGGCGCTCGGCAACATTGAGTACGCTGAGCTGTCCCTGGCGCTACTGAACGCCATCAAGGTCACGTGGCGTCAAGCAAATCTGCGCCTCAGAGTTGATGTAACACAAAACACGGCCACTGTCAGTACTCCATCCTCCGAGGCCGCACGAGCTCTGGGTCAAGTCCAATACGTAACACTTCATAACAAGCAGTACCCCGTCCAACTTTACGGCCTGGCACCCGACGACTCTGTTAAAGGCGTCATCAGTGGTGTCCCAGCTAGACTGTCTGAAGCAGACATACTCAACAACATTGATCAGACTACGGATGAAGTGTACACAGCTAGAAGACTTGGCACGTCATCTACAGTAGTTCTGACTTTCGCGGGACCCAAGGTACCTTACACAGTCCGACTTTACGGCGCAGAATATCCATGCTCAATCTACAAGAAAACCGTTCCCGTGTGTGCTACATGTCATACCGTAGGTCACAGGTCCACGGCTTGCCCGAACCCTACCACTCCGGTCTGCCATGAATGTGGGATCAAGCAACCTCAACTAAACCACACGTGCTCGCCCACCTGCGACCTCTGCGGTGGTTCCCACCTTTCGGGAGCACCAGGCTGCTCAAAGCGTTATGTCGAACCGTTTATTCTCCGGCAAAGGCGGCTCAGACAAGCCCGGGCAAGCACTCCTGAAACAGCCCGGGTCTCCATACCGGTTCGTGGGCGTGGACGGTACCGTTCAATGACTCCTTCGTGAAGAAAACGTAGCCATTCTCGAAGCAAACCACCAACGCAGTCCCAGGATCCGCAGGATCCACAGCTGTCACCCGACATCCAGCCAAAACAAGTAAGCTGGGCCCAAAGGGTCTCTCCGGCAGCTCAAACTAATTCCCTTCCGCCCCCGCCCCCACAACAGTCCCAGAATACAACTCCCTGCATGGAATGTAAGCATCTTACCCGAATTCTGGAACAACAAAATGCTCTAATAGCATCACTCAATGCTCCTCTCGATGCACTAGAGCACAACCAATCTACAGCCGGCGAAAAACGCAAAAAACCCAACCCCCCCGCTCAGACACCCGAACTGCCTAATTGGACGCCGCAGAAACAGACCCAGCCGCCGTCGCCCCCACCGCAGATCGAAGAAATGTTTACTAACCTAGCTAAGCAGCTTGCTTCCATAAACCAAGACCTCCAGAATATTCGGCAAGAAAACCAGAAACTACAACAAGATATTCAGTCCCTCCGCATGGAGTATCACACATTCAGGCAGGAAGCAATCTCTGTGAACACTTCACCCACTTCCCTCGACCACAGCAATGACCTCGGCCCCATCCGACAAGACAGAGCTACAAAAGGCTCCTTAAGGAACCACACCCGTGCCGTCCCATACGCCCGAAACACAGACAACACCATCTCTGCCTCGTTACCTGATGAACCGGAAGCAACTTAATTCAACTTCTACGACGATCCTCCAATGGAATTGTAGAGGCATCAAACAAAAAGCTGCATCCCTTACTCAATTCCTCACCACCCTTGATTCGAAACCAGCGGTCATTGCCCTGCAGGAAACGAACAGTCATATGAAACTCCCTGGATACATCGCCTACGGTTCCTCAGACAACTACTCAACGCTCACGCTTATTCGTAGCACTATATCTGCTGTTAATCATGTCACCCCACAGAGGGGATGCAATCACATCCTCACCGAGCTCCTATCTCCATCTCCTAAGAACAAGCTAAGCCTTTACATCCTCAATATCTATTGCCGCCCAACCCAGAAGGTTCCCGACATTTTATCAACAATTCGTGACGCTATTAATATAGCTGGAACGAAACAGCTCCTTATTCTTGGGGATTTTAACGCTGCTCATCCTCAATGGGGTTATCCTTACAAAACGAAACGAGGCACTCTTCTGGCGCAAGCGATTGATGATTTTCACCTCCTGCTTCTAAACCATCCCGGCTCAACAACACGAATGGGAACCAGCACAGCCAGGGACACTTCCCCAGACCTGTCTTTATTACTGGGCACCCTGGATGTGTTATGGTCATCCACTGGCGAGAACCTTGGATCCGACCATGATATTATCGAACTAACAATTCGTAATCTCGATTACAACGTAAAGACAGGAGTCGCCCGTCTCACTAACTGGGATGCGTTCCGCAAGGCCAATTCCTCTCGCCCTATAGACCCTAACCAACCTCTATCCGACTGGATCGATGACATTATTGAAACAGTCAGGGTAAACACAAAATCCATAATCACTTCCTTCCAGACCCCCAGCGTGGATGCTAAACTTCTCCACCTCTGGGAGGCCCGTAGGAGCCTCACAAAGCGATGGAAACGGCAAAGACGGAACCGCAAGCTCCGGCTCAGAATTGCAGCACTTAATAAAGAAGCCACTGAATACGCCATTTCCCTATGCAAAGAGAATTGGCTTCAATTATGTGACAGCCTCCAGGGTACCCTTACCACTCGAAAAACGTGGTATTTCCTTAGGCACCTCATTGACCCGCTCTCAAGCAAAAGTGAGACCCAACGCAATATGACTCGGACCCTAAGCTCCTTCAACGGATCTCCCCAAGATCTCATCCAAAAACTCACGGCTAAATATTTGAACACCTCTCGCCACTTCAACCCACCTCCTTACACGGGATCGACAAATAGTGACTTGGATAAGGACTTTCAACTTTACGAAATGGAAGCAGCTTTGTTCGAATGCAATAAAAATAGCGCCCCGGGACCAGACCAAGCCACTTACCGGCTTCTTGCCAACCTGGACGGCGGCTCGCTGGATCACCTTCTATACCACATCAATTCGCACTGGAGCTCAGGTCACCTACCTCCCCAGTGGAAGACGGCTGAAATACGATTCATCCCCAAGCCAAATAAGTCCCCTCATCTTGATAACCTAAGACCAATCTCTCTGACCTCCTGCGTGGGCAAGTTAGTGGAAAGAATGATACTGAAGCGCCTCCAACCCTACCTTGAAAAAAAAGGCCTTATACCCGACACCATGTATGGCTTCAGGAAGCATCTCAGCACACAAGATATTCTCCTTCGAATTAAAGAAGAAGTCCTTGCTCCAGCGACTCGTTGCTCCCCTCGGGCCATTCTTGCCTTGGACTTAAAAGGGGCATTTGATCATGTTTGGCATTCCTCCATTTTATCCCGCCTCAATCAAACAGGCTGCGGCCACCGTACGTACTCATACATTGCAGATTTTCTTACTCATCGGCAAGCTATTATTCGTGTAGGTGACATTAAATCCCAGCCTATTGCTTTGGGGGACCAGGGAACACCTCAAGGTTCAGTTCTTTCTCCACTCCTTTTCAATCTCGCCCTCCTGGATTTGCCCCAGAAACTTGACGCCATCCCTCACATACATCACGCACTTTACGCAGACGACATCACCATATGGACAGACACAGACTCCATGGGAAACATCCAAGACTACCTTCAACAGGCTACCGACGTCGTTCACAACTATGCCTCCTCCGTGGGACTTCAATGCTCCCCCCAAAAATCTGAGCTTGTCATAATCCGTAAACATCCATCTGCTCTACAGAAAGAACCAGTCTGCATCCACCTCGACGGTCATACTGTACGGCCCGGCTCCTCCCTTAAGATTTTAGGCCTCACCATCCAGGCCAATACACGCAACAATGAAACCTTATCTAAGCTCTCCAAGGCTTTTAACCAAGTCTCCCACATGCTTCGACGTGTTTCTAACCGCCACCGTGGCATGAAGGAAAAAGACATGGTCCGACTGGTCCAGTCTCTCCTTATTTCACGTGTCACGTATGTCGCACCGTACCTTATCCTCACCAAAAGTGACACGGACACCATTGACCGGCTTATACGAAAAGCATTCAAACAAGCGCTAAATCTTCCTATGAACACCTCCACGGCCCGTCTTTTACAACTGGGCCTCCACAACACGGTGTCAGAACTTATTGAAGGCCATTTATCTAGTCAACGTCTCCGTCTCACCCAAACACCTGCGGGCTTAGCCCTCCTGAAAAGTCTTCACGTCCCATGCCAATCCACTGCCTCTCAGCCCCTCCCTCATAACTGGAGAAGTGTTATCCGGGTTCGCCCCTTGCCAAAAAATATGCACCCGGACCTACAGCCCGGCCGCCGAAAAGCGCGAAGTCAAGTACACGAGACCATCTATGGAAAGCGTGCAGATGTCTCTTACACGGACGCTAGCACCTACCCCAACGGACAGAATCAAGTAGCCGTAGTCACCACCAAGACCGCCCTCGTAGCTTCAGCAACAATCGAGACGTCGTCAATATCGGTTGCCGAAGAGTTCGCCATTGCATTAGCTCTCATTCATACGAAGAACCCCGTAATCATCACAGATTCTCAAGCAGCCTGCAGAAGCTTTCTAGCCGGAAGGGTGGCCCACTCAACCTTAAAAGTACTGTCTTTGCATCAACCCTGCCGGAAAGTCACCCTCGTTTGGACTCCTGGCCATTCCTCACTGACGGGCAATAACTTTGCTCACCAGCAAGCCTGCGCCCTGTCCCTCCAGGCTACTGAGGATACCGAACCGTCCGTCCCTCTACTGACTTTTCAGGACATCACTCAATATTACCGGTTCGAGCGACAGCACTTCCCTCCTCCGCATCCTAAACTCTCAAAAGAAGAAGAATCCCTACTTCGCCGACTGCAGAGCAATACCTTCCCTCACCCAGTCCGCCTACATCGCATGTTTCCCACGCAATTCCCGGCCACATGCAAGTTCTGCTTACAACCCGGTACTCTTCCCCACATCATATTAGAGTGCAAGCACAACCCCAACCTCCCCCCTCTTCCATCCCCCCTTCCCACCCCTGAGCTGTGGGAGAACCTTGTGACCAGCAGCGATCTGGACGTCCAGACACGTTTGGCCTCCAGAGCGAAGGCTGCCGGCTCATCGCATGGCTTCCTGGAATAAGGAACCACTCCCACTTCACCGGCTCAATAAAATGTTTCTCTCTCTCTCTCTCTCTCTCTCATTTGCGTGCCTTTCTTTCTGTAGGTCTCGTGCGGGAGCCTATTCGCACCAGACGGCAATCGGAACAAATACGTCCATAGGCAAGATTTCGTCACGGCTTCCGCATTAAAAACTAGAAATTGTTATATCCTTCGCAATCTACCACGGAGATATGAGTAGAATTACCACGGAAGCACGTAGGAAACGTGCGGTAATTTCCGACCCCTCCCGTGCTTTAAGTGTATACAGGCGCAGAAAAATAAATGCATTTTTGTTACATTTGCAAACGTTTGTTATTTTTCTGTCTGTTTTGGCAGATTGTGTTTGTATTCGTGAGGCATTTTGTTGTTGTTATTGTTGTTGTTGTTTTTAAATGCAACCACGCCGGCATAACTATTTTCGGTAATGCCCGTGTGCTATCTTCGCCTCCATAAACGTCTGTTTGCCGTGGAGTACGCTTTACGGGCTAACTACAAACTTTGTGTTCGTTTCTCCTCCCAACTTCTACTTCGCCCACTCTCTATAGATGTTCGTGTTATTGCTTATACACCTTCCCCGTCATCTCACTCTTGAAACCTAAAAGGACATGCAGCAGCTCTCGCATGTCTGTTTTTTGTGAAAGACCCATCTTTAACAGCAGAGCTGTTTCAGCTCTTGGTTGTACCTTCCATAAACGAAAAATACCAGAAAATACGGAGCTCATGCGAGCGTGTATCTCATGAGGAGTGCCGGCGTCGTCCTGGCTTGCGCGTGGACTTGCGCCACGTGAGGAGCTCGCCGAAAGAGAAGAAAAAATTCTGAGCGCATTTGCCAGTCAGCATTTGAGCAGACAGCGTCACCGACAAAACGACTTTTGTCTGCTCCTGAGGTCACTTGCTCTGCGTGGCTAGGGCAACCACCTGCGCTCATAAAATTAGGAGCGGCCACGGCGGCGGTGGAAGAACTATCTCCGACTCTGTGCCGCGAAAATGGGGGGTGGGTCGACCAAAGAACATCCGAACGCCTTAAGAAGACGATGCGGCTTATCAAGAAGTGTGCCGCGCGGCCAGGAGAGAATGCAATCTCCCAGAAGAACAAGAAGTAGTGCATGCCTTCAGCGGCGAGAGAGTCCTCGACGAAGACTTTGGGACGGCGGACGATGACGTGTGTGAAGACTGAAGAGGGCGCTGTGCAAATAAAGCACAACAAACAAAGAACAATGGATCAACGTTGGTGGACAGCTAATATTTTTAGGTACCTATACATAAAAAGCGTGGGCACCGAGTGGCTAAGGACGACTAAGGGGCTAACGGTGAAATACGCAAAGAACAGTGGAGGATAAAAGACAGCCAAGCTAACCAAGAGGCAAGACAGATAGAAACGAACAAATGGACAAAAATGCAAGCCTTAACTTCGTTAGAGATGTACAGGGCGGAGAAATTGACATCAGAAAGGAAAACTACTGCAATAATTTTAACGGCAGTGCTTTGCTTTTGGGGGCTAGAGCAGTTGCTTGCGAATAAAGAGCTTTGTGCGGAAGTATACACAAGAAGATGTGGCATGCGTGCTCTGCGGAACAGAAACAGAAACTATGCGGCACATAACGTTAGAATTCGAGTGTATCCTTGAGGGAAATATTGAGGGAAATACTCGGCTTCCAGAAGCCCTAGGATTTAATGGTAGCTCCGAGGGAGTTAACTTCAGGGCTTTAGAGGCGACGAAAAGAAGATTAAAATGCAGGAGGACGAAAATCAAAGAGGGGAATATTGCCTAGGACAGATACTACCGGTAACAGAAAAAATACGGATTTTTGTATCGAATAAGTATTTTGTGCCTGTCCTAAGAGCAGCGCTAGTGTGAAACGAAGAGCATAACACATAGTTATACTGGTTTTTTGTTTGGCAAGATGACACCTCATCACCCCGCTACAACGGGGATACCACTAGCAATTATCAGTCATCATTATCAACTTATATGCTTTACTCTCCCTTTGATTTCGTCTTATACTGACGAGCGCCATATATATGTACACAGGATAAATGGTTCTGGGTGACTTATATGGCGCGACATCAGGCGCAACATCAGGCGTGACATTATATGGCGTGGCATCATGCACGCACCACTGTGAAAGCAGGCTTTGATTTTAGGGGCGAAGCTCCTTAAGGCGTGGGTCTGTCCATCCTCGACGTATGTATGTAGCCACCTCTAGTTTAGTTCTTGGATTGTTTACTAGATGGCGTGGCTACCTCTAGTTTAGTTCTTGGATTGTTTACTAGATGGCGGTACTTGTATATGATGAAAAGATGCGCTTGGATTGTTTACTAGATGGCGTGGCTACCTCTAGTTTAGTTCTTGGATTGTTTACTAGATGGCGGGGAGCGTTGTAATAAAATCCGTTCGCTGTTGGCGCGCGCTCGGAGTCGCCCGATGGATAAGGCTGCAGATGTGCGAGCCCGCGAGGCAGAAGCGCTCCGTCAAGCTGCGCGACGCCGCCGCCAAGATCCTGCCGTACGAGAGCGGGAGGCCGAAGCGTGTCGTCTGGCTGCGCGACGACGCCGCCAAGATCCCAGCGTTCGAGAACGAGAGGCCCAAGCGTCACGGCAACGGCGCGAGGACCCTGCCGTACGCGAAGCGGCACGGCTGCGGCGCGAAGAGGATCTCCAAAACGTCAGAGAACGGGTAGCGGCGAGAAAGCGCGCGTATCGGCAGGCAGACCCCGATGCAGTGAGAGCTCGTGAGGCGTCTGCAAAACGCATCAGGCGAGCTCAGCCCCGAGGTGCCGACGCGCGGTTTAAGCGAGACTTTCTAGACGTTACGTTCGGACACAGATGTAGTGGGCGAACTTTCACTGAAGAGTCACGGTTTTACCGATGATTTCCCCTCAGGAGCTTCGCCCACTCATCATCATTCACCCCGTGGATATGCTGTGATTTTTTTTTGTTCGAACTAGATAACTAAAAAAAACATTCATCTTCGAATGACCTTTTTGTTTATTTATTCGTTAATGTTTTATAGCTGCTCGCATATTAGAAAAGCTTATACACGCTTCCATGGGATCTCACTCATGAAACATACAAGGGCATGCAATTTCAATCGGGACCTTGAAAAAACGCAGCGTATCGTATCACACTCGACAACTACGCGTACATATAAAAAGTGTTATTGTGCCTCACTTAATAAAAGTAACCTTCGTGGCTAAAACCGTAGAATTAAGAAAACGTGCACCTGTGAGTATTTTTATTGCGCCATCTGGTGCCCAATTATCGCAACGGCCACTTAGATCAGAGATTTGCGATTTCAGGGTTCGCGGTGCTTATCTGTAATAGAAGTGTTTTTTTTTTCTCGCCAAGCACTGCTATAATTATTGGAAAGAATAAAAAGGGTGCTAAGCAGACGAAGACGAAGTAGAGACACACACCACATACAGGCGCCGAAAGCGCACATAGCGACTCTTTTATTCTTTCCAATAAGCATGAACCAACTAGCTCAACAAGTTTTGTTAAGACACTCTTCTGATTTGGAATAATGTAATCTGCGTTAGCGCTCAGTTTTGTATCAAATAACCACAACCCTTCACCGTTTTATGCGTCGAGAACTTTTATGAGCGTGATAAGGGATTGCCACCAGAAACACTCAGGAAACAAATATCGAAAAAACGGTCGGAGCCAACCGCCGAAACGACTGGTGTATTTGGCCGCGCGTCGATGCTTTAGACAGGTACGACGTTGTTTGTATGCAACGACGGTCGCACAGAAGTGGTTTCGTCTGTTACGGTGCTAATTTTTGTTTCAGGGAGGTGGCCTATAGTCGTCGTAACGTTTATGTTTTTTCAGATGGCGTAACATCTAGTCTACGTAAACATCTCAGTCGTAAAAGAAACTATCGTTTTCTATCCTCAAGCTAGTTTCAAAGCGACTGCGTTGCTTTGGTAGCCACGATTGTTTAGAACACCGCGTTGCAAACCTGAAGTTCAAAACACATCAAAAGCAGCCAGAGCAACTCGTAAAAATTGGGAGTACGGATGGCAAAATTTTCAAGTAACGGTTTCACCCACACATGCTGAATTATATGCAAGTGAGGGCGTTGATTGCTTCAGGCAGATATTACTCCGTTAAATTGGTCCAAGCAAACGCTGACCCCATCACCACAAAACTTTTTCGACACGGCAATCCAAACGTTTGACGCCACTCATGGCGAATCCTCCTTATGGCTTTTTGCTGAGAAGTATATGTACATAAGTGCTTCGTTGGATGACACTTCTTCCCCTCTTCCCATTTGTCTGCATGCGTCTTCGATAAATACCGCCTCCGATAAATACGCAATCGTCGCGCCAAAACAAACAGTCTACAGATCCGGCTTCGAGCCTAATTTCTTTTCAGACTAAACACACTTCACCCAAGGAGCCAGAGACGCGCTCGCAGATATATCAAACGGGTGGGTGGTGACGCCGCCAAAGTAAACCAGTGATTAACTATTTTATTTTTTTTAGTGAATGCCATCAGTGTTATGCACTCAAGAGGGAAATGGGGTAAGCAGAACAATAACACCAAAGTAATAGCACCATCACCCCAAGAATACAACAGTACATTTTGCACAATGACTCAAATTACGCGTACATTCCGCAATAACAACAAAAGTGTTCATACAAAACACGTCGATTTGTTAAAAACACGGTTACAGAACGCTGTTGTGAACAGCAGGATAAATAACACTAATTGAACGATTGCAGCAATACGGCAGGGAAGGGGCTTCCAGCCTTTTGATGTCAACGGAATAAATTATTTTAGAAAAGCTATCGCAGGACATGAATTTTTTCTTATTGTGTGGGAGTGATTAAGACGTCAAGATACATATGACGGAGCGGTGATAAGAATGACGTGAAGGCTATCATGATAAAAGATTTTATGGAAAATGGTCTGCTTCCGAAGCAAGCAAATAAAGTAGGCAAATATACACCTAAAAGCTGAACCTAGATAATACTTCGCCACTGCTGCTCTCTATTGGGACGCCGGTATCCCAGTCTTGGCAGTGCAGGTTCCCATTTTA
The DNA here is from genome assembly GCF_048455015.1 of Haemaphysalis longicornis. Taxonomy (NCBI): domain Eukaryota; kingdom Metazoa; phylum Arthropoda; class Arachnida; order Ixodida; family Ixodidae; genus Haemaphysalis; species Haemaphysalis longicornis. Next base: position 74,915,703 of record NW_027526225.1, on the reverse strand, counting down.
GTAGCCTTCTCAACTTTCCTCTTAAATCATCATCTCGTTCGCTTTGTTGTAGCTTTGTTGTAGCCGTGTCCCTCTCGTAGGATTAAGTACAATCCGGTTTTCCGGCCATTCCTGGCTAGTGCGAGATTAGCGACTGTGTCGTCACTCTGAGACTATGGTGGGTTAATCGAACTGATAGTTTTGTTTTTGCTTTCCCCACGAGCAGCAACCCAACTTCCGAAAGCGGTAGTAACGCGGTTACCCTAAAAGGCGATAACTATCTTGGTGACAACTTCCGCCGCCATAGACACACCCCTAATCCCTGGCCTGGACAAGAAACAAGAGAGATATCCCCGTTGAGCCCTTCAAAGCTTTTCATTTGACACCGGACCTGATTCCAGTAGCAAATGCAACAAGTGCAAAACCTTTTTTACGGTGCCTTACCAGAGCGTAATGCGGCCCGCCCAGGCACTGGTAGTCAGTCGCAATGTCTTGTCGTGGACGAGGGCATCAAAATTCCCCAAAAATACTGCTTTGTCCAATAAAAGAAAACCCTGGATCTAGCTAGCCCCAACTTGAGCTCTCTGTTCCTTATTGACGAGATCCGAGAGTAAACCTAGGTACACTAGAAATTCCTTCTGGGGGCCCACATTCTGCTAAAAAGGGGAGAAAACATTATACCAGGAGTACTGGATGTTCACGAGCTGCCTAACTACACCCACATCAGCGGGGTGGACACAATAACAGACAAAACAATACAATTCAATCAGTTAATTCGACCCATTCACAAGTAGTTCTGCAGGTACAAAAGCGCCGCTACATACCTGTCGCCGTTCTAACCAACGTTCAGGGGCAGCAGAAGGCTGTTAGGAGGGCGCTGAATATTCACGACTCCTTGTGTAATAACTTGAGGAGAACAAAGTCTTCTCTTTCTCTTTTCAACGAAAAGCTTCTTCTGTCTTATTGTATGGCTATCCGATAAACATCCCATCTATTATTTGTTGAATAAATGGCGAATAAAAATTGAATAAAGTAATTGCGTGGCATTGACTGACTTTGTAAGCAGTGTCTTCCCAAACCGGACTTCTCTTGACATGTGTGATGATGAGAGCTTTGGCTGCAGCTGCGTTCGGTAGCATCGCGCAATTTGATGAGGATGACGCGGCGACTTGCAGCAACTACAAATTCATCCTGCTTTATTGTAACGTTTTCCCTTTTTTAGCACTCCACATAATATATTTGCGTTATTGTACAACGACAATTATTGGGGTCTTGAAAATAAGAAAAGTGCTGCGTATAATTTTATCTCCCTAAACTCTGAAGATACCTGTTTTTATCTATATTGTCGTGTGCTTTACGCTCCGAAAAACTAGACGAGTTGGGAACTGCCGTGCCGCCTTATTCATACGCACAGGGACATAAAAAGGCGTTAAAAATTGTCAGTGCTACACTGTAAAAATACAAATCTCAAGCCATTGCATAGCCAGAGCGCTAGAAAGGCCGTATTCGCTTTTTAGGATTGATTCATTCATTCATTCATTCATTCATTAATTCATTCATTCATTCATTGATTGATTGATTGATTGATTGATTGATTGATTGATTGTAGGGTTTAACGCGCCTACGCAACGCAGGCGATGAGCCGCGCCGTAGTGGAGGGCTCCGGGTGAATTTTGACCACCTCGGGATCTTTAACGTGTGCCGAAATCTTGCACACTCCGGCGTTCTTGCTTTCTGCCTCCGTCAGAAAAGGCGACCGCCGTGGCCGGGAATCGAACTGGTGAACTCGTGCTCAGCAGCGCAACGCCTTAGCCACTTAGCCACCGCGGCAAGTATTGGCTTTTCAGAGGCGAAGCCACTCTAGGGGCTGGGGCTATTGGTGTCTCCTGTCGTCGTCGTAATTGCCGTTCGTCTCGTGTAGTCACGGTAATAAAAATAGTATAACTAATTTACGCCTCACGCTAGAACGTAACGCGTAATAAAAAATTTTCACCATCTTCCCGTAGGAGAACCCTGAGTAGTATGCGAAGCAGCTGTGGGGTCGAGGAGACTGAGGGGCGGGGCGGGAGGAGAAAGAGGGGAGCAGAACGCGCGCGCGCGTCATTTATACCGCGGAGCTACAGTGGCGCCCCCAGCGGAGTATGCAGCGGCTACCGTCGCGCCTCTAACCCTAAGCTGCTTCGCATTATCGCGCGCGGAGCCGCAGTTGTTGCCATTCGTTGCGCAATCCCGGAGAACAGAGGAGAGGAGGAATGCCGTTGAGGAGAGGAGCGTCGGAGAGGGGAGGAGGAATGCCGGTGAGGAGAGGAAATGAAACACGGAGAGGAGAGGAGGCGGAGGAGGATGCGCAAGCGCAGGGGGGGTGTGGACGCCGCACAACAGCGGGCGGCGGGCCGCACAACGGCGGAGGGAACAGGTGCGACCATAAGCTGCTCCGCATCTAAAAAACTCCGGGACACTCGTTTACGCCTCGCGCTGGAGCGCTTCGTAACGCGTACTAAAAAAACACCGGGACACTCGTTTACACCTCGCGCAAGAACGTTCGAAGACGCGAGACGTTCACAGCAAAGCTGTATACCTCTACCCCCCAACGGTTTCATCGCCGTTGGCAAAAACGCCAAGGCACCAAGAATACACATATACACTGGATGCTTCACCCCTCCCCAGGTTTCAGGTTAGGAGAGATGGCCCAGGATTTTTATTATAAATAGCGATAGTTACAGGAAAACATACTGAATGTTCCCGCCGACGCCTGTTCGTGGATATGTGGATTATTCAGCCCCTCAATCTCAAGGGACAATGATCTATGTAAGCTATTCACCCTTGCCGGCATGTTCCAGGTCAGAAACTGTTTGGAGGTCACAAACGAAGGCATCGAAACGCAATGCTCTTCACATAGGCCCTTCTGTGAGGCAGAAGGGGCTATGCTGCAAGACAGCATTTCGATTCTCAAGTTCGTGTTTGCTGTTTTTTATTACTTTTTGAGGCTCACCTCACTTATTCTGCGTAAAATTTGTACCGACCAGTGGCCTCTTTACTTGTCAGCACAAATTACGCTCCGTGCACGGCTGTGCGCGGTAGCCACCACTGCAACAAGCCAGTGACAAAAAGAAACACAGGCGCTCCCTATTCTCCAACAGGGGCTTAAAAGAAACAAGAGTTGACTAGATCACCCGTGTGAGCTTTTGTTATCTTCGCAAAGCGAAGTTCATTCTGGTTGAATGCATAAAGTTTTTGTTTGCGCCTCAAACCTAGGTACCCCTTGCTCCATAAATCACGCCATACTACTACTCTTTTTGAAGCAGGCAAGTTGACCGACGCCGAAAATACAAGGGAACAATTTTATAAACTGAGCCCACCCCTACTAGACGCATTTATCTGGACACATTTCCTAAGAAGAGCTGACACTCAAACAGAGAGCTTGTTTTCGCTTACACGCACTTTGACAAGAAGCAGAGCATAAAAAAGGGCTCTTTACTCGGATTGCTTCGCCCCCCCCCCCCTCTATTCTTAGAGAGCTTTAACAGGGAGCCGCGTTGTCGTTGTGATATTACTTTTTTATTTGCTCTTATTTTCGGTTCACTTTGCCTGCTTCGCCCAGTGTCTTTAAAAAGAAAACAACACGGAAAGAAACAGACAGACAGGTGCCTCTATTATGCCAAATATATATATATATATATATATATATATCAAAAATCAAGTGCCCGACTGACTGATTTACTGACTGACTGACTCATCAACGCCCAGCAAAAACTGCTGCATCTAGAGACTTGAAATTTCGGTAGTACATTTGTGACAGTGGGTAGAGGCTCACTAAGGGGGGAATTTTGGAAATTTTACTCCTAACCGAGGGAAATGGGTGGGGAAGTTGTGTTTTCTTAGATAAGTGATTACCTCCTTCCCCCGTTCACAATTTTAAGTATGTTTTGCTGATACATCTAGCCCTTATGAATATCTAAAAAGTAGTTCTGTATTTCGCCCTAACCAACACTACGGAGGTGATTCCGCATTCCGGAAAAAACTTGGTGCACCTAAAGATTCTCAAATAAATCTTTCACCGATTTATTATTCCAACTGATTGTTGGTAACATATGTTACTCATACAAATGCAGATAAACGTTTTTAAGGATTTCACCCTGCGACCCCGCTAAAGGGACCAAATTGCTTTTTACAAATGACACGGCTGTCGAGCCAAGAAGGCCTAGCAGGTGGTGTCCACGCCTGGCCAAACTATTCTTTCAAACGGCTTCAGATTTCATGAGCACATTGTAATTACAGAGTCGGAGGTGAATAGTGCTGAAAATTTCAAAAAGTATTCTATGGGAAGAGTGAAAAGTGGTAAAATAGTTTTTTAGATATTATTTTTTATCGCACACCCTTTGAGATATTGAACTGGTCTGTGTTGAGATAGGCAACTTTTAAGGTATCTAAACACTGTTTTACAACATATTTCCACGACACCCACCCAATAGAAGCAAGGAGGATTTCCGGAAAACACTGTTTTTACACATTCGTCAATAAGCACACCGCCAGTTGATATATAGCATTCGTTTTTGCTTGAAAAAGCTGCCCATACAATTGCCCAAAAATCAATTTGAGGGTGTTGTCCTAACATGCGGCTAAAAAGGCATGCGAGGTTTTTTTAATTCACACCCCTCTGGACGTAGAAATCAGTTGAATTTTCCCGCGTTCGCGTAGCGCTCGCCATCTGTTGGCTGTTTCTGCAACCATGCGCCTCCCTTCGGAGCCCCGTCATTTATCATAAATCTGAAAGTGAGGACGGACCGGGAAAAAGCGCAACGGTTAACGCTCGCCATCTGTTGGGACTTCCTGCAACCTCGCGCGTTCCGTAGGGAGCCCATGGTACTTTTAAAAAAACCGTACCGATGAGCATCGTTCATATCTGCTGAGATTGCATTACCGATGAGGAAGAATACCCCTCACCCAGCCGGCCTCCATTGTGTTCCCAGAGCATTCTCCTGCCGCATTTAGGTTGTGTTTACAACCTGGCACTCTTCCTCATTTCATATTAAGGGTGCAAGGAAAATAACCTGCCCCTTCTTCCATCCACTCTTCCCAGCCATGACCTGTGGGAGAATTTGGTGCCTACCAGCGATCTGTATGTCCAGACAATTGTTCCTCCAGAGTGAAGGGTGCCAGCTTACCACATGGGTTCCTGGAATAGGGAACCACTACCACTTCACCGGCTCGAAAAAACGTTGTTTTTTAACTCACTGACTCACTCGCTCGAGCGCATAATCTTGGGGCAATTTGTTTAGCGAGAGTTGCAGTCACCCATACGGTTGACGCCCTCCATTGACGCCCTCCAGCGTCAACCATACGGTTGACGCCCTCAGTCAGTTCATTGCTCTTTCTAGCTTTTTTTTTTTTTTTTTTTGGCGGACGAAGGAAACTTTGACTTCTTGAAATTGCTCACCTCTCTCCCTCCCCCTTCTCTCTTTTCATTTCTTTCTTCATGCCTGTTCGTCTTCCCTTTCTTTACACGAATGTATGTCGGAGTTGTTTATGTTTTATTGTCTTAATTCTTGCTATGTGTGTGCTATTGTTTTGCCCCCCCCCCCTTTTTTATTCTTTTCATGCCTGTAGGTCTACACTTTCTTTACACGAATGTATGTCGAAATTGTTCCTGTATTACTGTCTGTATTCTTGCTATGTGTGTACTATTATTTCGCCCCCCCCCCCTTATGTAATACCCCGCAAGGGGCCTTTAAGGGTACAATAAATGATGATGGTAAAAGACGAGTGCCAGTCTTTTCCCATTATCACCAAGCGCCTGCGGTTGGAGCCCATGTATTCACCACAGTCAGGATCTCCTGAGTGTGTACGACTTCACGATGTTATATCAAAGTGGGTGATGTGCCGCCGCGAAAGTTGTAGCTGACAAAAAACAAAACAAAATGTACTTCGACAAAGACAACAGACGACAGATACGGTTTCCTGTATCTGTCCTATCTTGTCTTCGTCCACGACCACGGAGTAAGTCCACGACTGTTTAACGCCACGTTTGAGGGGAGCAAAGAGACATACCGAGCCGTGGCGACGCGCTCGGAGGTGACACCTTAGCAGCACGCGTTGCCCTTCCCCTCACACTTTCGCCAAACGGTGCTCGTGTTTTCTTTCTGCTAGGGTGGCTCGTTTGCTCACTGTGTTACGCAGACACCGCCGCCTTCACCGTCGCCGCGAAACCCCTTTGCCGCGCTCCAAAGTACTTCGCACTAAAACGTTTGGACGTGAGTTTTTCTTTGCACTAAATGTCGCGCGCGCGTTTGCATTGCATGAAGAGGAATTGTTCGTAAAATAAATTTGCGAGTCGGGCGAATGAGGCCCACTTGCTGTTACGTTGCCAATTTACTGCTTGAGTGCAACGGGGTACATGCCTGGTAGCACTGCTTTTAAAGTCCCTTTATAGGCTAGATTAAATGAATGAAAGAGAGTCAATGTAATGAAGGGACTTCATGGGTGCCCGTGTGATGGCTGAGGCAGTGTAGGGCTATCTCTGTCTCAGTGTTCCACCGCGAAAAACACACTCTCCAGGTTCGCCCAATACCACCCTGCGCCTAGAGAGCCATATCATTGAACCATCTCCAAGCGTAAAGATCCTAGGCATGATATTCCACGCGGACCGCTCCAACACCCTTCTGATCAACAAGCTTAAAAGAACAACCGACCAGGATACTCATATGGTACGACGGGTCACGACCAAAACCAGGGGCATGGGGGAAGCGGACAAGCTTCGCCTTGGCCAGGCCTTTGTCGCGTCTAGGATTACATACGCTATGCTTTACGCTCTGCGTAAAGCCACAGAGCTCGAGAAAATAAACATCCTGATCATAAATTCGTACAATCAAGCCTTGGGCCTCTGGGCAAGCACCTGAACCGAACAGATACTCCGACTTGGCATCCACAACTCGGCCGAGCAGTTATTAGAGGCGCACCTGTCTCGCCACCGATTAAGGTTTGGAGCAACCGAAGCGGGGAGGTTCATCTTCTCACGCTTGGCGCTGTCGGCCCTGCTCAGCCAGCCACCTCTCTTTACTGGAAACGTACCCCACTCCATTAGGAAACACTCAATTGTGCCCGTCTTACCACGCAATATGCACCCTGATTTAATTGACATCCATCACAGCCACCAACGTCAACAACTCTCCGAAACTGCAACAGGTCGTCATATCTTACGCCCATTATGATACCCATCCCGTCCCCGCCGACGTCAACCGACTCCTCTAGACAGCAAAATACTCTAAAATATTACCGTAGAACCCATTCCCCGCCACATTCACAAGCAACGCAATCCCACACGCCGTCTTATTCGTGCCGCATACTTCAAGAAAATAAACCGCGGTACCGACAGCCGCCACGTATTCACAGACGCGGCATTTGAAGATAACCTCGGTGCGGTCGCCTTCATTACTTCACGAGGTATTCACTACTCCGTCACTCAACGCTGCACCTCCCTAGAAGAAGCCGAACTTCTTGCCATCGTTTTTGCCGCTGCTGACACCACATCCCCCGCCGGCACAATCAACATCTACACCGATTCCAAGTCAGCATGCTACCACCTGGCCCAGGGTCTCGCCTTCCCCTCTGCCTTATCATTTCTCAACAACTTTAAAGGACAATTTCACGGGCACTGGATCCCTGGCCACGCAGGCGTTGAAGGGAACGAACACGCTCATCAGCTTGCCCGCGATGCTCTCCTCCGGGACCCTGTCGACACGCGCGGCACAAATCATTGTCCTCCCACTCTCCTCCCCACCTGAGAAGACCTTCTAAGCATTCGTCACACATCCCCTCCCCTCCTCTCAGGGCTTACCCGTAGCGAGCAAGTAATCATTCGGCAGGCACAAACAAACAAACTTGCACACTCACTCAGTTACATCTATTTTAACGCATGCCAGACACCCGTGTACCATTCTGTCCCCACTTCCTTATTCCCCCATACGGGAATGCCCTTACAACCCTTCCAACCACGCAATTACAGCGGGAACTGGCTGGCTCTTGCCGCGAGTCTCCAAGAGCATCGGGAAGGGGCGGGCCACTTCATCAGGGCCCTCAGCGGCTGCCTGGACAAAGGCGGCTGAATCATCTCCACCACCCCGCTGTCAATAAAGTTTCCATCCGTCCGTCCACCCGTCTTTGCGTCCGTCCGTCTATCCATCGATGGCGACGCCAGCATACAGATGTTGTCGGAACTGAACACTGAAAGGATGTCTGTTCAATTACCGGTTGAGTGGAAGCACTCCGTGGTTCATCCCGTTCCGAAGGAAGGAAAGATGATGACCCGTATCAATACATGCGACCTATCTCATTCACCTCAACGCATTGAAAGCTCTTCGAGCGCATAATGCTGACAAGGTTAACTTACCTTCTTGAGCACGCTAGCTCAAAGCCGTACTGTGACTTTGCGCAAACAGGATTTTGACCAGGGCTTTGTACCTATGACACTGTATGCTCCTCCATAGATTTCATTTCAGTCATTTACTCTCAGAGGCGTGAGGCTCTTAGAGAGGGGAGGGATACAATAAAAAACACGAGAAAAGAGCAGGGCAGCTACAGTAAGTGATATCTGACTGCGGACTTGAAGTGTGCAGCGTCGCTGACGGAGTCGATGGGGGCTGGAAGGTGATTCCACTGCAAGCTGGTCATCGGAAAAAACGAGTTCAGGTAGCGGTTTCTTCGGGAGTTCGGCAAACAGACTTTTAACGGATGATCATTGCGTGATGACACGTAAGGTGGAACTGGAAAAAAGGATCGTTTTAACGTCTGATTGGTGTAAAATGTCTTATGGAAAACAGATAGGCGGGATATCATACGACGGGTTGCAAGAACAGGCAGGCGTAATTTTTGTTTCATGCGAGTGGCACTGGATGACCGAGAATAACCAAAGAATATCGCTCAGTCATTCATCCCGCGCACTATTATTGAGTGGAACAGTTTACCCGCACACATTGCCACCGAGAAAGACTCGGCTAAGTTTTTAGAGCTCATGTGCGCTACGCTGACCAACTAATTATTTTTTTTTGCTTTTGTTGTTCTGTTTTTGTTTCTCTTTTTTTAACTATTGTATAACGCCATGCAATTGCTGCCCGTATTCATGGTTTGCGTTTTGTTGCAGTTGTTACGTTGCATCGTATCCTGTTGTACTGCTTTCTTTTTCTGTTTTTTTTTTCCTTTTTTTGTTGTTGTAGTTTACACACCATGTGGTATTGCCCCCCCCCCTATGTAATACCCTCTTCTAGAGGGCCTTTAGGGTTAACCTGAATAAATAAATAAATACATATAAAATGAACCGCCCGATTTCGCATAGCTTCAAGGGTAGAGACAAGATTGGCGGAATACGTATCCCATACAAAAGAGATGTATTCAATCTTAGGACGGACAAGGGTCTTGTAAAGCTGCCGTTTGAATGAAGTAGGAGCTCGAGAGAAATTACATCGAAGGAAGCCGAGCATGCGGTTCACATTATTGGGACACCCCATATGCGGTTCACATTAGTGACACCCCATATATTCAATGTGGGGTGTCACTAAAGGTTACCGGCAGCAGGAGACGGCGCAGAAGCAAGATCCCCCCGTGCTTCTTGCAGTGGACTTTAAGAAGCCTTTCGAAAGCGGTCGACATACCGCTGTTGTAGCTGCTCTGGAATACTGCGGTGGTGGTACGCGCGTCATTAAATTCGTGACGACCATTTTGAATGGCCGGACATTTGAAATAAGAACGCATGTGCAGAATCCCCGCGTGTTCACGAACACTACCGGCGTTCCCCAAGGCGCAATCCTCCTACCCACCCTATTTAATTTGGTAATGAGAAAGGTAGCCAATGAACTTCGAGGTATCCCGCACCAGCAGCACACCTGCGGATGATATTACCATCCGGGTGGACCTCACAAAGCGGCGTTCGACGTGGGTTACATGGTTTCAACAGCCCAACGTGCTCTGAATGCTATTGAGGCACGTCGTCCTGCCACCGGAATGAGGCCGTTGCCTGATAAAACAAAATTCCTCGCCATTGGGGGCCTCGACCACCTGCAAGCGCAAGTGCATTTACCAATGAATGGTCAACCAATCGAACGGACTGCCCACAGATGGGTACGCATACTTGGCGTGCCGCTGCACTAAATAAGAGGGGCAACCGAGTGGCTCAGACTGCTGAAAATTGTTTGGAAGTACCCGCTTGAGATTCTTAAGAGAATCGGAAGCCGCTTCGGAGGCGCGACGACAAAGGTACTACCTACCCTGATGCAGGCTCTGCTTATATCTAATTGCCTGTTATGGGGCAGTATGCTTCGCTCTAAAGAAGGCCCAACTCCAACAATTGGAAGTTCTGCATGGCGAAAGCCTCAGAGTTATTATCGGCCTACCGAAGCTCACACGCGTGGAGAGAGACAGAGAGAGACTCTTTATTACAGAGAAAGCAGAGAGGTTTGCCAGCATGAATTCGCTGACATGCTACTCTGCGGGGAAGGGGGGAGAAGGAAACAAAGGAAGAAGCTGGTAGAAGAAGAGTAGGGGACAAGAGAAAAGAAAAAAAAAGAATAAAAATTAAAAATGAATAGAGTCCTGTTTAAGGGCGCTGAGTAAAAAACTTGACTGCACACGCTAGGGAGATGGCTACAGTGTTGTAGCGACGCCAATGTCCTCGAGGTACTCAAATAATGCAGACAGGGCTTTGCGCTGGGAGGATGGTGAGTGGAATGGTCCAAGCATCAAGCTTAGTGTTATTGGTCCAGGTTGGAGACATTCAATTCTTTGCTGTAAACGGGCCCTTGATTCAGCATAAGCAGAGCACTCTGTTTATCGTTATGCGCACCTGCCCTCACTTGAAGTTATTATCAAGCAGAGGTTTGAAGCACACGACAGGAGGCGTGAAGCCACCCGCGCGGAAAACCTTCTACAGAATTTTGCTGTCGATCACCTCGACCGACTTCCCACGCAACTACCGTCAGTCGTTGCCACATGGGACGACGTCTCAGTTCGAGGCCCAAAGCCACTGTCACTATCCGGTAGCCCACAATATCACCAGCAAGCGGGCGCAGCCGCATCCGCACGTGCCGATCTTCAAGAAGACAGTCTTTCATTCCAGCTCTTTCGGCTCATTTTATTGTTCGTCACGTGACCCAGACACTCTCATAGTCAGCACACCGTGCTGTCACTCCTTTTTGTGATTGTAATGGACCTACGTGCGCTCTTAACCCTTTCAAGAGATATGCTGTTTTGGCAATGATGATCCTGCTATCTGCACGGCAGTGTTCACGTTCAGAAAATACCGTAAACAGTACAGAAGGCGCAAAGACTGGCGTCTTTGGGCACGAGTAATTTACGCAAGAAGATTATCACCACCATTGTTGTGGCCGCGGCGGCCGCTTTTCTACTAGAACCGAAAAGCAACAACGCCACCCTTGTGTTCGAAATTTTGGCGCACATTAAATATTCCCCAGGTGGTTAAAATAAATTCAGCGACCTCCACTACAGCGCGCGTTATAACCTGTGTAGTTTGGGCGCGTTAAACCCAATAATAAATCTTTAAACAACCAATGTTGGCGCTTTTCAGTTCTTGGATGAAACCAGCGACTGTCACAAAAGGTGGTCTGGTTGGTTGGAGGACGACACCGAAGCGCAGACGAGAAGCCACCGCACGAGCCGCGGGGCTGGTGACATCTTTATCAAGCGAATAACGCTAGCCGCTCGAACGTCGCCAATAAAGTGGTGTCCTCTAACTGTCGCCTGCTTCATGGTTTTTACAATTTTGTGCCGTGAGCAGGATGGAAGAATTACACCGTTGAAGGCCTCTACCGATTAAGCAAGCCCATTGAAGAGGATGGCATCATCTCCCACCAGAACGTCGTCTCTGCCTACCGAGCCGTATCATGGACCGTCTGAAACGGAAAAGGGGTATGCTCCGCGTCTCGACTACAAAGATCATCAGCGAAATGAAGGCCATGATGGAGGTGACCCCACTACCAATCTGTGAGCTGGCTGAACAGCTTCATATGCTTAAGCGGAAAGAGTTTTCATTACCCTAAATAGACAAAGAGATAGAGCCCATCGTCCCCGATGAAGAACTAGGTGATGAACTGAGGACTGGAGAGGATTACCGGGATTCTATCGTACGCATGGCCTTCCGCGCTGAAAGACATCCTCCAGCCGCATGCCGGTTTAACAACTCGTGTCGTAAAGGCCGCAACTTCACCTCAAGTAAGATTCCCCAAACTTGAGATACGCTTTTTGACGGAGAATTCATACGGTGGCCTGCATTTTGGGAGCAGTTCGAGTGGACGAAACATAAGAACGAATGGCTGAGATGTTGACAAATTCAAGTACCTGCATAGCTATCTGAAGGGGGAAGCACAAGGCGTCATCAGCGGATTACCATCAGCTAACGACCGCTACCCCATAGCTATCAAACTTTTTCAGCAAATGTTTGGAGACAAAACCGTGATTATCAATGCCCACATGATCAAACTACTAAACCCCCAAAAAGTAACCTCCTGCGACAACTTGAACTACCTTCAGACGCTGCACGTTTTTGGGTGGACAGTGCCTGGAGACGCGACACTTACCTCACCAATCGTAGGATCAGAAGTGGTTTCCATCTCGCGCGTATCAACTGAAGGACCAGAGTTTGATCGGGAAAAGGCCTCTTTGGACGCGGACCAACCACGAGCTACAGACGAAGAATTCGGAAAAGTCCATGGGTCTTAAAAGTCCTCGCCGAAACCGAAGCAAAAGCCGATATGAAAGAAACCGCCGAATGTTTTTACTCGACTTCACCGCCTGAAGCTTCATCGGCCAGGACACTCTGGGAACGTTGGAAGCACGGAGAACACCTTCTGGACAGACCATGTAAATTAGGGTGGCGTAACAAAAACCTGAAACGGGAGTCTCCAGTTCTTCTCATCCTCAGAAATTCCAATCATTCGCCAAGCGCTTTCCAGGTTCCAGATACTATAGTCACCCGAGACCAACCAGATCCATATTATTGCGCCGGCCCATGGCCAGGTACAAAATGGGATCTGGTTGATTGGAAGACTGCGACACCGAATCGAAGACGAGCAACCACCGCATGAGAAGCGGGGCTCGTGACACCTTTATCAAGTGAATAACGCTAGCCGCTCGAACGCCTAAATAAAGCGGTCTCCTCTAACCCTCGCCTGCTTCGTGGTTTTCAAAAAAAGACAGAGAAACACAAGGACAGCCACTGGTCTAACAAATTATGTTTGATATCAAGAAGGGTGAATATGAACACTTATCAAAAAAAAGAAAAATCCTGCTCATGAGTGAAACAATTAAGGATGCAAAGAAGCGGGGAAGTGATAAGAAAGGGGTTGGCTGTGCTGTCAACCACAAGAAACGCTACGTCGCCTTCGCAACGGGTGTTGTGTACAGCATTTGTTTATCCTGTGGACGAATATTTGCTGTACAAACTGACCGTTGTATCAACGTGCGTTTGAGATAGCATCAATTGTCATTAAAGGCCCTCCCTCAATTGCCCAATCTTTCTTCACATTGCACTAAGTGCAGCGGATGTAAACCTGATTTCCCTACCACTGACATCTTATTTAGGCACCGTGAACAAATGTCCCGCGTTATTACGGAAGCGTTCGTTCCACATAGCTGATAGAGGAGACAAGCGTATCAGCCAAGCAAGTGTGTGTCTTCATCCCAAAGAGATTGCATATCTGCGCGGACCTTGACTGTAGCCGGTGTCTATCTAGTTACCTTATCACCGTGGCGTTTGTAATCTTCTTTCGCTCACGCGCAGTGTTTTTTTTTTATTTTTGCGTTATGTGTTTATATTCCCCCTTCTTGATATTAAACATTCATTGGACTGACGGCTGTGGTTATAATATTTTGTCTTTGTTTAAGTTTGCGCTGGTTTCATCCAAAAATACCTCTTTCCGACTAGCCCAGCTTGCAACCCTTCTTCTTCTCAGGTATTTTTGTAGGCTTACTTAGAGCTGAAATTTGGGGCACGCTTCATTTTTGGATAAAACCTTCAGTGTGAAAAATTAATAGATCGCCTTAAGCAATATTAACTCGGGAAAAATTTTATCTGTCACGTAAAGATGAATTCGGGACTAATTATATCCGTCATGTAAACATGGACAGCGTGCACGAATTGAAGGTCTGTAAAAAGCTAAAAGGTAAGATGGCACAAATGTTAATGCGTTTCAACTAATAAGAACCGTGACACTACTTCCGCCTCTTTTCATTTAAAAAGTTATAATAAACAAAAAATATGCGAAAATTTATGGCCATAATTACATCAAACGACCTTCGCCTGTGTCTTCGATGGCAGCACTACCAGCGTTCACGCCGAACTACGCGCGCCTATGGCTCCACGAATGAGGCTCTTCTATTCGCGCCGCTTGAGAGCCTTGTAGGACGGACGCCGGATGTCGTCGGTGGGAAGGCGGACGTAGCGCTCTTCCATGGCAATGCGCCTCAGCAAGGTCCTCCCAATGAGCGCCAAGAGTAGCGCGACCGTGGAGAGGGCGGCCAGCGCCTGGTGGAAGAGCATCGGCTGCCGCTCCAGCTTGGCCCCGACGCAGAGCGGCGGAAAGGCGGAACTGGCGCAGGCCACCAGCATAGCCAGGGCAAAGCGCGAGGTCGAGACGCCCGAGTAGTCGTGCAGCAGCAGCAGTGTCGACGGCATGCTGGGGGCCATGCAGGCGCCGACGACGGCCGTGCCGATCCACAAGAGCCGCGTCTGGTGGCCGAAGAAAGCGCTGAACCCGGTGGCCGCCACGAGCAGTGCGTTGCAGAAGAGCAGGGCGTCGAAGGAGCCCCGCTGCGGGAAGCAGGCGATGGAGACGCCGCGGACGGCGGTGAAGGCGGCCCAGAAGAGGCTGGTCACGTACGTGGCGGCCGTCTTGTTGTGGCCAAGCAGGAGCGCGAAGGGGGCCACGAGCTGGCTGCACAGCGTCTCCACGGCCAGGCACGCGGCCAGGTAGAAGAAGAGCAGCACCACGAAGCCGCTGCAAGGGAGCACGGGGCATTGGCTCTCCATGTCCCGCAGGTCCTGGTGCCCGGGGTCCACAAACATGGCTACCAGCGCGAGGAAGGCGACGCAGAAGGCGTACACACTGATGAGCCAGTACGCGTACCCCACGTAGATGAAGTCCTTGTCCTCGAGGTTGTTCAGATCGCTCAGCGGGGCCGGGATCGCCGAGTCTGCGGTGACGATGCTGCGGTCCGTGATGAAGGGCTCGCTCAGCAGCGGCCCCAGCACGCAGCCCAGGCAGAAGGTGAACGTCAGCGTCCGCACCAAGAACCCGCTAGCCTCTCGCCACAGCGCCGATGTCCACAGGACCCCGACTGCACGCGCACAGGACGCGCTATTGACTTGCACCGAAAGTGCGACTGCGCAGAGGCGCACACAATTGCGCCGTTGCGTGTACCTGACCGTATCGTGGCGAAAATAACGGCCCTGTTCTAGTGGAAATGGCTGAAATGACAGAGGCGCGGTTAGACAGGTTACAGCAGACTATGAAGATGATCCTCGCAAACTGATGCTAACAAATGTCCGATCAGCCCGGATAGAAATTTATAGCAGGGGCAGCATTTTAAATACAAAGCATTTCTGCATTTCCTCATTTGAGTAAAACACCTTGGTAGGGGGCGTGAACGCGCGCGCCACGCTGAAGATATCGAATGATTAGCACTATCAATTTCGCAAGCGAACCGGCAGTAAGCTGTTAGGTTGACCAATCGAGATATTTTCCACGCCTTCCAAACCACATCACCAGACGGGCTCAATCGGTTTGCTCAGTGCGCGGTCGCATGTGGTCGGCAGTTGATCGGCTCACTTCGTGACGTGCTCTTTTACATCACGACTCAAATTAACGGCTGGAAGGAAAGAGATACGCCAGCTTCTCGTTACTTATTTCTAATCAAACAGAGTGTTCTTTGGGTAAAACAGACAACCCCCGCTTTGCTCGTGGTGCTGGGCCCTTTCACACTTTGCGCTACTGTAACGACGAAACCTCAGCAGCGCCCGCGTCTTTTCTGAGAAGAGTTGCAGGGAACTCGCGGCCTTGGTCGGCTCCGAGGTGGCACATAAGGCTGGAGTGTATCAATAACCGCAATCTGATTTTATCCGCACTCCCACGCAATTTCCTCCTCACTCTTTGGCAGCAGTTTCATTCGCTCTCCTCCTCGCGCTCTTTTAGCTGCAACCGTCGTTCATCATCCGCTGCTCATTTTTATCCTCGCCTGTACATCTTTCACCTTTCACGTCACCTTGCACCTTTTCAGGTATACCTGCGCTCCTAGCGTTCGCTCAATTTCGCCGCGGCAATGCCACGCGTAGGTCAAAGACGGGCACTTTTCTATAAAAAAAAGGGATTCAGAAGAAATATTTCAAGAAAATGCCGGATTCAGCATATCGAATCGAATACCGAATATCTTTCCTCAGTTTTATTGTATCTTTCAAACCCCGAAGTGTTATTTGCGGGCTCCGGTACTATCGGGAGGCAACAAATGTGAACTAGGAATACAAAATTCTACAGAAATTCAGAGAATTTTCCAATAATGCGGCGCATTATTATACCGCTTGCCTGTAGAGTGTGAGTCCTCTACAGCCCAATATAGCTATGAGTAGCGAAAGACCATAGATTATCTTGTTCCTTAAAAGTTTTCATTTGCTTCTTTCTGCCAATGATGTACATGTATACCACTATAGCGATGAAGTGTATTTACTTCGGTAATTATGTTTTTTTTTGTCTTCGAAGATGCAAAGAGTACCACAGGGTTTGTTCATTCATGATATATTCTATCGTATTTCTGAAGTTCTTTTGCGGACCTTTTTCGTTTATTCTCTGGTTTGGGGGGAAGATGTATAAGACGCATATTTTTGTTTTTGTTTTTTCTAATCGTTTTTGTAAGTTTTATTTTTTTTCTCTTAATTTTTTGTTTTTAAAATCATGTCGCACCAGTTGTCTCCATTTAGGCCATTATACCGATTACATGTCTTACCTTTGCAAAATCTGCATTTTTGTGGAAATTCAGGACGTTACATGGCTCTTTCTGGCGGTGGGGATACTCGGCGAAGAGTACTACGCATCAAAAAGCAATGCGTCTTTGTGTTTCCACCTTCACATTGTGCAACCCTGGCGTGATTTATTCTCGGACGCTTAATTTTACGGCTGCCGCTTATTTAGCAGTCGATGCAAGTTTCAACATTTACAGTACCGCCCGAATATTTCGTCGGAACCGAGTATTCTATTGTTCTAGAATAATCCAATTCTCATCCCGAATACGAAGATAAAAATAAAAATCATTGCATTAGTACTGTAACTTGCTTTTGTACAGTAAATGTCGTTCACTCGTACGCTCCTGGTTGTATGCAGCGCCCAAGCGCAACATGAACGTGTTTTCAAACAAAAAATCCGCCCCATCAGAGCTGCAACTGTAAGCATGTTTTTCCACGCGGGTAGTGTGTGCGTGAGAAAGTGCTCTTTACAGGGAGATGACCGCGCGCACACACTACGCACCCACGATACGAAAAAACAACGAAAAAGTCGCGGACCCGGTAGGGCTGCGACGCAGTCAATAGGAAAACATGCTTAGTAACGTCACACACAGATCGGCACACACAAAAACCCCACGCTAGCCACACTACGTAATTGACTGGCTGTCGAAAGGGAGCTGTCACGTGACTCGTCCCAGCTGTGTAAGTTTGGCGCCAATTAAGTAAAAACCTATTTTTGTTGATTGCGGCATCGTTGCGTGGGGAGGCAGGCCTGGATGTCCTTCTCAAACCTGACCGTTTCTGTGCAGCTTCACGCTTGATAATTGCTGGGTATTTCTGCACCCGGCATTGCCGTCATGTTTAACGTGGAGTGCCTGTTTACGCTTCGCAGAGTTGCGCGTCTGATTTCTGCGAGCCGCCGCCCGCCCGTTCCACCGTGACAGGAGAGCCCGCTTTAAGTGCTGCGTACCGAATCGCTTTTCCTGTTGTGCGCAGGTCAGCGGCTGCGGTTGACCCGCCCCCGCAACGGGCACGGCGGCTCCCACAAGCGTGATGGGTGGCTTTCCCGCACTACTTTGGAACTCACGATGGCGGATGGACTCGCAACTCTGCTACGCTAAGGCAACCATATACTGAAACTCTCGTTTCAGGGGCACGAACATTTGGGTCACGCAGCCCGTTTTCGGGGAGTTGTTTTCCGTGAGTCCAGCCACGTGACTATCTTGCTCTTATGAAGTAGCGATCGCCGGGGGATCTCAGAGACTAGCAGCAAAAGAACCACGGGCCGAATTCTGTACAGCCACTTCTAGATTATTACAAATTCTGCACACGACGAGAAAACTAAGTTCAAAAAGAGCGGTGGTTAGGTGTGTACAGGTTGCTGCATTAACTTATTGGTAATAAAAAATACGATTATATTTCCATTTCACTCGAACAGAATTTGCACCTAAAGACCCCTATTTAGGTAGGCTCGGCTGTAACAAAAGCAATAATGAGCTCCGGTGAGCAATTTTCTTCAGCGGTGTGGTCAGAAGCCTTTCATAAACGACACAATATCCTATGAGCTATGTGTATTACGTAGTTCAGCTCTGTCAAAAAATGAAAGCTGACAGCCACTGCGATCGCAGGACAGAGCTTGCGTATGGTAAGTGCCTTCCGTGTGCGGGATCAGTTTTCGCGCTGTTAAGCCGAAAGCCGTGTAAGTATCGGAACTGTTGGATGACAGCTTTACTAGTGTCTTCTCGTTAGAGCTCCTAAAGAGGCTTGGCAATTTACACGTCGGGACTGTCGCCTTCACGTCTCTCAGGCTGTAGCTAAGGACGCCTTTGAGCTCTTTATTGTCCACACAGCTTTCGCTTGCAAGTTTGTCTCATTACGTATCCGTGGGCATTGTTTGGGGGGTCTGGCGTCACGCTATCTTGAACTCCGAGTAAACGAAGCCACGGCGCATGCGTGAGACGGCCCCTCAGCACTCACGGACGCTGATGGCGCCGAGCGCGAATCCTCCAAGGCCGAAGAACAGCTGGTAGGGGAGGAGCGTGTCGATGTAGGAGACCCCGAGGCAGGCCATGGCCAGCAAGAAGTTGAGCAGCACGAACGCCACCTGCGGGTTGACGGGACGCAGAACGACAGCGCCTGCGGGAACGCGCAGGTCCATCAGGTATGAAATTCGCCGGCAGTGAAACTCTCAGGCCCGCCATCGGCCCTTCGCACTGGCGTCTCAGAACTCGCAGGAGTAAACTCTTGTTAGATTGCCCATGCTAGATTCATTCGAAATATTCTACATCCGAGTTTTGGAGTTCATGACGAATGCGGTAAAAATTGTTGTTTGCTAACAAACACCATATTCAATATGGAAACAGCCGCACATTTGTGGCGGATATTTTTACAGCAGGCGGGTCGGGGATGCGGCGGCATAACGCAGCTCCCAATGCGCTCTTCACAAACTGTGGTCACAAAGCGGCAGAGTTGACGGGCAGCAGCGTTGCCTCAAAGAGCTGTCCGAGTGTGTACCAGTAAAGGGTTTTCGCAAATGGGAAAAATCCTTGGGTTGGGACATGAAGAGAGGAGTCAGAAGCAGGATGATTTTATGGGGCAAGCATGGCCCTCCCTTAAGGCCCGTTCACACTAGCGACGAAAGCGAGCGAAAGCGACGGGAATTCCGTCGCTTTGTCGCGCGACGATCGTTTTTTGGCGAATGGTCGGGACCTATTCTTGTCGTCGCGCGACAAAGCGACAGAATTCCTGTCGCTTTTGTCGCAGTGTGAATGGGCCTTTAAACGCAAGCGGTGTGCGGCCAGTACCAATACAAACACGATGTTAGAGAGTTTTGGCTTTCTGTGTGTTGCGTACGTTCCATCTGTACCGTACGTACCAGGACCCGATAACATCCGCGCGAAGGCACGACGTGGAGGGCCGCACCCCACCGGAACGAATGCGTGCGCATGGCGCGGCGGGAATGACCAGCCAGCGGAACTAAGCCACCATACCGGAACAAATACGCGCATTTGGCGCGGCGGGGATGGCCCTTTAAGAAAACTTACCCACCCCACCAAAACAAATTTGCGCGCATGACGCCGCGGGAACAGCCCACCAGCGGAACTAAGTCATTTTCTCCGGAACGAATGCACGATGATGGGGCGGCGGAGACGGCCCACCAGCGGAATTAATCCACGCTACCGGAACGAATGCACGCTTGCCTAGTCGGGTCCCGGTAAATACGGGACACACGAAACGTAAAAAACCCACGGTATGCTAAAGCTCTCTATTGTCCTCCATTTGTAGGTCACACCGAGGAGTAAAAGCAAATAAAAATACGTGGGGGATTAACCACTCAATAAAGAGAATTTCTTGCCTGTGAGGTTCAAAGATTAAACACTGATATAACGCTGTCTTCTAAGGGTCCTAGTATACTCTGTCTCGCCATTTTGCGCGCCCAAAGTTTGTGCTGCCACGAGTTACGACTGTAACACTTTTCTAGGGGGCGCTGCAGCCAGCAAGACGGCCGCTGTTTAAAAAGTATAGAGAGCTGAGCTCCCTTATGAAAATTTTTATTGCCTTTGAACTTACAGTCAATTGCCCATCAATATCCCAGAGGCAATACAAGGGAAGTTTCCTTTGAGTTGCCTCTGAATTGAGAATTGGCCACTGCTATTTAATAGACTTTGAATGTCGTTCCTTTGAATTGCCTCTGAATGTCCTTCCTTTGAACTGCCTCTGAATGTCCTTCCTTTGAATTTCCTCTGAATGTACTATCCTTAACATTTGAAGGAGCAAACATTGTGCAGAAAATGCCTCGGCCCATAATGCCTGGGTCCTTACTCAGAGGGATCCAGGCATGATGGTGACACTGAAGGGCAAATTTCCAGAATTTCGCCTCATAATTAGATGTTATTCTGAGCACCAAGCCACAGTTCAGACTAGCTCACCAGCAAAAATAGGTAAAGAAGCATGCTGCAGTTTGAAAGCATGAAACTTTAAAAAAGGAACTAGAAATTGAGTTTAGATAATAGGGAACATACTCTATGAAGTGATTGTGAGGCAACTGTACGATTAAGAGCATCAAAAAGTTTACATAATTCTTCGTGCACTAATTGGTAGATGTGGCAGGAAACGACGTACCAGCATAGCACACTGACAGTCTAGTGCCTTACAAACCCTCAAATGAAGTGTTTTGCTCCATGGATGCAATGTCACAAGGAACAATGCGCTGTATGTTGCTTGTTACGAAATTATCATAATTTAACTTTCCATAAACTGAAGAAAAAACAGGCAGTTCATGACTTCAGGCCTGTCCAACAGTCTATATAGTCTACACTGCGCTCCTAGGAGCGCAGTGTTTCGTGTTTGTGTCATCTATGCATCTCTCGGCTTGGCCATGGCCCAGCCGTACGTGGTTTCGGTGTAATGACATCGAAGCCACGCACAACACGAGTAATGCGCGCCCCACCACGCACTGACCGGTCACGGCTCCAATGAAGAAGCCGACGGCCCTGGCTGCGAGTAGGAACAGAACTCGGAACAGGCCGATGTCCATGATCACCGCGAGGTCCTGCACCGTCGGCCCAAAGATTGCGTAGTACATCCCCTGGGGAAAGTTTAGGGAAAGACACTCACGCATGCTTCTGTGAAGGAGTGCCCTGTCTATCC
This sequence comes from Haemaphysalis longicornis, assembly GCF_048455015.1. NCBI lineage: Eukaryota > Metazoa > Arthropoda > Arachnida > Ixodida > Ixodidae > Haemaphysalis > Haemaphysalis longicornis. Next base: position 74,894,081 of record NW_027526225.1, on the reverse strand, counting down.
GACCCTTTTCTGCACATTTTGCCCCCCATAACGTTCTTTTCTGCTGCTGATCGTGTCGCCACTTGTACTGTACACATGACATGTCATGCGTAATGGGTTTGCCGCTTCGCTGCCAGAAAGAAAGGCGGGAGAATGGCTTACCAAAAATGGAAAGACTTTCAAAAGTGTTTTCCTCTTTTCACTGTCAAAAGAAGGCGGGCACACGTGTGCCTGTTCCGGGGCAGTACGCTGCTGATTGTTAATTTCGCAAAAAGAAAAAGACCCGTCCGTAACATAATTCTGGAATGCACCTCCATGTTGGATCAGCCACCCGTCCCCCTTTACCGTACCTCCTCTTTTAGAGAGCAGAAATGTTGATGTCACCTTTCCCACTGACAACCCAGCCTGGAGTATTCGACAGGGCGCATACGGACAGGACGTCCGTATAAACCGGCTGCTAAACACACACACTTAACGTCCGCCGTTAACCGGTTAACAACTCCCGATGGGTCACAGGACCCATTAGGTTTAATATAAGCGTCAAGAGCATCATTATCATCGACATCATAAAGTGCGCGCGGAGAGCGAGCTCACCGCTCCGAAGAAGCTGGCGTGGACGACGATCGTCTGCACCGCCTTGAAGAGCCTGTCCCTCCTCCTGGCGTGGTGAGCTGTGCCTTCCGCTGCAGCGAAGGGGGGATCCCAGTGCGAGTCCAGTTGTTCGTGCTCCCACTTGCGGTGCAGCGCCTGCGCTTCCGTCCTGTCCGTCATGTCGGCCACCGTCACCGCCTTCCAGGGCGCAGGGTGCAGAGAAGTGGGAGGAGGAGGCGCGGCGGCCGCTGTAATGGACGCCGCCGCCGCCGTCAGACTCGGTCTCCGCTGCTCTGCATCCGCAAGAGCAGGAGCGGCACTAATGTAGGAATGCAGCCTTGGGTCAGCCGTCAACGTTACCCCCTTGTCCCGAATGTTTTGTACAGAATGGGTATTACACACAAAAAACCTTTCCGCGGTCGGCATCGAACCCGGGTCCCTGGTGTTATGAAGCAGGCGTCGATCCAATTGCGCGATTTGGACAGCTTCGAAGCAGTTTGGATTTTGCACCTTTTCTGACTGTGGTTGCATCAGAGAATGCTGCACGATTTAACCGTCTTTCTCATGCGAATAGGGCTTTGAATTTTTTTGTCACAGGCCATAATCACGCGGCTTCAAGGTCTGCTTTCAAAGCGATGTTCAGCTGTATTGTATACACCTGAAGGAAGATAAAAATGAAAAAAAGGAAGTTTTAAAATACGCCCACGGCACCTTACCACTCTTATTTTTAGTTTGAACTCATGTCTTGTCTAGTCTTTTTTATTTTTATTGTTTACGTTATGCCCTTGTCTTGTTGTCTTTCACTTTATTCATTACTTTAGTGCTGTCTCCCTCTTTAGCTCTCCCACTCTGTCTCTCCCTCCGAAATAGCGACACACCGGCAGGCTTAAGTATAATCGGAAGAGCCATATAAAGGAAACTAATCTACAAACCACTGGCCTGCTTCTACCGTTCACTCGGTCCGCTGACCATTCAGAAAATATATTGCGCTAAGACTGAAGGGTCCGATTGCCAGACCACTCTGCGAGTGCGCCGTACGACTATAGGAACCCAATCTCCCACCATTTTTACCTCGACAGCTGCCCCTAGAAAGCGGCGAGTGAGCTTTCATCCTCGTCCGGCCCATCCACACAAGAAATTGGTCAGAGGCGTCTGCAGACCGCCATTTTCCCTATAGCCAACATCCCCGCATCCACATAACAGTTTGAACGTCACATACTTTTAACTACACGGGGTCTGTGGGTCTGTCCTTACTTCCAGTGTATCCGTTCCAAGGTATATTTCCCGGATCAGAAAGGTTAATGTTCGCCCTTTCTGTCCGAGATGCCGTCACGAGCGGCCCAGAAATTGCTGACAATGTAAGGCGACAACGCCGCCGGTGTACCTTGCACCAGAGGGATCCGTGATGGCGTCGAAAGCCGAGGGGCCTGTGACTCGGAGGCCGGCGAATACAACGCCGGCTGCGGGAACGCCTGGGGACGCGGCGGTAGAAACGGAGCGGCGTGCTGCAGCCTCGGCGCCGTACTCAGCTCCAAGTCCACGCTCGGAGACGTGGAAGACCTCCTCCTGTACTGCCGCGGAGGCTCTACGTCCCCCTTCAAGAACGGAGCTTCCTCCGTCGGCTGCTGCGGCAAAGTGGTTCCGGAGGCCGGGGCCGGCTGGTATTCCGTAATGGCTCCCTGTTGCTCCACTTTGCTGAGAGCAGCTTGGGTCACCTGCTCCGTAGGAAGATTATAAACGTTGCCCTCCTCGTAAGAGAGATTAAATTCTCGGTTTCACGCGTCAAAGTTACACCAAGCTGGGCTGGGAGGCGCACCGGAGTAGGGGGCTCCGTATTAACTTGCTGGTGTTCTTAACGTGCACCGAAATCTCGACACACGGCCAGTTTCGCTTTTCGCCTGCATCAGAAAAGCTGCCATCGCGGCCGAGATCGAACCCCCGTCCTTTGGGTTAGCAGCACAACGCCTTAGCCACTGAGCCACCGCGGCGGGTTCCTCGTAAAAGTGACTTCTAATTCTTGAAAGGTGGCCCCATGACCTCGCACGACATTCAACTTCTTCCCTACTGTTTTCGCGTGACGTTGACGTTAACTTGACCCGCGAAAACGTGTTGCACGCTAACGTCTTCCGAAGACCATTTGTCCAGAGGAGACTACTTGCACGCGACTGCTTGCGCCACTTAACATCTCTGTACGCACGGGAGCCACTCGATTCAGTTCGCTCTTTTGTCATTTGATTATAAATATCGTAACATGAAATATCGTAATTCTCTGGAAACTCTATCATAATCAGTGCTCTGCTTATTGGACCTTTGCAGGCAGTGATTTTCCTACGCACCCCTCAGGTGTTTATAGACACCCTAGTTATTCTGGACACCCCCCCTCTCCCCCCCCCCTTGAATCTCTGAATTTTAATCATATCAATTCTGCATTAAACGTCTGGCCAGTTTGGTCAAGCCCCAGTAAAAGGAAGAGTGAAAAAGCACGTTATCTAAAGCGAGACAGAAGGGAAAATACGCACCTGTCATCTTCAATCTAAGGGGCTTTACATTCAACCTATGACCAAACTTCTCTGAAAATAAGAAGCCTCACAGGAAGCTATAGCTGAGTGGACGTGAGGTAAAAAGAAAAACGAAGGTATGCAGTTCGAGGCACGGTACTGTAAATGGAGAACGTTTATAGATACAAACAACGTTAATCAATGTTAGAAACTGGTAGACCCTAAAGAAAATTTTATAAAGAATCTAAAATAAAAAAAACACTTCACGGGGATGAGCTTTGGTTAATAGACGTCTAGTATTTATCTAGTGAACTAAAAAAGAAAAAGTTTGCGTAGTTTACCCTCCCGCTACCACTGCCCCCCTCTTCATCTCCCCCTCCCAAAGCCATTGAGACAACCCCCTTGATTCGAATCCTCCGGAAACCCCTGGAGGCAAGTCTGTGTTTCAAGTCACCTCTGGCCGTGATTTGGTCACTGTTTTGACAAGATCGCGCAAGCCGTTTCTCCAGCCGTGTGAAGCATACTGAATACACAGAAATAACCATAGAGATAGTATACTGACTCTAGAGGGAAAGCCCACTGCTGCGCGAATGCATTGGAACCGTACGACACACAGTGGCTGACATCATGCAACGATTTTAAGGTTGCCAGCTGAGTTTTTGCTTAATAAAAACGCTAAAAGGGATGGCTGTTAATTTGGCAACGTGCTGCTGTGGCGTTTCCGCATCCGGCTAGCGAAGCATTCCGGGATTAATTGTAAAATGGCGGCCCGCTGGCCATAGAGATAATATACTGACTCCCGCTGGCCAGGCGAATTTCGTGTAGGTGGCGTTGACGGCATATTGCCTTGGTCATTTCCTTTGGGTTGGTAACCAACGTGTTTTCGGTTTAGCGTGTGGCTTATATGTAGTGAGGCTATTTTAGCATTTCGTGGCAACGCTCATACAAGGCTTGCTCACCAGCGCTCGAATCCGACTGATCGCATGCGCGCGCGCGCCAAGTAATCTGCTTACCCGTTCTGAGGCGCAGAGAAAATGCATCTCCGTCATGATATCCGTGCATTTTTTACTGTGTCGCTTTATTTGCCATTCTGTGACATTTTGCACAGCGTCATATGCTTTTCAAACGAACTGAAGTGAACTGCGGCTTTAGCTGATGTGAAACCTTTATTAACACCAAAAAAAAACATTATCTTATGGTCCAACGGTGATATTGCCAGTGAGTCGGGGTCCTTTCAAGCACAAAAACAAAAGGGCGCGGTCAATCACAGGGCGACGGAGTGTCAGAATGCATGCCAAGGGCACTATGAGAAATACAGTCAGCGGTATGTCGTGTTTTCTTTCTGTCTGTATTCGTCAAGTTCTCGCTACTTTCCACCACTTCCAGGGAAAAGCTTGCAGGACTGAATGGGGCAGTAATTTTCCGCACAAAGCGAGTAGAGAACAATCGCTTAATGTTACTGTTTAAAACAAACAAACCGCATTTCGTTACATATTTTTTCGTTGTACCTTCACGAACGTTTGCGCGAAATTTTGAAGCACAGGGAGCTGTACGAAGTTCCATGAATAAAACTTAAACAGAATGATTATAAAATATGTTTTTTTATTTCTTTTCACATGGGAAGGACCGCTGGCGGCCACTCTATTTGCAACTCCAACGTGCGCGACGCAGTCTAGCAACACTTGTCAAAACAATAAATGTGGAGTCGCAAAACAGGTCCTCCATCGCAGTTTCGTTTGCGGCCGTACTAAGATTCTTAAACTTCAGCGTTGATTCGCGTTGTTTTTGGCGAGGGAGAGCGCATGACTTCAGCCGACAGCCTTATTTTGATCGGGGTTAATGATCGGAGCGATGAAAACGCCGAGATCGTCGCTATGTGCGTGCAAACGTTGGGGGCGACCAAGGCACCGCCTCGCATTTCTCTCAAGATTAGCTGCCACTCCAACGGAGCCAGAAATCGAGGAAGGGCGGTGCTCGTGCGCACGAAGGCTGTCAGAAAAGTGCAAGCACCCTGCTGTGGCTTTCATCAACTGCTACAAGTAAGACGTACAGTTTTCATTATCACTGTTCGGGCTGTGATAGAGCTTCGAAGTAGCCTTATAAATGATCCTTTCTTTTAGATTCGTAGCATGAAAACCCACTTCAGGATATCATTATCCACGACAACACGCAAATTTGAATGAAAAGCATTGCCCGTATCTGCTCAGTACTGAAAAAAAGGTCGGTTTATGACAACTGAGCTGATATCAAATTGCTGCAAACGTTTTTTCCAAAAATATTGTGTCAACGATTACACTACGCAGCTTACAAATTCTGGATAAACTTATGAACCGAACATCTTCCGCCGAGGCGTAATTGCCTAGGGCGTTGGGTAGCTGGCGGTGAAGTCAGATTCTATGCAACAAGGCTGTGCTTTAAATGGCTCCACATTCGGGGCGCACGTTAAATTTCCAGCACATTTTTTTTCTCGCAACTTCGTAATTTTTCGCTTTGAGACCCAAGTTCGACTATTTTGATTTGCAGGCCCCCGCGCCGTCCGTAATTAGTAAGTACAAATTCGTACTAGTTGGTTGACAGGTGCACGGATAACTGCTGGCGTTCGGAGCATACACAACTTGCTCCCGGGAAACGAATGAAGTAGACTGCTCACGTGCGATAAGAGTAAACAAAGAGTAAACAACACAGCGTGCGCCGATGGGATAACCTCGTCCGCTCGCTGCTTGGAACTTTCGAAGCTGCGGGAGTACTTCCATTCACTGACTTGAGCGTGAAGTACGTCGAGCTGCGCGCGGGGAAGCCGCGCAGATGCGGATTTGAGGCTCGCTTCAAGTGCGGATTCAAAAACGCGTTCCTAGCAAATAGACATCAAGGCTTCATTTCAAACAAGTATCTTGACATAATTATCACCTAAGAGATATCTTTAGCGCCTAACAAAAAAATGGCAGCATCTTCACTCCGCGGATGATAGCAAGGGTGCGGAGTACGGTGACTCGAACTGACATCCAAGCTGCGCCCCGACTGACATCCGATTTGCGCCCCGACCATCATTCGATTTGTGCCGTGAGTTGCACTTTGATTATTGCCTAAATGAAACTGCAACTCACGGCTCAAATCGAATTTCGCTTCATTTTCGCATGATGGTGGTGTGCGCACGGATGGACGCGGACGGACGTTGGGAGGTCCTATGGTACTCCGCACCGTTACAGGTGAGGGAGTAAGCCGTTTCACTCTCGGGCACTAACTCACGGTCGCAGCCCAATGGGTAAGACGACCGACACTAACTTTGTCTGGTCTACCAGACGCAGGCTCGAATCCTGCCGGTGCCCCTGTGATTTATTGCGATTGCAAATGCTATGCACGCGGACGCGGACGGACATTGTGCGGTCCTAAGGTGCTCCGCACATAATATCTGCAAAAAACTGGTACATGCTTGAGCAGAGAACACGGCTCCATTGTGGCTCATATACAATGAAAAAGTCAGTGGATGCTGACCTGGAAAGTAGTAGTCGTCTTGAGCAAAGTGCTTCGATCAAACATGCATCGCGTGCGTCACTTTTTTCTGATGCGTAAATTCTTTCTCCAAAACGCCTCGCGATACGCGTCGTCTGCTTCTCGCTGGAAACGGTAAAAGTATCCACTGCTATACGTCCTTCGTGCAGACACATCGAAGGAGACGCAACAGAGCCCCTTACACGTCCGCTTTATCGTCTTCGGGTCTTCTTTCGGCGGTATCACGCCATGGAACCTAACCTGATTTGGGCGATTCTCGCGACGGCCGCTAGGTGGCGAGCACAAACATGAAGTCGCCAATAGTCTGCAGTAAACTTGCAGCAGTCATGTTCCGATCGGAATCGCTGTTCAGGCGTCATGACGTACAGGGGCGATTAAGACGATCACCGTGAACCCACGAATGACGGCCTCGAAAGCGCCCGAGGCAGCAGTTGCTCAGCGCGCGCACAGCGTGCATCCGAGTTGCGCACGTTTTGCACGCAGGAACATCTGAGCTGGAGACTGCACGCACGCACTGCGCAGGTCAGGTGCAGAGGCCTAGCCACTTTCTAGCGCACTTAAAGGCAATCGAAACCAAAAGTGAACTACAAATGTACCCGTTGTTCGCAAATTACAGTTTATTTACAACGGAAGTTCTTTAAAGAGCTAGTATTAGGGTAACAGAGTGGATCCCTAGAGAAGGCAAGCGTTGCAAGGGGCGGCAGAGAGTTAGATGGGCAGATGAGATCAAGAAGTTTGCGGAGATAAATTGGTCACAGTTGGCACAGGACCGAGGTAATTGGAGAATAATGGGAGAGGCCTTTGCCCTGCAGTGGGCGTAGATAGGCTGGTGATGATGATGATGATGATTAGTTACCCAGGCAATTATATGTAACTATATTGCATAAGTTCTTTGTTTTAGTTAAATACTCACTAAACAACTTTTTAGCGGGCTGTATACGTGCTCTGGCAACCATGGGAATTGTACCCTATCCGCGCAAACGATCCGTACGTTTTTAGAGCTCGCTTTACCCCCCTGGAAATAACTCACCAGCGCGGGCTGTGCGGCCAGCGAGGCAACAGAGGCCGGCTTGGTGTCCGTTGGGGCCACGATCGGCTCGTAGGTGAGCATGGGGCGCTCTTTGCTGCTGCTGCCATGCTGCTCCGGCTCCGGTGGCTCGTCCCTGCCCTCCGTGGCCTGGCCGTCGTCGAAACCGGGGGATGCCCGCCAAGTGTGCCCCGCGAACCACCTCACGTTCTTGCCCAGCTCGCCTGATGAGGGACCACAACATGCCAAACTAATGGAGGAGTGGCAAAGAATCACTAGGGGTAATCAAAATGAAACACCAGCGTGTCGAGAATCAGGTGCCAGGTAATCTAAGTTTATCCCTAGCCCTCCACTAGCGCGTCCTGCCGCCATCTACGGCTGTGGACAGAAAAACTGAACAACCCGTTGCCGTGGGGCAAATTCTATGTATAGGGCAGACTGGCCACGTTGCGTAAATGACCGGAGGGGGTTGGGGTTGAAAGACACTTTTTTTATTTAGAGAGGGTACAAAGAGCCGTGTTACGCTTTGGCGAATTTCTATATGCAGGGAAAAAGAGACCGGTTAAGGGAGCACCGAGCAGCAATTTCGTCGCTTGACAGGCCGACCAAGCATTTGACGCCATCCATGTGTTGGGATGTGGACCCGCCCAAGCCAATCGAGGAATTCGCGGGACTTATCACATTCACACGGTTACGCTTCTTTCAAAGGCGCCTGGCGCGAGACATAGCTTAGCATGTGCTAGGTTGTGCGTAGCTGGGTTGGTACGTTAGTAACTATTTTTAAAGACGATAATCTTTTTAAAGACGATAATCTTTCTTGGGCTACCTAAACGCAGAAATTTTGGTCTGTCTGTATGTCTGTCTGTCTGTTTCTGACTCGATCGAGCCACCCGGCCAAAGTGAAACAGCAGCTGCGCGAGAGTCTTATATATCCGCATACAAATCTAAAAAACTAAGTCTGGAGTTAGTGTTCATACTTGTCAAAACTGTTGATCAAGAACAAGACATTACGCAAATATAAGGTAGAAAACCAATAAACAAGTTAAGTTTGCAGTGTTCCTTTATTCAAAAATTCATGGATGCTTGGTTTTTGTGACAGCAAATGAAATACCACATCAACTTTATTAAACCATCCCCTGCTGTTTCCAGGGCTACTGTATTTCCTGGCGGCATTTAAGAAATAAAATGGCAAATGCAACGAAAGGTTCCACTAGATAGGCGCCACCTGCCACTTGGCACGCTTGTGGAGTAGGGCAACGTGTGTGAACGTTGCAGTAGGCTGACTCGATTCACGCGCATCTCCGCCATACGGCAGCGCTGGCATCGAGGCACCCGACTTTGAGCAGTGGAACACGGTAAATTTAAATTGACTTGAGCATACCTCTAGCGTGTTGTCTTGGGAGTAACGAGACGGGAGAGGAACAGCATGAGAAGTGAGTTGGAAAGTGGAGGAAGGCATTTACTTGGCAGGGACGCCAGTCGGCTATCGTCTTTCGTCGACATTCGCAACGAGAGGACAGATAATCTGCTTTTTTTAATGCGAATGCATTTATTAGTCGGGGGTTGTCTTGCGTCTATCGAGCGGCATGCGCCGGCATTCGTCCAGCGCGAGCGCACGTGAGCGCGCGCCTCGTAGTTCTGCCTTCGTCGTCGTCGTCGTCGTAAATGCGAATGCATTTCTTAGTCGGGGGTTGTGCTCCGTCGGCGTGCGCCCGCAGGTGTTATCTCTCCGCGCTCAATGCCGAACGCATGCGCTTGAAGCCAGCTGTACTAGTTTGCTCGAAGCGGCAAGGACGGCGAGTACTGCGGTGTTAGTTTCGTGTCTAACGTGTATGGAAACTTGATATCGCACGCCGTTGCCACGTCTCCCGTTCGAGACACGTCTCCGTACAAAGACTTGTACACCCTTGCCTACAGCGGAGACGGAGTCTTTGTGGTGACCGTGTACCTCGCGCCCAACCTCGCTCGAGACGCCGTAGCCGCGCAGATGGACGCGGCTATGGAAAGCGTGCGCGTGCGCTCCAAACCCTCTGACCCCATAGTCTTGGTTGGCGACTTCAACGTTGACGTGCGCAAGAAGAGTGGCGAGTGGCTGGTCGAGTACATGCAGACCAGTCACTCTATGCATTGTCTCTCTGCCGGCTTCGACACGTGCCCCACTACCATTCACGGGAGTTGCATTGATCTGGTCTTTACGCGAAACTGTGACGCGCGTATACATATGCTTCTCAAAGACCCTTTGACCGTGCACTTTAGCGATCACAAGGCAGTGACTGTGGCCGTCAGGTACAACGATAACACAAACAGGTGCTGATGAATAAATGATTACGTTCACACTCTCGTCATTAATTACGCCATTACTCGCAACACACTCATCGGTGCACCCAATGCGTTCGCATTTCTGCACGATTCCCTTCGGGGAGGTGCGGGGGAATTTTTTTGTAAACGGTATCGTTTTATGTTTCGCGTGTCCCAAGTAATTACCTCTCTTGAAGTCTGGCGCGCGTCCTGTGTGCGTTCTTCTTTGTTCTTGTCTTGATTTCGTAGAGGAAATGTATCAATGTGGGGGATAAACTTGGCGGTTGACGCCAATCAAAACCCGCCTAAACTAGCTTTATGTGCAGTTATCCTAACTACGTTGTCTCTGAAGGTCGCCACACAATGTCCAGCCATACACTAACCCCCAGATTCGCAAACCTAACTTAAGTATCACTTTTTCCTTCCGACACTTCTCGGCGCCTTAGCGTGTTTTAAAAAACCAAAATTTGGTGAACGCGCACCTTTTCGCAACCAACATCAGGCACTACCACGGTACTATGCTTTAGTATGCAGAGTTCGCCCGTCGTGCTAACGAAATCGATTAATTGAACCTGTAAATAATCAAGTGTTCTCTGCAAGCAAAAACAATTTACGCGCTTATGCCAAGTATACGCCTCGAGCGCTTACTGTAGGGGCGCCCCTGAAATCCCCCTAGCGGCCCATTTCGAAAGTACTTGCGAGAGGCTCCGGCCCGTTCGCCACTGTCGCAGCTGCTTTTGCGACACGTTCACGACTGACATTTACCGTTTGTATGGTTTAGAAACACATATTTATGTAGAGCTGTCATTCTCGCAAATGTGCTGTATTTACGAGAGTGTAAATGCTTCTCCCGCGATCTGAGGGGAGTACATTCGGTAGGTTTAAGCGCCAGGCGTGTATCACAGGCCGGCGTCGCGAAAACGGCATATGCATGGAGCTGATTGTAATTACACTGCCCTGAAGTTTACTATCGCAATCTCCGTAAGCACGGTTTCTTAAGATGGTCATGTTACGTCTACCCACTACGAAGTAAATCAGTATTGTGAGCTTGCATAGTCTAAAGGAGAACTCATACCAGAACACTCCAGTTACGCTTCATACCTCAGGGATCACTACCCTGGACAAACAATGCGGTACAAATTTCACACACATCTACGAAATAAGTACGATGGATAATGGAAACTTCTACGGGGGAATCAGCACACGAAAATAAATTTATTTCTGGGTCGTCTTGTCGCGAGGTAAACGCGGAGACCGGCTTACATAGAGAGTAATGCGCGTACGCAACTAAACGCTTCTTCGAAACATCGTCATTTGACACAAGGAGCCTGCAGAATCTAGCACAAAATGATATCAAGGGGCCTTATCAGATACCACACTCTTCCAACGACGCCGTTTATCGCTCGTAAACTTACGTATACATACTTACTTACTGTATACATAAAAAATGCGTCCGCCGAGTGATCAGATGCTCGTTGAAGTCGAGAAACAAAGGGAAAGTGAACCCGCAGCTTGTGTGTGTGATTACAGAAATGGTCATTCCTTGATTTCGCTCCGCAATTGTAAAAAACAATAGTGAAGCGTCTTTCCCCACATTTCTTGCGAAATATCGGTGCATTTTGCATCTAGGTGGCCTGGTGCGTACCTTGCTTAAGTTTCGACAAACGTTTTTAGCATTCCCGAAGCTGAACTGAGCTTTTTCATTCCCGTACGAGCTGTTCTGTTTCTTCTGGACTTCGCAGACCATTTATCTTTACGTGGTATCATTAACTTTCCTTAGTCCTGGATATCAGCCGTGAGTGGGTACTTATTTAACGAACCACTGCCTTTTGGAATATACTTAACATTTTTGTGTGGCATATATTCCCTTAGGAGGAACAAGTTATTGACAGGTATTGGGTAGTGACATCACCGAATCTTATTTCTCAAAAACGAATCTATACAAAACAAAGCCGCATTCGTTGTCCGCGCTGCAAAACGAAACCAACCACTCACTGTGCCAGTATCAGGTCTAAAATAGGTAACAATAGAATTCACTTGCGCATGACACATTCCGAGGTGACAAAGGTGATATGCTGCTGCCGTCGCCGACGCCCGTAAGAGCAGCCTAAAAGCGCGCAGAACCGCGTCCCCGGATAGCTTTTGTTGGCCTTCAAGAACTCTACCAAGACGCAGCTATTTTTATGTAGCGTAAGCTACACTGGCCGAGGTTGAGCAGGTTCGCGTGAACCTTGAAGAGCCGTGCTGCGGAATCGCGAGCAGCATTGTATTGTATTGGATTGGATGGGATTTGGCTTGGTTTGGATTGGGTTGGGATTGTATTGAATTGGATTGGAAATCCAATCCAATTGGAGTACAGGAGTGTAGAGAATTGGGTCTCTACATTCGTTGGTCTGCGCATTCCAGAGGAGGGACGTCATAGCCGCGGCACACGCACTGGCGCCAGCGCGTGTCCAGCTGTGCGCCTCCTTTGCGCAGTATCCAAGTCTGACGGTGCGCCGGAGCCGCTTGATAGCTGTTTCGCGTGGCTCCTGGAGAGCCGTGCTGTGCATTCGCGAGAAGAAGTGACTGGACTGGACTGGACTGGACTGAACTGGACTGGACTGGATTGGATTGGATTGGATTGGATTGGATTGGATTGGATTGGATTGGAAATCGTTTAGCAGCAGTAAGCATGATAATCAATCTAATCCTAGACAACCAGGAAAGCTAAGAATAACAAGTTGAACTTCAGCCCACGCTACGTATATCCTGGCATAGCCGAGCTAAGCCACTGCTAATTTTTTTTAACTGCCCTAAATATACTATTTGCTTACAGACATCACCATTACAAGTTGTTAGGGTGCAGAATGGCAAAAAGAAGCGAATGAAAACTAAAACACTGCATGAGCCCCTGCCAGGCACGCAGCGCTAATCTGGTATGCACAACGGAGAAGCGGTGGCAGGCGGTGCAGCGATCGCGAAGCGCAACACGTATACACTTGTACACTGCTCCAGGGCCCCTAGACATCCAGCTCCAGTCAGAGACAGAAGAGAGAAAGAATTCTTAATTGGCTCAGGGCTTCTTGAGTCACGCTGGTCCAGCCCTCTAGTCTGGGGATTCCGTTCACCGAAGTGTAGCTCTCTCTGTCCTGTCCGTGAGCCTTTTCTGGCAAGCTGGATGCGGGTTGAGCAGGACGGCCTCCCACTGTGTCGGGGATCTGTTGTTTGGTGTCATGTTCTTCTTGTCGGGATTTTGTGTACAGTGCCACATCATGTGGAGTAATTCTCCCGCCTGATCGCAGTGCGGGCATTGTGGTGTTGGGTAGATGGCCAGGTTGCGGGATGTATGGTTGCGGGAATTGGAAGCCCTCGTGTGAAGCTGTCGGAGCAGCACCTCCTCCATTCTTGTGAGCGAGGGATGAGGAGCCGGAAATCTCCTTCTACCGAACCTCTTTTCAAGGAGCATCTCCTTGCAAGTGGTACTTCTTTTATAATTTCGACTGATTCCTTGAGTAGGCTTTTTCGTTTGTGGTTGTGTTTTGATTAAGCTTTTGTCTTGTTGCCTTTATTTTTATTCTTTACTTTCGTATTCTCTCTCTCTCTCTCTCTTGATATCTCTTTCTCTCTCTCCCGAAATAGTGACCCACCAGAAGGCCTAAATGCCCTGTAGAACCATATACAGGAAACAAATCTAAGAGCCGGTGGCCTGCTGCGCCGCTCACTCGGTCCACTGACTGTTCACAAAATCCTGTTGCGCTAAAACTGAAGGGTTCGACTATTAGTTCACTCTCCGCACGCTACGACTCCAGGAACCCAATCTCCCACCATTTTTGCCTCGACAGTTGCCGCTGAAAAGGGGCGAGTTAGCTTTCATTCTCGTCTGGCCCATTAACACCAGAAATTGGTCAGAGGCGTCTGCAGACCGGCATTTCACCACAGCCACCATCCCCACATCCACATAACATTTTGAACGCGAGATACTTTTAACTACAGGGGGTCTCTAGGTATCTCCGTACTTCCGGTGTATCCGTTCCAATGTATAATTCAGGATAAATGTTCGACCTTTCTGTCCAAGATCCCGACACCGGTGACCCAGTTATTGATGAGAATGTAAGGCGACAACGCCGTCGGTGTACCTGGCGCCAGAGGGCTCCGTGATGGCGTCAACAGCCTAGGTGCCTGTGACTCTGAGGCCGGCGAATACGACGCCGGTTGCTGGAACGCCTGGGGTCGCGGCGGTGGCGGCAGAAACGAGGCAGCGTGCTGCGGCCTCGGCGGCGTAGTGAGCTCCAAGTCCGCGGTCGGAGACCTGGAAGACTCCGCCTCCCCCTTCAAGAACAGGGCTTCCTCTGTCGGCTGCTGCGGCGAAGCGGTTCCGGAGGCCGAGGTAGGCTGGTATTCCACAATGGCCCCCTGTTGGTCCACATGGCTGAGATCAGCTGGGGTCACCTGCTCCGTATGAAGATTATAAAAGTCGCCCTCCTCGTAAGAGTGATTAAATCCTCCATTTCACGCGTCGAAGTTACACCAGGCTGGGCTGTGAGGCGCGCCTGAGTAGGGGGCTCCGTATTAACTTTCTGGTGTTCTCCAACGTGCGCCGAAATCTCGACACACGGGCAGTTTCGCTTTTCGCCTCCATCAGAAAAGCTGCCATCGCGGCCGGTGTGGAACCCGCGTCCTTGGGATTAGCAGCACAACGCCTTAGCCACTGAGCTACCACGGCGGGTTCCTCGTAAGAGTGACTTCTAATTCCAAAAAATGTGGCCCCACGACCTCGTGCGACATCTAACTTCTTCCCAAGTGTTTTTCTGTGAGGTTGACGCTAACGTGGGGCACGCTCACGTCTTCCGAAGACCATTTGTCCAGAGGAGACTACTTGCAAGGGACAGTTTGCGCCATTTTTTACCTCTGTACGCACGAAAGCCACTCGCTGCCTTTCATTTCCCTCTTTTACCGTTTGCTTACAAATATTGTAGCATCAAATATAGTAATTCTTTGCAAACCATATCATGCGAAGGAAAGTTTGGTATCGTTCTCAATGCAGCCGTACGGCTACAAAGGAAAGCGTACAGCTCTCTCAGAAACTTCGCAGTCGAAGAAAAATTCGCCCTGGTCGAACCCGGACCACCGCTTAACCGGAGCAGTCGCTCTACCAACTCAGCTAAGCAGGAGGCTAGCAGTTTGTAGCGCGAGAGCTAATTGATAAACTCGAAGTGATGGACAGGTGCTAATCGACCAGATTTAGGGGAAATCCCCAAGATGGAGTACTCGGTCGATCAACACCTGTCCATCACTTCGAATCGTGAGCAGTTCGCTCTCCCGCTACAAACTGCTAGCCTCTTGGTTAGGTCAGTTGATAGAGCGACTACTCCTGTTAAGAGGCGGCCCCGGGTTCGAATCCTAGACCACGGCGAATTTTTCTTCAACTGCGAAGTTTCTGAAAAAGCTGTACAGCTTTCCTTTGTAGCCGTACGGCTGCATTGAGGTGGATGCCAAACTTTCCGTCGTAGAAACTTACTTCACCTTGGAGATTTCCTCTAAATCTGGTCGATTAAAACCATATCTGACATGTCGCCAGAAGAGGACAACGAGGACGTGAGCGCGAGAAAGGCACGGGTTGTGTGGCACGAGCGCGCCTCACGCGTCGAACGTTGGCCACTGCTCTCTCCGACGCCCGAGCCACTGACTATGTTCCAAACTCTTTAGCTTTATTAAATCGTCGGCAGCCATCCACGGCTGCGCAGACGCAACAATATAATAATAATAATTAGAGTGTTCTACAGATTGGACCGTAGCAGGTCATTGTTTCCAGTCAACTTTGGCCGAGATTTGGTCACTTTAGGTCGCGCAGGTCGTTTCTCCAGCCGCGTGAAGCATACGGAATGCACAGAAGTAACTCACCGGCGCGGGCTGTGCGGCCAACGAGGTGGCAGAGGCCGGCTGGGTGTCCGTTGGGGCCACGATCGGCTCGTAGGTGAGGCTTGGGCGCTCTTGGCTGCTGCTGCCATGCTGCTCCGGCTCCGGCGGCTTGTCCCTGCCCTCCATGGCCTGGTGGTGGTCGAAACCGGCTGCCGCCGACCAAGTGCGCCCCGCCACCGATCTCACGTGCGCGCCCAGCTGACCTGATGAAGATGAGGGCGCACAACATGCCCAGCTAATGGGGGATTGGCAAAAACTACTGTGGGTAATCAAAATGAAACAGAAGCGTATCGAGATTTAGGTCCAAGGTAATCTAAGTTTATCCCTAGCCCTCCACTAGCGCGTCGAGCCGCGATCTACGGCTGTGGACAGGAGAACTGAACATCCCGTTGCCGAGGGTGCAAATGCTAAGTATAGGCAGAGTCCTTCAATGCTCTGGTAGAGGGCAGACTGGCCACGTTGCGTAAATGACCGGAGGGGGTGTGGTGGTTGTAACACGCATTTTTATTTACAGATGGTACAAAGGACCATGCCACGCTTTGGCGAATTTCGATTTACAGGGAAAAAAATATCGGTTAAGGGAGTACAAAGCAGCAATGTCGTCGCTTGCCTGGCCGACCAAGCGGTGTGGGTGCGCTCCAGCATTTGACGCCATTCATGTGTTGGGACGAGCCCAAGCCAATCCAGAGATTCTCGGGGCTTATCACATTCACACGGAACAGAAAAGGAGGCACGTTCTGATCACCCTCACAGAAAAATAGTTACGCTTACAATTGGACGCATGCGCGAGACAGCTTTGCATGTGCTGGGTTGTGCGTAGCTGTCTTTGTACAATAGTGTCCATTTTTTGTATAGAGAGCTACGTAATAGATATTTTTATTTATGGAGCAGAGCCTCATAAATAAAAATATTTATTCTCCCTCTCTCTCTTTCTGTCTCTACAAAAATAGAGACTATTGTACCAATACAGCTACGCACAACCCAGTAAATGTTTTCGTTTTATGCTGCACGTGTCCCAAGTAATTTCTTCTGTTTAAGCCTAGCGAGAGATCTGTGTGCGTTCTTCTTCGTTCTTGTCTTGTTTTCTGTAAGTGAAACGTATCCATGTGAAGGAGAAACTAGGCGGTGGACGCCAATCGAAAAAGCGTTTAAACTAGCTTTATGTGCAGTTTTTCGTAACTGAGTTGTCTCTGAAGGTCGGCACACAATATCCAGTCGTACGCTAACGTGCATATTCCTAAAGCTAAAATCAGTACCGCTTTTTCCTTCCTACATTTCTCGGCGCCTTGGCGCGTTTCCAAAAACCAAACATCGATAAAAGGGCACCTTTCGCGGCCAACATCGGGGACTACTGAGATACTTTGCTTGGGTTAGCAGATTTCGCCCGTCGTTCAAACAAATCGATAAACTGAAGCAAAAAGAATGAAGTGTTTTCTGCATATTTGGTGTATTCATGGGAGTTTGTGGCCGTTACTACACCAGGGCGGCCAATCCTGCTCTGGTGAAGGAGTGCGTTACTGGCAATAGTCGCCGGGGTCAGGCCGCACCTCGAACCCCATTCTGCGATTCCATCAATAAGCGGATTTTTTTATTCCGGTGGGAATTGTCTGGCACCAGGATTCGAACCACGATCCTTCTGCACGCGAGGCGGATGCTCTACCTCTACGCAATCGCTGCACGTTTTCTTTTTTTTAGCGCAATTTTATTTATTGCGTGAAAATTGCACTAGTTTTTATGCGAGAATCATGTGATCACCGCTATCAATCATCTCCGTCGTCAGGGAAGAAATCCCACGAATAACAACACTAACAAGAAGCATGGCCTGGGAGCCGGTGTACGAGTGTATACTTGGCGTACCCGTGTAAATCGTTTTTGCATGCACAAAACCTCATCACCATCATCATCGCCAGCCTATCTACGCCCAATGCAGGACAAAGGCCTCTCCCATCATTCTCCAATTACCCCGGTCCTGTGCCACCCTGAATGGTGCAGCGATGGCGACCGTGGACTCTGTTGCCATCGCTGCACGGTCGGCCTTTCTGCGGCGGAATTTGAAGTAGAGAGAGAGAGAGAATAGTCTTTAATGATACTGGTGAGGTTAGCCTGGCCAAGGCGCCTAGCTTGCTACACCAGATGTATGAAAAAATGAAATCAATGAACAGATGATCATAATAACTGTGATGAAGATGACGCGCTCATTAAGAGACGCGCTCGCGCTCGCCGCTTCTTCCCGGAACCAAGTACAGCCCCACCACCGGAGAAGTAAGAGTGGCAACCTCCAGTCCGCCCATTTTCTGGCCAAGCCTGCACCACCCGCCGACGGTTCGTTCTCAGCACTGCGCTTCTTGCCCTTGCCAATTACACGCCCAACGCCCATTACGCACCCTGTACCCACCCCTAGTTCCCGTCTAACTCGTGAGGCTGCGTGCCTCATTCGGCAGGCTCAAAACTCTTCACTCCCCTCCCATCACATTCTTCACCGCATCTGTCAGCGCCCTGGCCATCCTTCTTGTCCCTCCTGTTCTTCCTACCCACAAATCCCTTTTTCTTTTTGGGACTGCACCCCGCCATCTCTTGCCCCATCGTTCGCCTCCATCACTTCCTGGGAGCTCTGGTTGTCTCCCCCGTCGACAGTAAACATCCAGGCTGCCCAGGAAGCCCTCTATGAACATGTGCACCGGATCAGCACGGGCATCTTGCAGTACTACGTGGACCTGGTGAATTGACCACTGAAATCAGGACCTCGACTTAAATCCGGGGTTAAATAGAAGTTTCTTTTCTCTCTCTCTCCAGATGCCGCGCCAACCTTGTGGTACCCACCCACAGAAAGGAATTCTTCAGGGAGCGGTCCTCTCTCCTACATTATTTACCCTGGCCATGCGCCGTATCCACCGTGCTCTAGAAGCTTTCCACGAAATGAACTACTCTCTGTATGCTGACGATATCACTATCTGGATCGATCGCGGCAGTCCAGGATTCATTCAAGACTCCCCTCAAACAGCTGTCAGAACTGTTGATCAAGCAGCTCGCACTATCGGTCTAGCTTGCTCGGCTGAGAAAACTTCATTGCTTAAAGCCACGTTGCTTAAAGCCTCCCGTCATTGCAACCCAGTCAAGTTGACCATCATTACGACAACACCATTCACCCACAAAAAACTTTGAAAGTTATCGGCCTTAACGTGAAATCTGACGGAGGAGAAGGTTTGGCCGTAAAACACATTCTCCATTTACCCGAACCCATCCTTAACATGATGCGCCGTGTCACTACACACTCCACGCGACTCAAAGAACGGGACCTGCTGCAACTCTGCGATGATCTTATCTCCCCCTTTTTTATCAAGCGCCATACGTCGTCCATTGTGTTCGTGCGTCGCAAGAGAGAAAAGGCTGGAGAAGTATTTGGAAGCCTTTGCTTAGCAGTGGACACAAAGGGGATTATGATGATGATAATACTGATAATTAATGATGGTTGTCGGGGGACGCCCACCTCATCAATGTTGCACCGCCAGAAAACGTCACCGCAAGACTCCCGATTCAACCGCTTTAACGGCGACGGATGTTAAACTATAGAATGACAATGATAGTGGTGCGCTTTATGCGAGGAGCCAAATCGTTCTTTTTACCATTTCTAACAATCGTGATAAAGATGGAGATATTTTCATATAGGAACCATTACCGTATAACAGAACAGCTGATATCAGGGTATGTTTTTTAACTTCCTATGACTATTTTTCTGCTCGTTGCCTGTAACTGTGCTCCAGCATACGCCGCTGAACAAATGCATATGCCGAATTAACCGCAAATACATAATGTAAACATCGAATCACGCGTTTCAAGGGATATAAAACGTGCAAACATCGTCCTTTTTTATTTTTCTAGTTCTCAAAAGCTGATAGAAACCGTAAATTTCACTGCCGCGCAAACTGTACCGGTGCACGGCCTGACTCAATCCACAACTCTAGTTTGGAAACGCAATTAGCACGCCAGAGCTCCCATGCACTTTTCTGGAAACTCCTCACTACTTTTTTTTGTCGTTCTCCCCTTTCACTATCTCTTTCACAGTTCAATTCGGCCATTAGGCCTCTTCCGCTCCTAGCTACAGTGGATGAAATCCACATATTTTCCCGATGCCTGAAACCAATTCCCGTTCCCTAATCGAACAGCCGGTAGGTAGCAGCGTTGGGTCTACAGCGGCGGAGGAATGAAGTTTGGTCAGAGCCGGGTGGCTCGTCTGGTTCGTTAAAGGGGACTCTCGTTCTCCAGCTGCATTACCGGGTTGGTTGAATTGGAAACGGTCATTGATGGGGAAATCAGCCAGGCTATGCATTCAATCTCACGGCTTTCAGTTAATGAGTGCTCCCTTGCGCGGTGGAGTATAGTATGTGTTGTTGCTCCTTTTTTCTGTAAAAGCGAGCACTGGCGTCCTACACCCTGGTTAGCGTGCAGGATTGCAAATGTTGGTAGGTGCTAGTTGCATAGATAATATGCCTCTACATGCCGAAATCAGAAGCCGACGTGTAGGGACATTATGTAAAAATACTGAAGAACGTATAAGGAAAATGTTATAAGTTGGAAGAATAATTTGATAAGCTTTTCAAAAGCTCTATTTTTCGCTTACTGGATGTCACTCCGTGTTTATACGTTTTGAGATTGGCTTGAATGGACTGCCACTTCGAAGGGGTGTAAAGCAACAGAGGAGGAATAAAAGAGTATCATTGCACAAGGCAATCATTTCGTGTATTTTATGGCTAACGAGACAGTTTAGGCTACTTACGCTAATCGCGCTATTCGGTTGCAAGGTAGTGCAGCAAAGCCTTTAAGTAATTAAGTAGGAAATTCCATGAAACTTCTAGCGATCTCTTTAGGGGAAGCAGTTTTTTGAAGCACTAGAACTAACTGCAACAAGTGGGTATTTGTGCGTTAAAAGTGCGAAGAAAAATATGGCTGCGGCTTGTCTCAGCTAAACCTAAATACGCAAATCGAAATACTCGCTTAACCTGGTTAAATCTTGGTTTCACTTGGTTAACCTTTGATTTAGCTGTAATTATTATACAATTCGTCCGAGGCCTGGCTTTTTATATGGTTGTGGTCCCGTTTCCGGCGTTTTCCGAGCCGAACGGCTGGCTCCGACGCTAGCTGAGCGCGCTTGACATTCCTCCAGTAAAGAAGCTCGCCGGGGGTGGTCAGACGCGGCTTGCCGACATCGGCGCGAAGCCTCCAGCTCCCGCGCTGTGCTCAGAGAAGAGGTTCCACCGCAGCTCTCATCCATGGCCAAGCTAGCATGCACGCAGCGAGTCACATGACCAGGCGGCGAACCAGCTACGGAGAGCTCAAGCGCCAAGCCTTCACTGGCGGCAGCTCTCGGCGGCTAACGGAGGCGGCTGGCGGCGCAGCTTTTCCCGGTGAGTCACGTGACGCTTTTCCCAGTGTACGAGATTGGTAAAGATTTGCTTTAAAAGCGAGGTAACTGGTAAGGTAGATAACGCTAAGAACTATACATTAGGGGCTTTCAACACGGCACGATTCACTCTCATAGATTTAGGAGAAACATTATTCGCTGCACTTGAGCCTGCCTTCGTGCTTTGCGGAAGAATGCCTCGCGAGAGTCATTCGGAACTTTGTTGCCGTAACCTCGAATTTGCATGCTTTCTTCGCTTTCGTTTCTTCCTCGTTATTATCGGGGCGAGTTACATTACCCACCTTCTTTTCGGATAATCCGTGAACGCGCCTGCTTCACCGCTTTCGTTTATTCGTCTTACTGCATGAATTACGTCAGCGAGCAGACTGGCACACGCCATGGCTTCCCTTGGCGAGATTCCGTTCCTTCCTGGGTACGCCCGGCATTTCCTCTGCGCACCGAGTGCCATCTACTGCTTCGCTTTGAGCACTCCTTGTGTTCTTTTATGCAACTTAGTAGCCCGAAAACAGAACCGCGGGTTTCGCAACGGACGTCCCCGTTTTTAGCCCTACTAATGCCAGTGGTTGTTTTGTTGTAAAATGTTCCCTTAGCTCAATTCTGCTCAATCTCTTAGTAAATATAGGGGGTTCCGTATCTTTAAGACTGGTTTAGGGTGAGGCCTGGCATATCAACACGTTTATCCAACGTTTTGCATCACACCGGAAGTGACGGGCTTGTACCCATGTTGGAACGGAATGTTGCCTTCCCCAGAATAAGAAATCTGCGCCGCTGGGGTGCAGCTGGTCTACTCACGTGTCATCGCGTTCAGGTGTCACGCGTAATGCACTGTTCTACAGCGGTTAGGTTTCTGAGTATAGTTTTAATAATTTTGTGATGCCGGTGCGTTACTTCTCATAGCTCCCGATTCCTGGCTAATCCGCCACATGTGCCACGAAGAAAGTAACAGCGAAAACAGTTTTGTCCAACCCTTGCCAATGTCCGGACATAACATGCATTCAACTCAACTTATTTTCACCCTGACTCGTATCTCCTGCTTATTAGATGTTCGCTGTTGCCCCTGTTTTAATCGAAATGTACGTTACTCCTCATTATCCTTAGTTTTGTTTTTCGTGCTGTATTCAATTAATATGTGTGCCATCGTAATCACCATTATCATCTTCAGCCTGGTTGTGTCCACTGCTCGATGAAGGCCTCTCGCAAAGATCTCCAGCCGATATACGTAAGTTTTCGTGAAATTGTAAGGGGCACGAAAAAAAAACAAATTTTAATGTTTGTCTTTTGAAATTTATAAAAAAATTGAAACGTGGAGATTCCACAATAATTTATAAAAAAAAACTTCACCCCCTCCTCAAGGCGAAAGTTGTATGTGTCCCATCAAACGCGAAAAGAGACCATGTTGCTGGCGACTACGCGACTGAAACCAAAGCACGGCAGCTGTAAAAAGAAAGTAGGTAAATAAATTAAACATTGACATTTATTGATGTTTAAATGAGTTTCTAACCCGCGTCGCCACAGAAGCCAAGTGCGGTGAGTTCAACGCTAACCCGGTATCGTGCCAGAATGGAGCAAGAATTATCCGGATGCGTGCCTTATGAGAGGTGAGCGTAACGGCACCGCAACAACAATGCATCAGCGAAGGCGTCCTCGATAAACGCTAGCTTTCACCATTAAATAACTTACGAAACTTAAGTACCGGATGAATTTTTTCGTTATCACTGAAAAGAATACGATTTTTACATTCTGCATCCCTAAAGTTCCCAACAGAGCTTCCGCTCTCAAAATGTGCGCACGATTTCGCGGCAAGGAATTGATTTCAGATAGCGTTTCCCTCACTGCCAATTTGCCGAATCGCAAAGAGTTTTCCCGGAGAAGCTGTGATTTTTTTATGTTATCGAAGTAAAAAAAAAAGCTTGTTTTATAAATTTTTGGTGTTTTTTTTTAACCGCTCGCATGTCTACATCAGCAACGCCTATTGAGTGCTAATGACTAAGTACAACTTTCCCACCAAATTTTGTATTTCATCCCTCCATAGATTCTTCGGCCAATCCTTATTGCGTTTACGGTCTCTTGGCAGCCACTCCGTTGAACAGATGGTCCATCTCTTGTCCCTCATGCGCAATGGCGTGACCCGTTCCTCCCCATCTTCTTCACTTAATTTCACCTAGAACGACTTCCACATGCACCACTTTCTTCACTAAGCCACGCCTCTATTTTCTTATCCCTAAGCGTGAGCCCTACCATTCCTTGTTCCGGAGCCCGTTGGGCCGATCTAAGTTTCCTTTCAAGGCGCTCAGTAAGACCCCAAAATTCTGCCGCGGTCGTCGCTACTGGAAGAACGCATTGGTTATATACCAGCTTTTTGAGTAACACATGCAGCTTACTATTCAGGATATCCCAATTCCTACCAAAAGCAGCCTACCCTTTTGCGTATTCTGGGGTAATTTCCTGCTCGGGATTGGGATTTTGAATTGCCTAAGATTGACTTAATCGCTTACAGCTTCTGTGATTTCGTTACCCACCTTGAAGTCAGGTTCCTTAACAGGCTTATTGAACATAACCTTTGATTTTTTCGTGTTTATTTTTAATCCTACAACCTAACATTCCAAGAATGATTGGAAAAAGCATGCTCTGCAGTTTCCGGCTAATGTTACTGAACCAGACAATGCCGTCTGCAAACCATGGAGGGATCGGATATTCTCCATTGAATTTCACCCTGGCTTTCCTCCAATTAGGCTTTCTCTTCACCATGCGGGCTCTCCGCCATGTGGACGCGTAAGGGCGCAAAGAATAGGTAACATGAAGCGGAGGCGGGTGGGATGTGGAAGAGGGTTGTTGTGAGCTTGTCTTAACGTTGTCTTCGGCTCTCTGGTGAGAGAGTTGTGTCCTGATCGGTACACCTTACCAAAGAGTATGTAATTTTGGGTGATATCGCGATATGTGGCATGGTAGGTATGGCTTCCCACGTCGACATAAGTGATCGCACGGACTCGGGCTCTCCAAATCAGCGCCACCAGATCCTGCAACCATGCTTACTTTACCTCTTCACATAGCTTTATAAAACTCCTGCCCAAGCTGGGAATAGAATTCACGTGTGTCTACCATACACGTGCATTCATATATCTGTACCGTAAATTATATTACTTGTTCCTAGGTATAGCTCTGTCCTTACGTATGCTCACAGTCAGTCGTGTCGTGTCAATAATTGAAAATCAGTTTACCACGACATGCCCGTACTGCGGGGCGTCTTTTTTGTTTCTTTATTGACCGTAACGATCTCCTTTTCCTCGCACCGTTCCAATGCCACCAATTTCAATGAACCATCAAGTGCATCTTCCTACGGGAAGATGGATTACCCTCACGTAATATCCCTCCCTAGGGCCAGGGGCATTTGAGGAAATAAATTTGCTAAGCAGCTCAACGCCTGAACAGCTCAGCCACCGCGGCCGATTGCTGCATACAAGTGAAATGTGCCTGTTCAAAAAGATGACGCCTCGTTTCCCTCGTGCTCATAATTATAAGTTCCATTAAAGCAGTTATCGCAATGGGTCTCGGCGGCCCCATCGTCTCCACCTCAACAGTGAGGGACTATTTTTATTCGTTTCTTTTATTGTTTAACGATTGAGCGTACAGTTGTTTTCATGATACTTGTATTGGAACAGGGTTTTCTGGTCTCTTTTCCGGCCGAGCTGTTCGGGAATTCCTCCTATCAGCTTGACTGGGAGAGGGAGATGCATGTCTCACACAGAAAGGTACTCAGCTGGCTCAAGATGTATTGCTTCAGGGCGGCGTTTGTTCACTGTATTTCTGGACATAACTGCGAACGGTTCGCGAGACTTGTATTCGAATTGGGCCCTTCCTTCTCTGAAAAGAATTTATTCCTGCCTTCTTTCTCTTTTAGAGAGTAACCGAGCAGGAGTAAAGACGGCGTATATTTTCTTCCGCAAACATCTACACACGCACCACGTTTTTTTTTTCAAACTAAGGTATCAGGTTGGGACAATTGCCAAGAGCAGTGCCGTCTTTTGTCATTTACTTCCATGTCGTTATTGCACCCTGCCAAAGTGCCCTTTTTTTCGCCGTCTCGGCAAAGCATATGCGCCTCGTAAAACACGTTCCCGGTATTTTAATGTTACGGCCGGTATCAAGGATGTCGTCGCAAAAGAGACCGCACCACGCGGTTCTACGGCCACCGTTAAGGTTATAACCGTAAAAGTTCAAATGTCATTTTCCAAGTACGACGCTCCGAAGCGGTGTAGACCAGCGGTCGCGGCCATAGTTTAAACGCCCCTCGCTTCGATTCGTTGTTGCAGCGAACATGCGGTGGGAATGCAGTATAGCATCGTAACGTACGATGTTTTAGCTGACGAAAAATATTGTCTAGAAAACTTGTTTTGCGTAGGAGCGTCCGCAGATAGGAATAACAACATTGCTATAACCATTCCACGTATCTCATTTTTGCCTCCTCTTCCCATACACTGCCTTTATGCTTCTTCAACTCTACGGTCTCTACAGTCCCCATTTTTTTGTATTGTTGGTACTACCAGACATTCCCATCGAAAATTGCAGCCGTATATTTATGCACACAACCTATTCCATGATTTCTCCTGTCCAACGTACTTTTTTTTTTCGAAACTGAAATCGAGCGAGCGTCAATAAAAAAATGCTTGGGGGAGGGGCGAAAGAGGGGGTACGCAATAATCGCGAAACATTTTATGGGCGCTCTCTCAGATTCGAGCACCTTTCCCGCTGCCTTCTGAATGAAAATTTTATCATTTTTGTTCCATTTTTGATGTTCCATGTCCATTTTGTTTTAACTCAAGCAAATTCGGTACGCGGTCTCTACTTGCACTCATAGCTTTCAGGGAACGTGCTGGCTGAAATGAAGGTTCTGCGTAACATTAAAACACTCCTTTCGCTAGAAATACCTCCGAATTGGCGAGTTCGCTTTCTTCTGATCTTGAAAACGTGGAGGCCGCGTTCGTGCGACGAGCTTACGTACGCCTTTCGTTTCGCTCGATCGCGCAGAATAAATTTTCGGTTCACAGCACACGCAATTTCCGTTTTGGTGTGGTTAGGGCGGACCCCGTCCAGCCAAAATGACTCTAAGCTATGAAAAAACGGCCATTGCGATTCCATGGCGAGTAGTGACGAAGTCAGGAGTTAGATGGGAGGAGTGAAACAAACGGCCAAAACCGAAATCCGCAAAATACGCAAGGTTTACTTCATTTCGTCGATATAAATTTCAAGGTAGAAAAAAATGAAGCGCAGTGAATTTCTTGTTATCAGAGACCGAAGGTGCAGAAGTACGATTAGCGTCGGAACGGAAGACATATTAACTTGGTAGAAAGAAGTGCTTATTTCTGTAGGACTCATAGGAGTGCTTCAAACGTTTCGACACGCGAGAGCCCTCAGGAATGCATTAGCTAAGGGGTTAGGGAACGAATACTCTCCTTCGTTTCATCTGTTCTATATCAAAGTGCTTGCTCAACCCCTCATGCAACATGCTTCAGGCATCGCATGTTGTCCTTGAGAGTGATGACAAAGTTATCAGAACGTAAGTCTGCTTGCGTGCTTTCAAGGCGAAAGACTACCAATTAACATTCTTTATGGCTACATCCTGTTCGCGTAATTCAGTGCTCAGCACTTGAACTCCCTCTACTGTGGTTTGGGGGCACCACCGGCTTTGTAACCGAGCGAACGGACGGAACGCCGAGACTGAAAGAAAACGGAGGGGGAAAGCGTGGCAAAAGTGTGAGGGAGAGGGCGGCATGTCCATGCAGGCGCGAAACGCTGTCCGGCGGTGACGCGCTACGAGATAAGAAGAGAGAACCAAAACGCCACACCGTATATAGGCCCGAAGGAAAGCGGAGGATGAAAGTATGAAGAAAGTGTGATGGGGAGGGCAGTATGTCGAGGCCGTGCCGCATAAGCCCAGCATGCGCTGCGTGATGTACGTATATTGGTTCTTTCGCGCCTTGCTCGTGGCATGGTTCACCGGTACCACGGACATTTGCGCGGGAGATTCAAAACCAATTTACAGCAGTATGTTCTGTGGCGGCGACGCGCTGCGAGGTAGCAACAGAGTGGCGCTGCCCGCCGTGCTATCGCCGATAATGCGATCACTTTCTGCGACGCAGCAGCTATGCGCCGTGGCCGAAAGGACTGCAGTTCATGCTACGAAATAAATTCCTCATTAGGGAGTATTTAACAAACGTCAGCCGTTTTGTCTCGCTTTCTTTATTACGTTTTGACGCAAATTACTCCGACAGACATAGACTTGCCGCAGAAAACGCAGCAGTTCCCCACAATCAGAGCTCTCCTCCGCTTGCAACTGTTCTAGTCACGTGCCGTCAAGCGCACTTGTCTTGTGGCTCGCAGCAGCCTAATTCTCGTTAAAGTCTGGCGAGCTGCCTCGTTTGAACACTGTTGACGCTCTCCGTTCCTGCCCTTGTGACTCGTGTAGAAATCCCACAAGAATGCAGATGTGTTCTCATTTATTTATTTTCTATATAAAGCGGTGGCCGTTATGCTACAATTCCTGTTGACAGGGGGTGACGACGGGCATTTTTTGCTTTTTGAGTTTGATGAGACCTCTATAAAGCTTCCGCAGGGAGAAGGGTACTCAGCTCGAGAGAAGCGGGAGAATGATGCCCTTCTACGGCATTCATCTACGATTTCTGCGGAACGCATGGCCGCACGCAGCGTGATTGCTGTTTTTTAAAGTAAAATTGTTTATTCGTAGCTAACGTACAGTACATTTATTTGTACCCATATCCAAAGGCAAGTGTTGGGTCTATTGTAACAACTACATAGAGTTCAAAGGGGGAGGGGGGGGGGGGCGGGGGTGGAGTGGAAACGTTCATTTCTCGTGTCAATAATAAAATTCCAAGAATGGGTGTGGTTCGCCTTCGCGTGCTGTAGCCTTTGTTTTCTTGCGTAAGCGACAGACAACAGGATGCCCCCGCAGGTGTGGGGGACGTCATCTCGCTACCGTAACAACGGTCGATGCACGTGTGGTTCAGGAAACGAAACAGAGTAACTGGCTCAAATATGTGGAACAAACTTGTACTTAGGCGTTCCCCTACACCATCCCCCATTGTTCGTGAAAACTAAGTAAATGCACTTTGAAAACAAATAAACGTGGGTAACGGCGCCCATTTTCTACGTCGTTGGCGGTAGCCGCCCGTTTCTGGGGTAGCGGCCAAGGCCATCGATACCCCCACAACGTTACAGCGCCAAACACTTACTTAGCTGCAAGCTGACAGTAAAACAATGACGGTAATTGTTTTGCTAGTGCCCGAAAAGTTACGGTAGCCACACTAACGGCTGTGCGCTTTTGTCTTCTTTGTGCCCTACTTTGCCCATAGATGGCACCACTGGCTTTTCATTCGCCAACGGGGCTCCTTACATAAACAAGTACTAACGAGAATAAAATGTTCACTGGGACCCGTAGAGACAATCTCAAGACTCGGTCGGTGTGAAATTCTATTACGGGGAAAGCGTTAGACGTTGCACCAAACGCAAAAGTTACCATCCTCGTCCGCGGGACTGTCGGCGTCAACATGAATGGCACCAAAATGGCAACGCCGTAAGGAGGAAATAGATAAAAAAAAACATGTTTAAGCTCGTTTGGGACTTGAACTGGAGGCTCCAGAGCAAGTGCGTTAACACTGCGTTAAATCGGAACATTGTTTGAGGGGAACAAAATACAGTTTGAGGGGAACAAAAAAAAAAAAACAGGCGATTGTGACGGTAGGTAAGATCAGCGCACGCGGGTTAGGCTGAGACTGTAGAGACTCTGCCGAGTTAATTGTGACCAGTCTGTTTCTTGGAATAATTTGCTTGAAAGGACAAAAAAGAATGTGGAGAATGAAGCCCAAAATCGTAGTTTAAGTAAAGAAGTCAATGATGATAATCGTTACGCTTTCGCCCCCAAGATAGGTTAACAGGCACGTTTTCGAGGACTTCCGTGACATGGCCTAGAAGCCCATTCACGTCTGCAGCAGTACATTCATCTTCTCCAACCTCCCCCGTGCCTCCGGAACTACGACTTATCGTCCCCTAGGGCTGCTGTAATTTTACACCTCTGATCGTAATATCAGTTTTGTGTGCTTCCTGAAAACCTTCGACTTCAAAGCCTCGAACCGCCTGTGACTACTTCCCATGCAGATTACTGTGCAAACATCAGGGGGTTCGGTTAGGGTCTAACTATAGCCACTTTGAACCGGGAAGGCAACTCCCTCGCCAAGAGTGTACACAAGAGTCGTTCTTCTTTGCAAGGCCACAATTCGCAGCAAGCTAAAGAACTTGCTCAAGTTATAAAAGCAGAGTAACACCGTACAAGATGTTGCAACCACAAGCAGCAGTTAAGAAATTCTGTCCTCACAAGGTAAACGAGAATGCCTAGCAATACATGCTTAGTGCTCCATCCAGTATACAGTTGCACCTCGCGGATGACCGCTACGTCGGGAAAATGGGTTAACACTGCAACTTTCAAACGGAAACATGGAGATCAATTATTATACCTATTTGATTTTGAAAATTTACCTCGACGTTTGTTTTAAACCAATACTCTTCACCACAATACCCCATACTTTGTCTTGTTTACGGAAAAAAAGAAACGCTTGTCTACAGTGTCGTACGACGTCACTATAAGCACTGAACTCAAGTTAAGTCCGGTAGCGTAATCTTGCGCAAGGCCACCTCTGGGACTACTTTGCACTTCCAAACGTTTTCAGATTGGCTAATCTAAAAGATACGGACTTTTCTTAACGTCACCTAACCTGATGTAACCTGTCGGGGCCGACCTAGTGTAACCTTGCCTAATGTAGCCTCCCTGACCTAAAATTATGTAACTGAACCAAATATCACTTGAACAAGCAAAACTGGTCTTTTTAAAATGCTTAAAAGGAAATTGCTACTACAGACGAAGAAAATAAGTATCAAAGCCACAAAAATTAAACAAAATAAAGCCACACACGCCCTGCGAGGACTCGAAACTGTACCTTTTACGTCAGCAAGCCAAGACGTAACTGCTACACCATTAGTAATTATGCCAGACTTGCCATACCGAGCCCTGACAGCCTTAAAATCGGAGATGCCGTTGGACGGAACTCTAGGAATGGCTGCCGCGCTGAGGTAAAGCGCAGCCTGCCGATGCTCTAGACATCGGGAAAAACAGATCACTCCATGTCAGTTTATTTGACTTTCAGTGTCACAGTCGTCCACACATTTAAGTTATCGCGAGATGTTGCTAAATCACGTTATGTACGGAGAGCTGCAAAGTGTTTCGCTCTGTTGCTGACCAAAAATGTGCTACCACGATCATCTGTCGTCGTGTTGCCGAGAGAATGACAAGTAGTGGTGGATTACGATGCCTGCTTGGCGGTTTGAAGGGCTAGGAACAAGTTTTTCTTCACAACCACCTGATTTCATATCGTCGGAAAGTGTAACACGTGGTAAAGCGCGAACACTTGAAATGGCTTTATTGGTTCTTTGGAACCGTAGTTCGCTTTGCGTACAAAAAACTACTCATCTTATAGATCATAGTCAAGCAAACTAGATCACGATTTATTGCTAAAAACTGTGCCCAAACTTAACGAATTTTAAAAACCTCCTGCATAAATATTTCATCACTGCTTGGGAACAACGGTGGACTATTGCGCGGTGGTTATCAGGTTATCATCGATGTTCTCAAGATGTGTTCACGCAGTGGGAGTAGGTTAGGGTTTAGTTAGTACTATCTACTTGCCACATGATAGACACTTGGGTCGCTCAAAAACGGAAAAACAATCGAGCATACTTGACGATCACACTTCAAGCGTTTGCGTGGAGTATGCTTTGTACTTGCTGACCAACCTCTCCAGGGGTCACTTTTTTGTTTGTTCCTTATTGGTCAACCGCGTCCGTTTTCATTGCAGTGAATCACTTTTCTGCTGCGCTGTGGAGTCCCCGGCGTAGATTGCCCGCACGTTAAGGGTGGCTTGCCGAACTGGGCTTAAGAGAATCAACGCGTATCGTCGCTTTTATGACTGGCTATGCAAACCAGTGGGATTAATCCGGGTGATCGGTTTTCCAGAGCCTATACGAACGTTTATGAACCGCACCATCACAGTCGTCAACAACTGTGTAACAATCTCGGCGACAACTTCCGCGGCACGGCAGGCGAAGCTAATCCATGGAGTAGGAACCATGAAAAAGATATATAGCGGTCGTTTGAGTTCCCGCTTTAGCTTGGCCCTATATCTTGGCAGTCAATGGGGCTTTGCAAGAAAGAGATGACAATAGAAGGAACGTTTTTGTTCCTTCCTATAGAGGGTGCGCAGACTGCTAGGAATCCTACGTCAATCTACCACAACGAGAGGGGGGAATGCCAAGTAGCTGGAACAGCCTAGGAGCGATTCGCGGCAATATTCTCCGGAAATTTTTCGCAGCGAAGTTTAATGCGGGAAAAAACTTTTGAAACGCAGTCAACGCAGACGGTGGGCTCGTCTGTTGCATAGGCAGTTGGCGAATGCTCAGTTTAGAAAACTTGTTACGGAAATGAGAAAAGGAATTGCTCTCAAGCTTATCCAGGGTCGACGTCCCTTTTTCCTTCAAGACCTTCCTCTACACGTTCGTAGGGCGTCATTAGGTGCTTCAGCTCTCTGGCGAGTGGTGTGTGTCAAACAAAACTTCTTGCTCTAAGAATCCCAGATAGAAAAGTCTCGGGTTTCTTTTTCGCATTTCTTTTTGCCAAATGCGGACTCTACAAAAAGTACGCGAATGGTTATGACGTGACATCAACTAGACGTTTCTTTCCATCAGCAACTGTCGTGTTTCAGCAAAGGTTCAAGAGTGTACGTGGTTGCAATTACAACCTGCAGATGGTCATCAGCGAAGAAGGTTTCGAGAGGCCAAAGGAAGTTCTAGAAGTTTCGTACATAGTTTTGAAGAAGTTTCGAAGGGTAAAAATGGACAAAAACGAAACCCTTGACAAGACCACAGGGAACTTAGAATGTGTTAGAGGTCACATATGCGGGACCTCGCGTCAGGGTCTGACGCCGACCGTGAATTCAGCTCAGATCACGTTCGCCTTCGAGAGTGGTGGCATCGCAATGTGCACGTCATGTTCTGCGTCGTAAGCGTTGCAAACCTTGGGAACCTCGTAACGCTAGATACAAAGGAGTACGTGTGGGGGGGGGGGGGGCGGAGGAAGAGAGGAGAGAAGTAAGACGAAATGAATAACACCCAAACAACTGCATTCGCCTTTTTTCTCTGTGCCCATCTTTGAAAATATGGAGAGCAGGACAGAAGATGGTCTCATCCAGAGGAAAATCGGCCCCACCACGACCGCTGTTGCAGACAGGCACCGTCTTTGATGGTAGTCATGTTCGGCTGTGTCAGCCTGATTCATGGGGACCTGTGTTAGCCAAAGCGTAGGGGAGTGGGCGTTTGGTTGATTTCAGTTCGCGGGTTGGTATGTATAGCTCGGTCATTACTTTGCCACCACGATATCACGAACATTGTTTTTTCGGAATGGTATTGTTTCCTCGTCTGCTTCAAAATGACACTTTCTTGCTATTTATATTTTCTTAAAGATCCATGTGTAAATTTGTGACGTTATACATTTAAATTGGGCTTAAAACCTTTGATAAATGTGGGAGTTAATAAAGCAACCTGATGAGCCATAAAGACATTAATAAAGGTATTGTGTGCTGTCCTGTGCTGTGCTGTGCAGCGCCTTGCGTTTGCGTTACGTGTGCAAGCGATTGTGGGAGATAGAGGTAGCATGTTAACCTACAAAGCAAGGTATGTCGAAATTGCTTCGGTAAACGTAGCGTCTAGGCATGGAAGACCTTATCAGTGTGGCCAGAAATCCGGACCAGTGAAACTGGGTGGCGAGGGGCAGCACCTGTGTTGGCCGTATGTGTTACTTTTGGGGTCCATATAGGTGCAGTGCGCAAACTTGCTTTGTGTAAGTTGCGAATTTATGAATACGCCAACTAGTGCAGTCGGAGTAATGGGTTTACGGAATCATGATGCACGTAATGTGCTGTGGCGTGTCCCCCAGCTTTACCACGTGTGGGTGTGTGACCTTGTAAAAATCGGTGTCCTTTGATTGTAGGTGAAGTGACAAAGGCTGCTCAACATTATCTTGTTGAACATTCCTCTACATCGTCCAGCAAATACACGGGAACGCACTCACATTCTAGATGATGATGATGATGGTTGGATGTTTATGGCGCAAGGTTAACTGGGGCAAAGAGCGCCAAAACAATAGTCATATATGAGGGGTGAAACCTTAAACACTACGAAAAGTCAGCAAAAACAAAAGTAAAATCACAAAACGACAATGAGCATGGCTGGTGTATAGGGCCAGGGAGTTATCACGCGTGGTATGAAATGAGGTCTAAAAATTGAACCTCTTTTAAATATTTAAAAATGCACTTGATTGAAAACATAGCATCGTCAGAAAGGAAAAACGCTGGGTGTAGTGGGACGTGTAGTCTGTATAGCTGTGGGAAGTGTTTGCGTCATGTTGTGTGAAGTGCTTTGCATTGAATGAGTAGGTGAACTACAGATAGGGCCTCTCCACACCTGCCACACTGGGGTCTTGAAGACCCCGTGAGGAGATACGAGTGTGTGACATGTGTGTGCCCTATCCGTAGCCTAGCAAGGGCAACTTCTGTGTATCTGTTGCGTGTGTCAGTTGTCTATGGTCCCAAGCATGGTTTTATAACGTGTATTTTGTTATCTGTTTGTTCACTCCAGTGTGTTTGCCATCTGTTGCGAAGTTGGTGTCTGATGTGTGGCTTCATGTCTGTGTATGGCACTGTTGCTATGTCCATTGTATTCAAGAGTGTAGCTGCAGTGGCCATTCGATCTGCGGTTTCGTTCCCGGCAATTCCAGAGTGCCCTGGAACCCAACAGAAAGTTATTTGAAGGTTTGATGCATATGCGGACATGATAGCCTTAAAAACATGATTGATAACAAAGTTTTTAGAATGTTTTCCTGATGCAAGTGCTTGTACAACGCTTAGAGAGTCCGTGTACACGATGGATTGTAGGATTTGATGTCAGACTATGTGATTTATTACCATTAAAATACCGTATGCTTCGGTTATGAATATGCTGCTACAAAGGTTCATTGTTTTACTGACGTTAAAGTTTGGCCCATGCACAGCACAAGCTACAGCAGTTGCAGTCTTGGACGCATCGCTGTAAAACTCTTCACAGCGGTACCTATGCTGCACAAACAAGAAATGCTGCAGAATCGCAATCCTTGGTGACCTCTTCTTGCTAAACTGCATAAAAGACAGGTCACATGACACAGGACGGAGATGCCATGGTGGAATTAAATCAATGATGGGCGTCTTGTGAATGCCTGAAAACGAGACTTCTAGCTCAGAGGCTTCTTCTCGCACTCTTAGAGGAAACGGCATGGAGATTGATGGACGATTTAAAAAGAGTTGCTTTGAGGATGCATCATTAGTGGTCGGAGTAAAAGGATGATTAGTCATAGACATGATTTTTGAGGCATATAAAACGTCCATGTACACCCTCTGGTGATCTAGGGACCATTTATTGCATTCTACATAGAGACTTTGGACAGGGCTAGTACGAAAAGCACCGCATGCGAGGCGTAGCCCTAAATGCAGCACCGGGTCCAGCATTTTTAATGCCGTCTTTGTTGCGCACCCATATACAACACTGCCGTAGTCCAAGCGGGATCCCACTAGGGCGCTATAAACCTGGAGAAGGAGTTGCCTATCTGCACCATACGACTGGTGGGATAGAACTTTGAGAATATTCATAGTTTTTAGGCATTTTTGCTTTAGATGCTTCAAGTGTGGAACAAATGTTAGCTTGTTATCGAATATTATGCCCAAAAACGTGGGCTCCTTTTTAACAGGAATTGAAACGCCATTCAGAGGAATATCTGGGTCCAGATGGATCCCGCGCTTTTTGGAGAACACAACACAAGAACTTTTTCCTGGATTGAGTTTAAAACCATTCTTGTCTGCCCAGCTGGCAAGTTTTTTAACACCAAGCTGGACCTGACGTTCACAGATTGACATATTACAAGATTTAAAAGATATCTGTATGTCGTCTACATACATAGAGTAAGAAATGGTAGGTGGCAATGCCTTCCCAAGAGAGTTCATTTTAATTATAAAAAGAGTACAGCTAAGAACTCCACCTTGCGGCACGCCGTTTTCTTGCACATGAATCCTTGACAGTGCGTTACCAACTCTCACGCGAAACGTTCTTTGGGAC
Organism: Haemaphysalis longicornis; assembly: GCF_048455015.1. Classification (NCBI taxonomy): domain Eukaryota; kingdom Metazoa; phylum Arthropoda; class Arachnida; order Ixodida; family Ixodidae; genus Haemaphysalis; species Haemaphysalis longicornis. Next base: position 74,858,599 of record NW_027526225.1, on the reverse strand, counting down.
AGATAACTAGCCAGTGTGTTGAGCATATGGCCCGAAACACCGAAAGACTTCAGGTCACTGAGGATCCCCTAACGCCAAGCGGTGTCGTAGGCCTTCTCGAGGTCGAAAAACACAGTTACGTAAAACTGTTTATGCACGAAGGCATCCTTAATATACGATTCAAGAGCTACGAGTTCATCATTCGTGGATCGCCCTGCCCTGAAGCCTGCCTGGCAGCCTTCGAGAAGACCGTTGTACTCAAGGAAGTACACGAGCCTGCGATTTATCATCTTCTCGAAGAGCTTGCACAGGCAGCTCGTCAGGGCAATAGGACGGTAACTTGAGGGGGACGACGGGTCCTTTCCCTCCTTCAGGGAAGCTACAACTATACCTCCTTCCAAGAGTTTGGAATGTGCCCCGAAAGCCAAATCTTGTTATATAGGTGTAAGAGTGTTAGAAGAGTGTCTGCGTGCAGGTGTTGTATCATTGTGTATGTGATGTTGTCTGGGCCTGGAGCTGAGGGTTTACACGTGCTCAAAGCAGCCCTCAGCTCATACAGTGAAAACTCTGAGTTATAAGAAGATGTTGACCTATTGTTATCTACTTTAGGCTTCTTTTCGGCCTGTGTTTCATGAAAGTGTTTGTGTAGTGTGCTGAACTAGAAACGTGTTGGAAGTGTTGTGCGAGTGTGTCAGCCTGGTCTTCGAGTATGTCCCCTGTAGTGCTGACCAGAGGCAGGCTGTGTGTTTGTTGTCCCTTGAGTTTGCGTATTCTCGTCCATACTTTCCGTGTGTCTGTGTAGGAGTTTATTGATGTTATGAATGTACGCCAACTCTCTCGTTTCGCCTCACGGCGCACACGTTTTCCTAACGCCTTGGCCCCTTTGAGCAGCAGGAGGTTTCCCGACGTGGGGTACCGACGAAGGATACCCCACGCCTTGTTCTGGGCCTCTCGCGCCCGCCTACAGTCCTCATTCCACCACGGCCTCCACTGCTTGCGCGGGGCACCAGAGGCGTGGGGAATGGACCTTTCGGCGGCGTCGAGGATGTGCGCCGTGAGCAGTTGTGTAGTTTCTTCAACCTGTAGGTGTCCTGTGGATGTGTGGTGTAGTTTGGATGTCTCTGTAAATGTATTCCAGTTAGCTCTTGCTTCATTGAACCTGTTTTGGGAAGATGGACTGCATGGGCCTTTACCTATGTATGTGAGTGAGGTGGGGAAGTGGTCACTACCGTATGGGTCAGTGCCCACACCCCACACGAGTAGTGGAAAGAGAACTGCGGAGCCAATCGCCAAGTCAAGACATGAGTATGTGTTGTGTCCTATGTTATGGTATGTAGGCTGTTTATTGTTGAAAAGGCATGCTCCTGAAGACGTAAGGAATTTCTCTATCAGGCCACCTCGGGCATCCGTGCGAGAAGAGCCCCAAAAAGAGTTTTGAGCATTAAGGTCGCCTGTCAGGATGTATGGTTCGGGCAGCTGGTCAACCAGCGCCTCGAAGTCAGAGCTGAGAGAGAGAGAGAGAGAGAGAGAGAGAGAGAGAGAGAGAGAAATTTTATTTCTTCAGCAGAGGCTGATGTGTGGGCGTCGCCCCGTGGAAGGCGTCCCTAGTCCGGGATGCCTTGACTTCGGCTGGCCGTCCGTGCTCGGGTCACCAACTTAAGCTGGATATCCGGGTCCGGGCTGGCCAGGGAAGCCCTCCACTGCTCGAAGGTTGGGTTGGAAAGGGGGGGCAAGTCTGGAGTTCGTTGGCACTCCCATATGATGTGGTAGAGGGTGCCAGGCTGGGGACAGTAAGCGCAGAGGGAAGGTTGTTGGGTGGGGAAGATGAGGTGGAGGCGAGTGGGATGTGGATAGGTATTCGTTTGTAGCCGCCGCCAAGTTGTAGCGTCCTCTCTGGAGAGGCGCCAGTGTGGTGGTGGGCGACGACGGCGAGTTTGCCGGTAATGCGCGAGAATCTCCGTGTAGCCACTGAGTGGGTGGACTTGATCGTGAGGGGGTAAACATTGGCCACCGTCAGCAATGGCTCGGTGTATCATATCGCGAGCCGCGGCGTGCGCCACCGTTATTAACCTATTAAATATCATTGTTCGAATTGCCATAGCCTCAAGGACAGTGTTCAGAGTGACAGGGTGGCAGGCTAAAGATTTCCGGGCACTTATGGCCACACCGCCAGAAGAGTGTGTGCAGCCATCGCTGTCCTTTCTGAAGACCATGTAACTATTCAAGAAATTTCTGTGCTTGGAATTCAGATGTGTTCCCTGAACACACATTACACTTGGCTGATTGGTGTGCAGAATCTCATACACGTCGTCAAGATTATTCAGAAGGCCTCTGCAGTTCCATTGTATTATGTTTTCTCTTCCCATTATTTAGTGTGAGAGCTACTGGAGTGTGTGTGTTTATGTGTCGTCTTTCGGGGCTGTGACTCTCGCCTTTTTTGGCTTGTCGGGAGGCTTTGGCGTTGGGACGCGTTCCTTGCGGTGAACCGCAGGCAAGAACGGCACGACGTCCATCTCGTCGTCCGATGTCCTGGGTGTGCCCGTCGAACCGGGCTCCCCAGACTTGGCCCCCCTTCGGGGGCCCTTCGTTTGACGCGCCACCACCGCAGGTGTCGGAGGCACCAGAAGTGGCACGGGCGGTGCGGTGGCGGTGGGAGCCGGTGTGGAGCCCGTGGTGTCCATGGCACCCTCCAACGCACTGGAGGATGCGGAGGCAGGGACGGGAGCGGCACCAGTCCCGACGGAAGAGGTTGCCACCACAACCGCTGCTGGCTTAGCGAGCGGTGCCGAGGCGGGTTGGGCTGCCAGAGGCAACCCAGGGGGGGGGGGGGCGGGTGCGGAACCAAGTTCGACTCGCGGTACTGGGTCCCCGCCGAAACCAGACGCCGCTCCGCCCCCCGGCGAGCTGCGTAGGCGTACCTCCCCAGGGGGAAAGAGGCGAACCCCTTTCGCGCCTCTGGGAAGGTGATGTTTTCAGTGACTTTGATGTTGATTATTTTCTTCTCTAATTGGAACTTTTCACATTTTCTGGAGTACGCCACGTGTGGGCCCTGACAGTTTACGCAAAGAAATTGTTGAACGTTACAGTTGTCGGACGGGTGGTCGTGCTGGGCGCATTTTGCGCATGTAAGTCGGCCGCGACAGGAGTTTGTGCCGTGCCCGAACCGTTAACTGTTGGCACTTGAAACAGCGCCGCGGGATCGGGATGTACGGCCGGACCGAACATCGGATGTAACCAGCGTTGATGAATTCTGGAAGGGTGGACTTGTCAAAGGTTAGGATGAGGTGCTTTGTCGGTATTTGTTTATCGTCTCTGCGGATGGTTATGCGCCTGACCGCTGTTACGCCCTGACTACGAAGGCCCTCCAGCAGGTCATCTTCAGATTCATTTAGTAGGTCATACTCGGAAATCACGCCCTGGGAGCTGTTTAGGCTGCGGTGGGGCGTGACTCGGATTGGCAGATCGGCGATGCTGGTTTGTGCAAGAAGTTTATTGACCTGGTCCTGGCAACTGACCTCGACAAGAATTTCACCGGTTCGATGTTTTTTGGCCTTATACGACCCTCAAACAATACCGTCAAGAAACTTTGAAATGAGAAATACCGACTGTGAAGCAAGAGGTTTTGATTGGTCTACATATTCCATCACGATGAAGCGAGGATAGGTGTTCGGTTTCGGAGGCCTCAAGTCAGGAATTGGTGGAAAAGAAACTTCGGTGCGGCCCCTTTTCGGGGGCCGATCCCGTCTGGGGGGGGGGTTTGAAAATACCATATAGCATAGTATAAAAGCAGGGAGACGGGGGTACTTTCTTCTTTGACCTTACCCTGGTAGCCAAAGAGGTCCCGGAGCTCCCTGCCTGGTAAACAGACAGGGAGCCCATCCGCCGGAGCTTGACCTGGGCTCCGACGGCCACCGTTCGTGGTTTCTAACCCTCCACCTATAAACACATCGCCACGGTTGGATCCAGCTTATGTTTGGGGGCTCGGGGTCCGCGGTATCGCCAGTACCGTCACCAAGATTGCTCAAAGTGCCCCGTGCGGGGCGCACTCACATTCTAGACATTATGTGTTAAGGTAAATATAAAATATTCAGCACCGGACCCTGTGCCTTAAAAAAACTTCTAGTTACATCTAACGGTGTCTATTACTCATCTTTGTGTCTGCTAGAGCTCTTAGTGCACAGACAAGAACTGGTTGCACAGAAAGAAACGCCAATAGTTTGCAATGGCAATGTTATAAAATGGACGGTTTGGTGAGCTGGTACGAGATAAACAAAAACCAAGAACTGCGGGAAATAACTGAGCGCGAGGAAGAGAACTCGGACACAGCGCTGACTCCAAACGAATTTGCATACCCAACAGTACTATCTTTTCTGTGATGCATCTGTTTCATTTTGAAGGAGAGGAAATGACGAATTGCAAGAAAAATGGAGACGAAAACGTGTGTTGAAAAAAAATGACAGACAAAAATAAGCAAGGAAGGCTATAAAGACGCTGAAAAATATAAAAGAGTTGCCTCTAAGTAAGTGTTTTTTAACTGCACGAATTTTGGAACATCGTGCCATAGCTCATTTTCTTGAACCAAATTAGTCGCTTTTTTGCGCGAAGAGAAACTGTTTGACCGTAACACTTCCTGTACATTTGTAATAAATATAGGTTATCAGCACAGGCAGAAATTTTCTATCCATTGGAAACAGAACACAGGCTCCCCGCACAGCCTTCAAACACGCAGGCTTCGCGTTACGACCGTAATTAATAGCATCCGCTTACTCGCCTTGTCTTTTCCTGGCCTGTCCAATATATCGTTATACCTCGATGATGATTTTGGGTTTAATGGCGCAAGGCCGACAAAGGCAAAGAGCGCCATGACAATGATGAAAGAGATGATAAAGATTTCTAAAGGAGGCACTAGTTTAAAAAACTTTGCTCAGGGGGTTGGTGTATAGGGCCATAATTAAAGCATAGTGAGTATACTAAGATAAATGGTGTATAGGTTCATATTAAAACAGTGAGTGCAAGCACCTAAGGTGTAAAGTCTCAGGTTCCACCACTGTTTTAAAACACATAATGAACACAGGTGAGGTTGTGGTCTATATGATATGTATTTTAAAAAGTCTACATCTGCTAGGTAACTAAAAACTTTTTTGTATGGGAACATTGGATGGTCTGATAAAAATAGTGAAGGGTGCAAGGGAATGTTATATGTGTAAGCTTCATTAAAATGACGTTTCCTTTCAATGATGCACATGTCACACTCAATAAGCATATGAAGGACAGAAAGCTGACCCCCACATCGATGGCACTGTGGCTTGTTTGCGTCTGTTAAAAGGTATGAATGTGTGATGTGTGTGTGGCCAATTCTAAGTCTGCATAAGGCCACTTCTATTGATCTAGCATGTTTCTCAGAGGGAGGTTTTTCAATTTTAGGTTTAATGACGTGTAATTTGTTGCTTATTTCTTTATCCCACTGTTGTTGCCAGTGCTCTCGCAGCTTCCTTCTCACATAAGGTTTGAGGTCTTCATATGGAACCAGCTTAATATCTATGCTTTCACGAAGGGCAGCAGCTGCAGCACTTTGGTCAGCGGCTTCATTTCCAGCAATGCCACAGTGGCCCGGAACCCAGCACACCGTGACAGCAAGCTTGAGACTATAAGCCGAGTACAGAGCTCTTAGAACAGCATTAAAAGTTGGGTTTTTACTAGCCTTCAGAGATGAAAGCTTTGAAACAACACTCAGTGAGTCTGTGTATATAACTGAGCTCTTAATTTTGTTTTGGAGAATGTGGTTCAAAGCTAGCAGGATACCATATGCCTCTGCAGTAAATATACTAGTGTTCGTGTTCATTGTTTTGGACAAAGTGAATATGGGGCCAATTGCAGCACAAGACACCGCTGCAGAAGTCTTCGAGGCATCTGTGTAGAATTCAGCTGCCTTGTATTTGTCCCTGAGTGACAGAAAGTGCTGAGTAATAACAAAGTTTGGTACATTTTTCTTGTGCAGTTCTCTAAAAGACATGTCACACTGAATTGGGCAAATGTCCCACGGAGCAACCAACTCATTAATGGAGGTGCAGTAAACTTCACCAAGAGGAACTTGTAGGTCCTTTGAGAGGCATGACACTGCCAAAGGGAAGGGTGGTGCTATGGATGGTCGATTTTCAAAAAGTTTATTATTAGTGTTATTTTTCATAATTGCGTTCAAAGGGTGTTCTTTCATAGAAGTAATCTTTGCAGCATACATCAGAGCTGTGTAAGTGCGCTGGTACTCCAAACACCACTGATTAGATTCAACGTGAAGGGATGGAATGGGGCTTGTTCGATATGCACCTGTTGCCAAGCGAAGCCCCAAGTTGTATACTGGATCCAACATTTTCAGTGCTGTTGTGGTTGCAGACTGGTATACAATGCATCCATAGTCAATTCTTGACCTTACTAGGCTATTTAGAAGTGAAAGCAGACACTTTGTGTCCGTTCCCCATGACTGATGCGATAGTACCTTTAAAATGTTCATCGTTTTCAGGCATTTCATTTTTAGTAATTTAATATGCGGTATAAATGTGAGTTTGTGGTCAAGTAAAATACCCAGAAACTTGTGTTCATTTTTTAGTGGTATGGGCTGACCTTGTAATGTAATACAAGGAGGGGGATAGACACCACGCAGCCTTGAAAATACCACAACAGCACCTTTATCAGCATTAAACATAAACCCGTTCTTGTCAGCCCATGTAACCAGTCTGTTGACACTTAACTGGATTTGGCGTTCACATATCGATAAATTACAGGACCTAAAACTAACTTTAATGTCATCAACATAAGTGGAGTATGAGACAGTTCGTGGGAGAACATATTTTAGTGAACTCATTTTAACAAGAAAAAGTGCGCAGCTCAGCACTCCCCCGTGCGGTACACCATTTTCTTGAACAAAGGTTCTAGACAGCACATTACCCACACGAACACGAAATGTGCGATCAGAGAGATAGTCCTTAATAACGTTGAGCATATTACCAGTAAGGCCAAATGACTGCAAATCTAGCAATATACCGTATCGCCATGTTCTATCATACGCCTTCTCCATGTCAAAGAACACAGAGAAGCAGTGTTGCTTATGGATGAAGGCGTCTTTCACATATGATTCAAATGCAACCAGGCTATCTGTAGTTGACCTTCCAGACCTGAAGCCTGTCTGATTTTTGTCTAACAGACCATTAAACTCGAGAAAATACAATAGTCGCCGATTTATCATTTTTTCGAGCAGCTTACATAAACAACTCGTCAAGGCGATGGGTCTGTAACTCGCAGCAAGACAGGATTCTTTTCCTTCTTTTAGAAGCGGTACAACGATAGCCTCTTTCCATGTTCTTGGAAAATGACCTGTTTGCCATATTTTGTTAAAGAGAGAGAGTATTGCATGCAGGGTTTCACTGTGTAGGTGTTTGATCATGTCATAGCTGATTCGGTCAGCTCCAGGGGCTGACGTACCACATGTCGAGAGTGCACTCATCAATTCAAGCATGGTAAATGGAGCATTATATCCCTCATTCGAGCGTTGGTTCACACGAAGGGGCTGACGCTCTGCTGCCTTCTTATGCTGTAAAAATGTTTGTGTATAATGTGAAGAACTGAATACATGTTCAAAGTGTTTCCCAAGAGCATCTGCTTGATCTTTTACTGAGTTACCCACACTACTTACTAGGGGAATAGGATGACTCTTGTATCCTTTTAGCTTCTTTATTCTAGTCCAGACTTTCCTACAATCCGTATAAGAACTTATAGATGATATAAACCTGGTCCAACTTTCGTTTTTTGCCATACGTCGCGTACGCTTCCCTTTAGCTTTTGCCTGCTTAAACTTGAGAAAGTTGTCGGCCGTGGGATAGCGGCGTAAAAGTGCCCACGCCTTGTTCTGTTCAGACCGTGCACGCGCGCAGTCCTCATTCCACCATGGTCTGGGTTTTGGGAGAGTTTTAAAAGTAGTCTCTGGAATGCTTTTCTGAGCAGAGTCAAAAATGTGGGCTGTAATCAGTGAACTTGCTGCGTCAACATCTAAATGGCATATTGTTGTAGGGGGTAGCCTGGAAAGTTCTTTGTATGTTTTCCAGTCAGCTGCTTGTAATTTAAATGTTCGAAGTGGTTCTGTGCCTTGAGAGTCATTGTTTACAGCAGTTAGTTTTGCAGGAAAATGATCACTGCCATACGGGTTGTTAAATACACACCATTCAAGCATAGGCAGTAAGATTGCAGACCCAATTGCAAGGTCTATTGCTGAGTATGTGTGGTGTGTGGAATTGTAATATGTGGGGCGTTTCTTATTAAAGATGCAACATCCGGATGTCGTGAGAAACCTTTCAATGAGCCGCCCTCGAGCATCGGCTCGCACGGATCCCCAGATGGGGTTGTGAGCATTAAAATCACCGGTTATGATGTAAGGTTCAGGTAGTTCATAGATTAGGTTTTCAAATTCGACGTTGGAAAGGCGATAGTCGGGTGAAATATATAGAGAGCAAACTGTCACTAGTTTGCCAAAAACTATGGCTCTGACAGCTACAGCTTCGAGTGACGTCTGTAGCTGGAGGTACTGACAAGCCACAGATTTTTGGAGTACTATTGCCACACCACCAGACGGCTGGATGCAATTTTGTCTGTCCTTACGGTAAACAATGTACTGTGTTAGGAAGTTTGTCTGTGATGGGCGCAGGTGTGTTTCTTGGAGACACAGTATTTGTGGTTTGTGATTGGTGAGGATGTCATAAATATCGTCTAGATTTCTTAACAACCCCCTACAATTCCAGTACATAACACTTTCAGCAGCCATGAGAATGAACAAAAGAGAAAAAAGGATCATGTTCTGGATCATGTTTTTTCCCCTCTTTTTAGCAGGCCGTGTTTCGGGGCCCTTCTGAGCAGGTTCACTTAGGTTTTGGGGTCATTTCCAGGGGCAGCGACTTTACTGGCCTTTGGTTTGGTCGGTTTGCCACGACCTGTGGCACCGCGGCGCTCCTGTGATGCCTCAGGAGCAGACGTACTTGGAGAGACATCCATGGGCTCAACCGCGGTTTCTGAAGTTGAAAGAGTGTCAGAACCAGACTTTGTGCTAGAGGCCGTGGCCGCAGCACTGGGCACAGCTGGAACAGCAGTAGCCACAGGAGCAGTCTTCTGCTGTTGCACAGGTGCCTGAGACGAGGCCAGGTCAACATCGCTGACCTGGACAGGAGTCGTGCTGGCGGCCTTTCGCCCAGCACTAGGTCGGAGTGAAGCAGCAGAAGCCACGGTAGCGACTTTCTGCTGCTGAGTGGGGGGCTGCGACGGGACCAGGTCAGCCTCGCTGTACTGGGTGCCCGCATCTACCAGACGACGCCCCACCCCCCGGCGAGCTGCGTCTGCGTAACTTTTGCCCGATAGCAAAGCATGCTTCAGGCGTGCTTTTGGAACGTTAGGTTCTCAGTGACTTTCAGTTGGATTATTTCTTTTTCTTTTTTGAATGATGGACATGCGCGTGAGAAGGCAGAGTGTGGCCCACTGCAGTTTGGGCATTTCACTTGTTGCTTGTTACAATCGTCACTGGTGTGGTCAGTGCTTGCGCAGTGAGCACAGATGGATCGGCCACGGCACGACAGAGTTCCATGGCCATACTTCTGGCACTTGAAACACCTTCGCGGATTAGGTATGTATGGACGCACTGGACAGGAAATAAATGCAGCATGGACCGATTCGGGAAGTGTTTGACGGTTGAAAGTCAAAACAATGTGTTTAGTTCGGATTTCCTCCCCTGCGCGACGTATAGTTATCCTCCGCACAGCTGTTACGCCTTGGTCTTTGAACCGTTCGAGGAGATCGTCTTCATTCTCATGAAGTAGTTCTCGTTCAGAGATGACGCCTTGAGTTGTGTTTAGGCTACGATGTGGCGTGACCGTCACTTTTAGTTGAGCCAGGGTGTCCTGTTTCAGGAGGTTTTCACTTTGGTTTTTTCTTTGTACTTCTACCAGCAGGTCACCTGAGGCAAGTTTTTTTGCATGGTAGTCTTTCCCAACGATGTTCTCGAGGCATTTTGCAATGAGGAACACCGATTTTTTTGCTAGGGGTGCATTTTCTTCAGAGTGTACCACAAGGTATTTGTTAAAGGTTTCGACAGGTGGAGCTGCTCTGATGCTAAGTACTTCGGTGCGGCCCCTTTTCAGGGACCGATCAGTTTTTCTTGGGATGGAAAAAGAAGCCATAAATACATGGTGTACATTTGGTAGCAAGGCCGGCCGCCCACCACCGAGCCCAACAAGGGAACGTGACTTAACACGCTAGCCGTACCTTGCCACTATAATCCTATGCTCGGGATCGAGGGTGACGTCTTTGCACAGGATTAACCCTCGCCGCCTGGAAAAACTTAGAAATAAGGAAGAAATGAGATGACAGGACAGTGTTAGGAAAGGAAATAGGAAAGAGAAAGAGCTGAGAGGAGGACAGGAAAAGGCGACTGGCTGATTCCCCCCGGGCGGGTCAGACCGGGGGCACCGTCTACGAGAAGCAGGGGCCGAAGGGGCGTGTTGCCGCTGCTGGGGGGCCGTAAAGGTCCAAAACAACCCCAACTTTGGTTCGTTATACCTCACCGCAACGGTCCGGGATGCATCTCAAGCCCCGAAATAGATGGACCAGCATTGACACGACTCTACGGAACAGAGTAGGGTGGATGCTGTGCCGGTGGAAGAGCCTGTGAATAGCAAAATTAATTAAAGCCCATCTATCAGGGGATGCCCGTGGAAGGATGCTGCGTGTGAGGTGTCAGGGGCAATACAAAATCTGCCGTTCATATGTGCGCAATAAATATCCCCTCCGCCAAGTACCTACGCGCTCTCTTCTTTCACGCCTGCAAGAGGGACCAGCAAGATTCGAACGCTACGACTTGTGTGCGAGTGAAATTCGCAGACACTTCCCAGGAGAATGTTGCAGAATAATTGTAGGTGATTGAGCTCTTCTCTAAGGAGCTGCATTTGGAGTGGTTTGGGGCGAGGCCTCGCACCTTGGTGTGTTTAGGGGGTATTTCCAAATAGTGCGTATGCCTGGGCAGCCAAGAAGGCAAGTGAAAAGTCGTGCAGTTGGCCGCATTTTACGTGTACAGGGGCCCGTGCATGGTTGCTCTGCGATCTCGGAGTGTAGAATGAAATAATGGCGAGGTTTACGCTCGTTTTAAAGAGTAGGACGTTTCAAATATTTCGCTAACTTTACGATTTGCCGTTAAGTAGGTTTTTTTAACTGTTACATTTATTTTGCAGCTATTTTTTTACCTTTGAAACATAGTCGTCAACCAAGTAGACAGTACATCGTACCATTTTTAAAATGGACCGTGATGCTTGCAGGCGCTATTCAGGAAATCAAATACCTGACGACCATTCGAATCAATAATGCAAGAATACCGTCCATCAAGGCTGATGCGGGGGAGTTATCCTGGTACTGCCACATTGCTATTCATGGTCATTGCAATACAACGTACACGATGTTAAAACATTTCGACAAATCCGCGTTGCGATGCTGTGAAATTGCTATACTACAACGTGCGATGGAGCGACATCTCGACGCTACATTATTTAAAGACTGCAAAATAGCGATACCGGGAATCTGTGATACTGCAGCACTTTGATGCCAGGGAAACATTGAGAAAATGGCGATAATGCGAAATTGAGATAGTGCACCATGTGATGCAACTAAATTTTGATAATGTAACTTTACAGTACTGCAACCTTTCGATAGTATGTTATTTGTGTTTTTCAAACCAATCCCGCCACCACATTTACGGGTTTGTTAGGACAAAGTGCTGAAATAGTGTTTTGGGGAATTTGTAGACGAAAACAAGGTGGATATATCGTCGCGGGGCAGAAACCAGAAAATACGGTATATATACACCATTTATCATTGGAAATATACGTAGCAAGAGAACGTCGAGTGCGGTGGAAAAAGCGTTCGTCGTCTTCCTCCCAAATACATCCCCATAGCAGGTAGCAGTACCCAACATTTTGCTCGTCGTCTTCCGTTCCTTAAAGGAGTACTAACACCAAATTTTGACGATTAACAACTGATGTAAATGGCTTCAGTAGTTTGTACAGATGCCTCACAGAAATATTTGCAGCGATCCGAGGCCGGAATCACATCTAAAATCGATTTTGATTTTCCCAGCAGCGAGCTTCCACAAATTGGCAGCACTAGCGAAATCGCTTTCGGCGTGACGAAACATCGGCCGGCGTCTCTGGCCGGTTCAGGGTGACGTCATATAGTCGTTTTCAGAACCGGAAACGATGTCCTGCGCTGCTGTTGTAGGTGGTATTCGTTTGGGTAGGAGACGTGGGCGTAGCTGTGCGAGCAATGCTTGTAAACTTTGCGTGTTCGACGTCTTTGCTCTTCATTTCGTGGCTGGCGCATGGTGTTCCCTTGCACTGGTGCCGAAAACTGCGCGGTGCGCGATGTCGACGCGCACCGCGGCGACGCGGCGGTGCGCATCAATGAGCTCGCCCAAGTTGTGCTTTGGCAAGCTCGCGGAATGCGAAGTACTGCTCGTGGAAGCCTGTTCGAGCGAATGGACGACGACGCCAAGGTGCATTATTTTTCCCGCGACGACATGCAGCGCTAAATGTGGACTGAGTTCGTGCACGGCGGCGGCCGCACGAACTGTCGCCCAAGCTAACCCAAGGCAGCGGGCTCGGCGTTGCTCTTGTAGAGTGATTTTAGCGCGAAGGTGGCGCCATCTTTCGGTCGCTCGCCGCACCGAGCTGCCGGCAGTGCTGGGTCGGAGCGCCGAACCTCCACCGCCGGTCAGCGTAGGCTTACCATCTCGGCAAATATCTGAATGCCGCTTTAAATTCAGCGCTGATAACAACCCCTAGCACCATTTTTCACCATACGAACATCTACTTTCTCCCATGTGGAACTTCTTTTCCGCGATCAGATTGATTAGAACAGTGGCGACAAGCTGTTGATATCACGGTCTGCGCCGGTTCGAGCCGCAGTGAAATTAAAAACCATAGAGTTTCTACAGTATACACTAGAGAGGAATCTAGCGCTAGCGTCTATGCGGCTCACGTCAAGGTCGTCTGTGTCGTCATGGGCCGCCATTATACATCGCGCCCGCCTTAGTTTCATCGTTGGCTTGGATGGACACGTTTTAGTGACCGCAAATTTAAACAAAGTGCCACAGAAACGCGTGAAATTATGTAAGTGGAAAATAAAAATAGGCTGTTTTAAAACTAAAGAAAAAATAAGTAAAGCGTATTTTCGCCGGAATGGTTGTGCCTCCTATTCCGCAGGCCAAGTTTGTAGTTACGAACAACGTTAATATTTGGGGAGGAACCTCATTAGAGACTGTGTTTTTATTAATGTTACCATTACCTCAAATAATAAGTTGTTTGAAAAGTTTCGAAAGTTCTTTGAGCGTGCCTATGAAAACGTTGCCTTCGTGGTGAACCGGTGCACCGCGACCGCCAGCTAGTTTAACAAGAAAAAAGAAAACGTGGCGTTAAACAGTCGTGAACGATGACAAGATAGGACGCATACAAGCGCCCGTATCTGCCGTATCTTATTTTCGTCGAAGTACGTTTTGTTTCTTCTTTTCGTCGGCTACAAATTTCGCGGCGGCATATTACCCGCTCAGTCATATGTCCTTCGACTGCGGCATGAGCAACGTCAGGTGCGATAACGCATTGCCTGCTGTTTCACTGAACACGGCTTCCACAAAAATGGTGGGATTTCGGCTTCATTGTAGCTCGTAAACGTGTTATTGCATACTGAAGAAAGAAAATCCCCAAATCTGCTTAAGAACCAATTGTCATGCCAAGCCCAAGCCTAAAAGGAGGTCTTCCCATGAACCCCCATCACGACATGGCTTACGAGGCGCAGTTTCCTCTCTAGTATAGTTACTAAGAAACTCTATGTAAAAAACGGACGACGGCGAAGACATCGCCGGCCTAATCGCCTGGCCAAATAAAGTTGTTCTGTCCGTCTGTCTGTCGGGTGGCAGCGACTCATCCGAGTCTAACGATTCAGACGACATGTCGACTGCGCGGACGAGTGCGGACCATGTGCTATCGTAGCAGACAATGCGGCGAACGTCCCTGACGTCACGGGTGACACCGTCACGTAAGACTGGCCCGCTTGCAGGCTGGCCTTCGAACGGGCATTTTCCCGCGCGGCGACCGAATTTGAAACTGGTTGCAATAAACGTGCAATAATTAATTCTATATTGGCGGCTGACGGCTTTCGGTTCGATTTTCGTAATTACAGGGCCAATAGGTATTTACAGCATAAAAACTAAAAGCGAGAAATTTAGTGCCAGTACTCCTTTAAATAAGCCCTTCACGTGACCCCGCTGAGCGGCAAAACGCCATCTCGGCGGTTCTTAGTCAGGAAATGTTCACATAGTAGTTTTACAGCCGGGACACCTGAATATTGTCTGTGTCAAATCGGGCAAAGAAGAGCGAGGGGGGTGTTATTTTGATGGGGACCTCAGTGACGTTCCGCAAAATTTGGTGCGGTCCAGTATAACGCGGAATGAGTTTAGTAGAAACGCCAACATGGCGTTCGGGATCCACAGCACTTCCAATGGGCCAGGTCCGAAACGAGCGTCAGCTTCTTGTAGACTTGGGGTGGTGTGAGGCACCCTCGAGAGATCGCATGATACAGATCAGTGCGAGCGGTGGCTTCGCCAGCATAGTGGGTTATTGAAGCGGTAGCAGGTGGCCCAAGCTCATCCAAAGGCAATGCAGGTTCTCTACCATACGCCATGCAGAACTGTGAGTAGCCGGCCGTATCATAAAAAAGGAATTGTATGCGAATGTGACTATTATGGTGAGCGGCATAAACATACATTCAAGGCATATTGATTAGCTTGCAATTGATCCTTTCTGGAACACCGTTCGTTTGGGGATGGTAGACAGTAGTTAATTTGTGGTTCGCTGAGCAGGAGCCGAGGATGGGCTCTGTGGCATTGCCATCGCACGGTCCACAAACCCGTTCATCTTCGCAATGCAGGCGCTGGTCCCTATCATCGTTCAGTTGCTGGTTCCTGCTCTGCTGGCCGCCCCATCCGCGAGCGACTCAGCTCCGGGAGTGACACCGTCCTTCTCATGCGTGCTACAAACGCCTCCCGCTCGATGCTGCGCTGCTGGCAGATCACGGGTTCACCGACGTCATCATCGTATCACCGCCGTCATCGACCAGTTCAGCGACAACAGCTATAAATTGTCAGCAACCACCCGTCAAGCATTGTGGGCTCTGTGGCTGTGCCATCGCATGGTCCACTAACCCGTTCGTCTTCGCAATGCACGTTAGTGTATCCCATGACCTCTTGAATAAAAAAATAGCGATTATTTTTTGGTACAGCTACGAACCCACATTGCCGTTGTGCCCGTGCCATTCAATGTGTGAATGTCACTTGTGCTTTCTTGCTTCTGTCGGGGGACGTGGATTCCAACCTAGACCCTAACTATCTCCCTGACGACTCCCCGCATAAAAACGCTCTTCCCGCTAACCTTATTCTTTCAGAATTGCGAAACTTATCTGCAGATCAGTCTACACGGCTCGCGGAAGTGCAGGGTCTTAAAGCTGAGCTACTAACAAGAAATAAAGTCAAGGCTGATCTAACTAAACGTATTACGAATCTTGAAGTTCACTACCAAGGTCTTGTAACTATTAGGAAGGAAATCGAAACAATTAATGGTAACAACGCAGAAATGGCCCGCCAAATCTGCGACTTGCAGGCGGGGTTGACGACGCTGGAAATCGTTCCAGAAGAAATAACCTAATCTTATACGGCCTCCCTGACCCGAACCCGTCCAAAAAATTTGCAGCTTCCGAAGAAGTAATTTTTAACCACTGTCGTGACCATCTAATCTCTTGACCCTAAACTAATCGAACGTGCTCACCGCCTTGGTCGGCACCGGCATGATCGTCAACGGCCTATAATAGCCAAATTCACTTTCTTTAAAACCGAAGAGGAAATTCTCTCCAATGGACTCAAACTGAAAGGTACGAACTCAGTATTGGGGAAGATTTTTCCGAATCCGTTCGCAAAGCCCGAAAACACCTTGTCGCATTTGACCGTACCAAATCTCAACCCTTCTCTCTGCGGTACAAGAATTTGTTTCTTGGTAAAAAAAGATACGTTTTAAACGAAACATCCTTAACGGCAAACGAAATTGCATAGCAATCGCCCCGTCGTCCAACAAAAAGAAAACGTCTTAATGTAGAACACCCCAAGCTAGCCTTTCCGTCTCTGTAATCTTCACTAATATACGTAGCTTCCTTTCAAAACGCGACGCAGTATCAAATCTTGTATCGACATCGGACAGCAACATACTGGTTCTGACAGAAACGTGGTTGACGGATGACGTCACAGATAGTGAGGTTCTAGACGAATAGCCAGACTTTGTTGTTTTCCGAAAAGACAGGAAGCAAACATGTGGCGGGGGCTTGCAAATTGCTGTCCATGAGAAGTTATACTGTGCAGTGATAAATATCCACTGTAAGCTCAAAATTCTCTGGTTAGTCTATCACGCTGTACCGGAAACAGTACTGCTAGGTGTGTGTTATCGGCAACCGGACAATAACCCAGATTTCGCACAAGATCTAACGATACACTCAACCAGCAAACTACTAAACATTCTGCTGGGCGTATCCTAGCATTTCTAGACTTCAATTTTCCCGGCATCGATTGGAATGATGCCAACCAATTAATAACACGCCACTCCAGAACAAAAGAATCGTGTTGTAAACTTCTTGAGCATATCATAGCTAACTACATTCACAAATGTTTACATGGCCGTAATTTGATTTCTTCTGTTCAACATGGTTTTAGAAAAGGTTCCTCTACAGTAACGCAATTAACACCCGTTCAAAGTTTTGCCGCTATTCTTGACAAGTCCGGCCAAGTAGATGCTATTTTTTTATGTTTCTCGAAAGATTTTGACGTTGTTTCTCATGTTCGCCTAATCAATAAATTACAATCAACTGGTCTTCCTGCATTTATAATTAACTGGATATCTTCGTACCTAAGTAACCGCAAGCAATTCGTTCTCATTGATAATGACTGTTCACAATCTCTCCCCGTGTCATCTGGCGTTCCGCAAGGTAGTGTCTTAGGTCCTGTGTTGTTTCTCATATATGCAACGATATTGTGGATGTAATTACTGGCCCTGTTCAAATAAGGCTGTTTGACGAATCAGTATTGAATTCTAATCTTTGTAACATATACGACTGGTGTACTAAGTGCAATATGAACCGAAATTCCGACAAATCAGTTTTCATGAAAATAACCAATAAGAAAATTTCTTTATCCTTCCCTTACAACCTTTCAGGACAACCTCTGAACGAAGTTACTGAATATAAGTACCTGAGCCTTACCCTAACAAACACCTTATTTTGGAACAAACACCTCTCAAACATTTGTGCATCATCTTTTCGCCCATTGAGTCTTTTAAGACAAGCTCAAATATGCTCCTGCAAGTGTTAAAATGCTAGCCTATACATCTATTGTAAGACCTAAATTGGAGTATGCATGCATTATCTGGGATCCTTACACAAAAACTAACATTCATGCACTTCAGATGAGTCAGCGTAAAGCAGTTCGGTTCATTTACTCGAAATACCGTTCTAACGATTCACCAACCCAACTCATGAGAGACCATAACATCCCAACCTTAGAATTCAGACGGAAAATCCAAAGATTAAAATTTCTTTACCTTCTCAAGAATAATTAATTGTCAATGAGACCAGACCACTACATCGAACCACTCACCGCTCGCAGAACACGACACCGGCACGCTGACTCTCTAACGCCCTACTATGCTAGAACTAACATTTTCAAATTATGCTTTTTTCCGCGCACTGTAACCGAATGGAATCAATTACCTACATCATTCTTAAATAGCATTGACTCAATTGACCTTATTGCATAGTGACCTGTATTGTTAATGTGTTAAATTTCTTTCTTATGCGTTGTTTGAATGATGTCCTTAATCTTCGCGCTTTTCATGTTCTTTGAACTTCGGTTGTTGATAGTACATCGTTTGTAGTTATGTCCCTCCTGCTTGGGCCCTTCCCTGGGCCTGCAGTATTGTGTAAATAAAAATAAATAAATAAAAGGCACGGCGTTTGCGAGACGGGCGAAAAGAAATTCAGGAAATCTTGCACTCACGCAAAAGACTTGAATGGAAAAGCTGTTGGTGAGAATGGCCCGACACATGGTTAAGTTCCAGTATCACTGTTTATTTGTATTGTTGCTTTGCTAATAATCGTCATATTCATCGAAGAGGTGGTGGTCTTCTTCAGTTCGGGTTGTGGACGCAAACTCATCCTCAGCATTGTAGACTTCCACCAGCTCTTCGTGATCGACCTAGCGCTTCTTCAGTTCGGGTTGTGGACGCAAACTCATCCTCAGCATTGTAGACTTCCACCAGCTCTTCGTGATCGACCCTAGGCAGAGGTGGTGGGATGTGCAGGTCGTGTCGGGAAGGATTGGCCCACTTTCAGCGAAGTCTCCAATTATCCATAATGGTTTCTAGGGCATGCGGCAGCCGCGTTGACCTCTCGCAATTAGGATGTCTTTTATACACTCCTGCACGCGAGGGTTCTACTACAGTACCGAGCCCATGCACATGACCACACGAGGAGGAACGAACGAGGGGTGTCCGCTATTACGTGCCTTTCTCGCTCCGAGCATGTGTTGCCATGGTGGAACGCTGGAGTTTTTTTTTTTTTTTTTTTTGCTAAAGCCACTGCGCGAGCCGGGGACTCGCCGGCAGCCGCGAGGAATGCGTTCCTGCGCGCTCGGCATTTTTGGGTATTTTTTTCCTGCGACACCGAAAAGTACGATCTAACGACGACTGGGTTCAACCACCAAGACAGCACTACAAGAGTGGATAGAGGAAGCCTGGAAGATGTCAAAATTAGGAATGTGGAAGTCTAAACAGTGGATAGTGGAAGATAGTGGAAGCCTGGATGATGTCGAAATTAAAGGGAACGTGCACCAGTAACCCGTCAGCAGCCGTGTTCGATTAGGAAAATAAGTTTTTAGACAACATGAGATAACACAGTTTGAAGTATTTTTTTTTCTTTTCTCGCGTTTGTGTGTATGACGTGATACCTACTCATTTGATGATGCGGGGTTTTGTCAAAGAGGGTATATATGCCTTGAGTGATGGATGAAAATCCAGTTGTTAGTCTGCGCTGGTCTGTGTGTCTTTTTCGTTGTCTTCACTTTTTGTGCGCTCAAGTTAGTAATTAAATATCCCCAACTAGCCCGGCTTCGCAGTTCGGTGAAGGGTAAAACCAAGGGTGGATGAAGTTGAGTTTGGCTCGGTTCGGAAATTTGTTGGTTTTGGAGGAGTCGCCAAGAGTGTTCTTGTGCGGTTGTGATCAGCACGTTGGCTGACGAGAGTTTTCTGCGGAAGAGGCGTTAGAGCATGCTTATTTATCAATGTGAGACCATGCCGTCTCTCCCGGATCTGGATCTCTGGTAGGGGGACGCGCTTTCCCAGGCTCGGTTATAAACCCCCGAAATACTGTGGCTGGCCTCGTTACCCTCCAGGGCAGCGTGCGACGCATTACATACGAGTTCTACAGGGGATTCTGGTGTGTGCAGTTGGATAACTTAGGTTACCCGCCGTGGTGGCCCAGTGGATAAGGCATTGCGCTGCTGAGCGCAAGGACGCGGGTTTGATTCCCGGCTGTACGCAGTCCACAGACGCTGGACACAGTCCAGTGGTGTGATGTGTGGCGTCGTCCGCATTACTGCCCTTCCATAATAACGTCTTGTTTTCTGCGTCCGGTTTGCCCGGCTAATTGACGTAACAATTTTGACGAGCCTGCCAGGATGCATCCGCGCGTCACGTGACGTCACATCAATTTCACGTCAAGTCACGCCACGTCTCGTCTTGCCACGTCAATTGTCACGTCAATTAGCCGGGCAAACCGGATGAAGAAAAACAATACGTTTAATTAGGAAGCACAATATTGCGCACGACTCCACACATTACACCACTCCTCACTGCGGTAACGTTAAAACGTTCTGGACGCAAACACAGTATACAGTCAGCTTCCGCTAACTTTCCAATTAATGTCCGTTCCTGGTTGTAGCTGTAATCTGTAGGGTCAGGTATTCGATGACCACTTGAGAGGCTTGCAGGACACGCTGCCGGAGCGCAGGGTGCGTAGCCCCAGGTACCGTTGGGAACTTGTCTCGTGTGCGCAGACCGAGCGCTCCAGCCAGGCAGCCCCGCTGGTGGTCGTTTCTGGAGCCGCGAAGGGTGCGTTGTCGCGCTCAGGATCGTTGTCGCGCTCGGAGGCCGGCTGGGCGGCTTTGGAGGTTCGGTGCCTAGAGCTTGGTGGTGGTGGTGGTGATTTATTAACAAAGGAGGGAAGAGAAAAGGCCTGGGGATATTGTTGAACTCAACGGGGAATTCACCCTCATACGACCAAGTCCAGGGAACGGGCTTGGGGCTTCAAAGGATAGAAGAGAGAAGGGAGAAGAGAAGAGCGGTAGGAGAGTGGGAGATAGTCTATATCGCGTTCGTTTAGTCCATGACTCGATGGCTACAAACGCAGCGCTAGTCCTGTTGTAACCAGGAAGTTGACTAGGTGCTGGAAGACCTCCCGTCGGATGGCGTCCGGTCCCGTGGGGAACAGGAAGTCTTCTAGCTTGTGGCTTGGGGCACCGAGTCGCTGGAGTTCGGCCCGGAGTTGTGCCCTTGCGGTGTCGTGCTGCGGGCAAGAGCACACCAAGTGCTCTAGCGTGTCGGGCTCTGGGCAGTCGGCGCAGGTGGGGTATGCTCGGCGGCCTTGGTGGTGCAAGCGCGCTCCCACGTTGCAGCAATTGAGCCGTAAGTGAAGAAGGAGCGACCGGGCGTCTCTGCTAATGCATCCGGGCAAGACCCGTGGGGCCTGGCCACTGACTACTCGGGCATCTGGATGCATGGCCTCCACCATTCATGCCAGGATAGTCCTTGCAGCGTCAAATGACACCACATCCCGGGAGGCTGGAACCCCTGCCTGGCGAGCAGCACCTTTGGCCAAGGCGTCTGCAACCTCGTTGCCCGTGATGTTCACGTGCGATGGCAGCCAGTGAAGTCGCAGTGGACACCCCTGCGCTTCCACCGCATGAAGCTTGGCCGCCAGCGACCGCTCAACGTAGCCGCTAGAGCTGGCTGGCTGGTCGGCGGCACGCAGACGGAGGAGGGCAGACCGTGAGTCAGTCAGGATGATGGCCCCCGGGCCTGGGTGCCCTGCTTGAGAAGATCTGCAGCCAAGTGGAGTCCAGCCAGCTCTGCATGGGTGGATGAGGCAGGGAAGGGCAGGCTGCACACCTGGCTGGTGCCGAGTTCTAGGGCCGTGCAGGCGGCTCCGGCTCTGCCCATCGACTGTTGTACAGATCCATCCGTGTACACTTGCAGATGTCGGGCAGCGTCGCCCTGCAGCAGGGCAGCCACCTCTTCGTGGACGGCCTGGGGTGGAGTCGACCTCTTACTACGGACCCCGGCAATGTGGTGACAATGCGTAGAGCCTGCCCCGTGCCTGGGGGTGGTGGCTCCAGGCGTGGCCGCTGCGGCAACGCGATGTGGCTGTCGTACGTACTGAGCAGCATGCCCATCCGAGAGTTGGGCCGGCTGCGGTAGCGCTCAAGGAGTGCGACGCCGTCAGGTGTGCCCTGCAGGCTGTGGATGTGGTGGAGACCCACCTGCAGGGCCCGCATCTGGATGGGCCAGACGCCTGCCTCCGTGTATTTCGCCGCCACCGGAGATGTGCTAGGAAGGCCCAAGCAGAGGCGGATAGCCCGGCGCTGATCCACCTCCAGCTCCTCCCACCGGCGCGGCTTGAGTTACACTAAAGGCAGAGCATAGAGGACGGCGGGCGATGCCATCCCGTGAAACACCTTCAGGGCCACGGTGTGTACGCAGCCCTGTCCATGCGCCAGCAACCTCCGCACGCCCTGGTGGACCCTCGTTGTGCGTTTCCGAAGCGCCTTCACCGCAGGTAGCCAGGACAACTGGCAGTCGACCAGGAGCCCCAGATACTTGGCGCTAGTGCACCACGGAAGAGTCTGACCGTTCAAGGCGAGCGGCGGTGTCGTCTTGCGTGCTCTGCAGCCCCTCGAGTGAAAGATCACGGCCTGCGTTTTCGTCTCGGACAGCTGCAGGCCACGGCTTGTCAGGAAGGTGGCGACTGCCCACAGCCCCCCCTGGAGACACGCCTTCACCTTGGAGAGTAGCCTCGTTGGTCCGTGCGCCCAGATGGCGATGTCTTAAGCATAGACTGCCATCCCCACTGGAAATTCAAGCCCAGCTGGGATGCAGTGCGGGAGTCGAGCCACGACGAGGTTGAAAAGGAATGGGCTGAGCACACTCCCCTGGGGAACCCCCGAGCTGACATCTCTTGGGCTGCTCGTTGCTCGGCCCACCCTGACTCGTACGGTCCGGTTAGTCAGGAACGCCCTCACGTATCTTCGGAGGTGCCCCGAAACGCCCATGCTGTCCAGGGCGTCCAGGATGGCCGTGTGAGGGACGGAGTCGAAGGCTGACTTCATGTCCAGCAGGAGCAAGGAGGCCACCTCCTTGTCATGGCGGGCCTGCTCCAGCATAGACACCACATCTCCCAGGGAGTCAGCCGTGCAGCGGTGGCGCCTGAAGCCGCTTTGCTTCTCCTTGAAGACGCCCCGACGATCAGCAATTCACTGGAGGCGGGCCAGGATCGTGTTCTCCATCAGCTTTCCCGCCGCGGACGTCAGGGAGACCGACCGGTACAATGCAGGCTCGGTGGGTGGCCTACCGACCTTCAGCATCGGCCTGACTAGGGCCACCCGCCAAGTAGGTGGAAGGCTGCCCTCCCTCCACACCTGGTTGAAGAGTTGTAGCAGCGGCTGCAGCTGGGTGATGTCCAGGTTCCAGAGCATTTGGTATGTCACCCCGTCAATACCATGGGCGCTTCGCCGCTTGGGGCATCGATCCAGGGCGGCCCGCAGCTCCCAGAGTGTGATGTCACCACTGCAAATGGTCACCACTTGCGGATCCTGGGAAGCCACCGGAAACACGTGCACATGGACTTCAGCGGCGGGTAGAGCCGGGGTGAACTGGTCGGCTAGCCGCTCTGCCAAGGCCTCCTCAGTGATGCGCAAGGAAATGGCGGAGGCCAGCAGGGGGTGCCGGTTGGGGACGGAAGGCTGGAGAAGGGCCCGGAAGACTCTCCAAGCTTTGGCCGGATCTCTACGTGAGTCCATGGAGGAGCAGAGTGACTCCCAGCTCTGCCTCCACCGTTGCTTGGCTCTCCTCCTGCACTGATGATGATGATTTTGGGTTTAATGGCGCAAGGCCGACAAAGGCAAAGAGCGCCATGACAATGATGAAAGAGATGATAAAGATTTGTAAAGGAGGCACTAGTTTAAAAAACTTTGCTCAGGGGGTTGGTGTATAGGGCCATAATTAAAGCATAGTGAGTATACCAAGATAAATGGTGTATAGGGTCATATTAAAACAGTGAGTGCAAGCACCTAAGGTGTAAAGTCTCAGGTTCCACCACTGTTTTAAAACACATAATGAACACAGGTGAGGTTATGGTCTATATGATATGTATTTTAAAAAGTCTACATCTGCTAGGTAACTAAAAACTTTTTTGTATGGGAACATTGGATGGTCTGATAAAAATAGTGAAGGGTGCAAGGGAATGTTATATGTGTAAGCTTCATTAAAATGACGTTTCCTTTCAATGATGCACATGTCACACTCAATAAGCATATGAAGGACAGAAAGCTGACCCCCACATCGATGGCACTGTGGCTTGTTTGCGTCTGTTAAAAGGTATGAGTGTGTGATGTGTGTGTGGCCAATTCTAAGTCTGCATAAGGCCACTTCTATTGATCTAGCATGTTTCTCAGAGGGAGGTTTTTCAATTTTAGGTTTAATGACGTGTAATTTGTTGCTTATTTCTTTATCCCACTGTTGTTGCCAGTGCTCTCGCAGCTTCCTTCTCACATAAGGTTTGAGGTCTTCATACGGAACCAGCTTAATATCTATGCTTTCACGAAGGGCAGCAGCTGCAGCACTTTGGTCAGCGGCTTCATTTCCAGCAATGCCACAGTGGCCCGGAACCCAGCACACTGTGACAGCAAGCTTGAGACTATAAGCCGAGTACAGAGCTCTTAGAACAGCATTAAAAGTTGGGTTTTTACTAGCCTTCAGAGATGAAAGTTTTGTAACAACACTCAGTGAGTCTGTGTATATAACTGAGCTCTTAATTTTGTTTTGGAGAATGTGGTTCAAAGCTAGCAGGATACCATATGCCTCTGCAGTAAATATACTAGTGTTCGTGTTCATTGTTTTGGACAAAGTGAATATGGGGCCAATTGCAGCACAAGACACTGCTGCAGAAGTCTTCGAGGCATCTGTGTAGAATTCAGCTGCCTTGTATTTGTCCCTGAGTGACAGAAAGTGCTGAGTAATAACAAAGTTTGGCACATTTTTCTTTTGCAGTTCTCTGAAAGACATGTCACACTGAATTGGGCAAATGTCCCACGGAGCAACCAACTCATGAATGGAGGTGCAGTAAACTTCAGCAAGAGGAACTTGTAGGTCCTTTGAGAGGCGTGACACTGCCAAAGGGAAGGGTGGTGCTATGGATGGTCGATTTTCAAAAAGTTTATTAGTAGTGTTATTTTTCATAATTGCATTCAAAGGGTGTTCCTTCATAGAAGTAATCTTTGCAGCATACATCAGAGCTGTGTAAGTGCGCTGGTACTCCAAACACCACTGATTAGATTCAACGTGAAGGGATGGAATGGGGCTTGTTCGATATGCACCTGTTGCCAAGCGAAGCCCCAAGTTGTATACTGGGTCCAACATTTTCAGTGCTGTTGTGGTTGCAGACTGGTATACAATGCATCCATAGTCAATTCTTGACCTTACTAGGCTATTTAGAAGTGAAAGCAGACACTTTGTGTTCGTTCCCCATGACTGATGCGATAGTATCTTTAAAATGTTCATCGTTTTCAGGCATTTCATTTTTAGTAATTTAATATGCGGTATAAATGTGAGTTTGTGGTCAAGTAAAATACCCAGAAACTTGTGTTCATTTTTTACTGGTATGGGCTGACCTTGTAATGTAATACAAGGAGGGGGATGGACACCACGCCGCCTGGAAAATACCACAACCGCACTTTTATCAGCATTAAACATAAACCCGTTCTTGTCAGCCCATGTAACCAGTCTGTTGACACTTAATTGGATTTGGCGTTCACATATCGATAAATTACAGGACTTAAAACTAACTTGAATGTCATCAACATAAGTGGAGTATGAGACAGTTCGTGGGAGAACATTTTTTAGTGAACTCATTTTAACAAGAAAAAGTGCGCAGCTCAGCACTCCCCCCTGGGGTACACCATTTTCTTGAACAAAGGTTCTAGACAGCACATTACCCACACGAACACGAAATGTGCGATCAGAGAGATAGTCCTTAATAACGTTGAGCATATTACCAGTAAGGCCAAATGACTGCAAATCTAGCAATATACCGTATCGCCACGTTCTATCATATGCCTTCTCCATGTCAAAGAACACAGAGAAGCAGTGTTGCTTATGGATGAAGGCGTCTTTCACATATGATTCAAATGCAACCAGGCTATCTGTAGTTGACCTTCCAGACCTGAAGCCTGTCTGATTTTTGTCTAACAGACCATTAAACTCGAGAAAGTACAATAGTCACCGATTTATCATTTTTTCGAGCAGCTTACATAAACAACTCGTCAAGGTGATGGGTCTGTAACTTGCAGCAAGACAGGATTCTTTTCCTTCTTTTAGAAGCGGTACAACGATAGCCTCTTTCCATGTTCTTGGAAAACGACCTGTTTGCCATATTTTGTTAAAGAGAGAGAGTATTGCATGCAGGGTTTCACTGTGTAGGTGTCTGATCATGTCATAGCTGATTCGGTCAGCTCCAGGGGCTGACTTACCACATGTCGAGAGTGCACTCATCAATTCAAGCATGGTAAATGGAGCATTATATCCCTCATTCGAGCGTTGGTTCACACGAAGGGGCTGTCGCTCTGCTGCCTTCTTATGCTGTAAAAATGCTTGTGTATAATGTGAAGAACTGAACACATGTTCAAAGTGTTTCCCAAGAGCATCTGCTTGATCTTTTACTGAGTTACCCACACTACTTACTAGGGGAATAGGATGACTCTTGTATCCTCTTAGCTTCTTTATTCTAGTCCAGACTTTCCTACAATCCGTATAAGAATTTATAGATGATATAAACCTGGTCCAACTTTCGTTTTTTGCCATACGTCGCGTACGCTTCCCTTTAGCTTTTGCCTGCTTAAACTTGAGAAGGTTATCGGCCGTGGGATAGCGGCGTAAAAGTGCCCACGCCTTGTTCTGTACAGACCGTGCACGCGCGCAGTCCTCATTCCACCATGGTCTGGGTTTTGGGAGAGTTTTAAAAGTAGTCTCTGGAATGCTTTTCTGAGCAGAGTCAAGAATGTGGGCTGTAATCAGTGAACTTGCTGCTTCAACATCTAAATGGCATATTGTTGTAGAAGGTAGCCTGGAAAGTTCTTTGTATGTTTTCCAGTCAGCTGCTTGTAATTTAAATGTTCGAAGTGGTTCTGTGCCTTGAGAGTCATTGTTTACAGCAGTTAGTTTTGCAGGAAAATGATCACTGCCATACAGGTTGTTAAATACACTCCATTCAAGCATAGGCAGTAAGATTGCAGAGCCAATTGCAAGGTCTATTGCTGAGTATGTGTGGTGTGTGGAATTGTAATATGTGGGGCGTTTCTTATTAAATATGCAACATCCGGATGTCGTGACAAGCCTTTCAATGAGCCGCCCTCGAGCATCGGCTCGCACAGATCCCCAGATGTGGTTGTGAGCATTAAAATCACCGGTTATGATGTAAGGTTCAGGTAGTTCATTGATTAGGTTTTCAAATTCGACGTTGGAAAGGCGATAGTCGGGTGAAATGTAGAGAGAGCAAACTGTCACTAGTTTGCCAAAAACTATGGCTCTGACAGCTACAGCTTCGAGTGACGTCTGTAGCTGGAGGTACTGACAAGCCACAGATTTTTGGAGTACTATTGCCACACCACCAGACGGCTGGATGCAATTTTGTCTGTCCTTACGGTAAACAATGTACTGTGTTAGGAAGTTTGTCTGTGATGGGCGCAGGTGTGTTTCTTGGAGACACAGTATTTGTGGTTTGTGATTGGTGAGGATGTCATAAATATCGTCTAGATTTCTTAACAACCCCCGACAATTCCAGTACATAACACTTTCAGCAGCCATGAAAATGAGCAAAAGAAAAAAAAGGATCATGTTCTGGATCATGTTTTTTCCCCTCTTTTTAGCAGGCCGTGTTTCGGGGCCCTTCTGAGCAGGTTCACTTAGGTTTTGGGATCATTTCCAGGGGCAGCGACTTTACTGGCCTTTGGTTTGGTCGGTTTGCCATGACCTGTGGCACCGCGGCGCTCCTGTGATGCCTCAGGAGCAGACGTACTTGGAGAGACATCCATGGCCTCAACCGCGGTTTCTGCAGTTGAAAGATTGTCAGAACCAGACTTTGTGCTAGAGGCCGTGGCCGCAGCACTGGTCACAGCTGGAACAGCAGTAGCCACAGGAGCAGTCTTCTGCTGTTGCACAGGTGCCTGAGACGAGGCCAGGTCAACATCGCTGACCTGGACAGGAGTCGTGCTGGCGGCCTTTCGCCCAGCACTAGGTCGGAGTGCAGCAGCAGAAGCCACGGTAGCGACTTTCTCCTGCTGAGTGGGGGGCTGCGACGGGACCAGGTCAGCCTCGCTGTACTGGGTGCCCGCATCTACCAGACGACGCCCCACCCCCCGGCGAGCTGCGTCTGCGTAACTTTTGCCCGATAGCAAGGCATGCTTCAGGCATGCTTGTGGGAACGTTAGGTTCTCAGTGACTTTCAGTTGGATTATTTCTTTTTCTTTTTTGAATGATGGACATGCACGTGAGAAGGCAGAGTGTGGTCCACTGCAGTTTGGGCATTTCACTTGTTGCTTGTTACAATCGTCACTGGTGTGGTCAGTGCTTGCGCAGTGAGCACAGATGGATCGGCCACGGCACGACAGAGTTCCATGGCCATACTTCTGGCACTTGAAACACCTTCGCGGATTAGGTATGTATGGACGCACTGGACAGGAAATAAATGCAGCGTGGACCGATTCGGGAAGTGTTGGACGGTTGAAAGTCAAAACAATGTGTTTAGTTCGGATTTCCTCCCCTGCGCGACGTATAGTTATCCTCCGCACAGCTGTTACGCCTTGGTCTTTGAACCCTTCGAGGAGATCGTCTTCATTCTCATGAAGTAGTTCTCGTTCAGAGATGACGCCTTGGGTTGTGTTTAGGCTATGATGTGGCGTGACCGTCACTTTTAGTTGAGCCAGGGTGTCCTGTTTCAGGAGGTTTTCACTTTGGTTTTTTCTTTGTACTTCTACCAGCAGGTCACCTGAGGCAAGTTTTTTTGCATGGTAGTCTTTCCCAACGATGTTCTCGAGGCATTTTGCAATGAGGAACACCGATTTTTTTGCTAGGGGTGCATTTTCTTCAGAGTGTACCACAAGGTATTTGTTAAAGGTTTCGACAGGTGGAGCTGCTCTGATGCTAAGTACTTCGGTGCGGCTCCTTTTCAGGGACCGATCAGTTTTTCTTGGGATGGAAAAAGAAGCCATAAATACATGGTGTACATTCGGTGGCAAGGCCGGCCGCCCACCACCGAGCCCAACAAGGGAACGTGACTTAACACGCTAGCCGTACCATGCCACTATAATCCTATGCTCCGGATCGAGGGTGACGTCTTTGCACAGGATTAACCCTCTCCGCCTGGAAAAACTTAGAAATAAGGAAGAAATGAGATGACAGGACAGTGTTAGGAAAGGAAATAGGAAAGAGAAAGAGCTGAGAGGAGGACAGGAAAAGGCGACTGGCTGATTCCCCCCATGCGGGTCAGACCGGGGGCACCGTCTGCGAGAAGCAGGGGCCGAAGTGGCGTGTTGCCGCTGCTGGGGGGCCGTAAAGGTCCAAAACAACCCCAACTTTGGCTCAGCCACCAGGTTCCCCTTTTCCCTGGACACGGCAAAGCCACGCACAGCCGGGACGTGGGTGGGTCCAACCCACATGTGCTCGGGTCCGTGGTGTTGCAAGACACCAAGTGCCTACGGCAGTAGGCACCCCTGCGGGGCTCGGGACCGTGGTGGCGCTACTCACCAAAACACCTTGAGTACACAAGGTGCCCCCTGCGGGGCTCCTCCTGCACTGTGCATCCACCCGTCGGTACGCCGTCCAGTCTTCCGAACGCCTGCTCCGGATGGCCCGCCGTTGCAGCTGGTTGAGCCTGGCCCGGAGTCTCAGGAGCTCCAGGTCTGGTAGTGCAGTGTAGAGGGGTACCTCCCCCCGCAATGTCGCCTTGTTGGCGCTCTGCACGACAGCTGCGAGGAAATCGGGCTCTGGGTCCTCCAGACGCTCTGCCATCTCCTTGCGGTAGGCGGTCCAGTTGGTAACGGCGTAGACCCTGGTGTCTGCCCGCCTGCGATCGCCCCTGGGGGTGACTAGTATGGGGTAGTGGCCAGATCCCCAGGTGACGTCAATGTGACACAGCTGGATCGTGTACAAGGGACCAGGGCGGGTGAAGGTGGGGCTGCTTGTGTTGGCCACGAGCAGTCTGCAGGCTGTGGTAGCATCGAGTAACTCTCGTCCCCTGCGGTTGGTGCGGGGGCTGCCCGAGGCTGAGTTGTGCGTGTTAAAATCTCCGTACACGACAACGTCCGGGCCTAGGTGGGCCCGCAGCCGTCCCACTGCTGTGGCATCCCAGGGCCTCATTGCACGGACGTAGACGCTGGCCACAGTGGTGTCCGTGGACCCCATGCGCACTGTGACAGCGGCACATTCCATGGGGCCATCCACGATCGAGTCCAGGTTCACTGGAGCACTGTTGAGCACAGCCCTAACGTAGACAGCTGCCTGGGACTTGCCTGGTGGGTGGCTGGCGTCTTGGCACGGATGGCTGGTGCAAGAGCGCAGGCTGCAGATGGTTGCGCTGGCGTGGCACACGTACCCCGGAAGCCGCAGGGTGCTGCCACAGACGTTGGTCTCGTGCAGCGCCAGTACATCGAAGTGCTCCCGCAGCAGCTGCTCTGCCAATTCCGCGTGGCGAGGCCCCAAGTGGTTGCAGTTCCACTGCAAGATGCGTGGCCGCTGGCCGGTCCTACAGGGTCTGTTAGCCATGCTTGGGGGCGGGGGGGGCGCAGATGTGCCAGGGCAGCAGTGGCCGCCAGGCGTGCGGGGTCCTCAGTAGGTAGGTGACCCACCAGACTTTGCACCAGGGCAAGAAGGATGGGCACCAACTGGTCCTGACCGGTTGCGGTTGAAGCTGCAGGCAGCTGCTCCACCCCTCTTTGTGCAGACGGCTGGGCAGGTGGGCGCCCGGCTGGCTTGTGTGGCTGCTGTTGGCGTCCCTGGGTAGCTGGAGGCTGCTGCTGCTACTGGCGTCCCTGGGTGGCAGGACGCTGCTGTAGCTGGCGGCTGGCCTGCTGCTGGCTAGAACGTCGCCTAGCCATCTCCGCGTAGCTTGGTGGCTGTTCAGTGCGGACTGACGCTGCAGCCACCGCTTTGGGTACTGGCTGTGGTGCGCGTGCAATGGCTGTGACCACCTTGCGTTCGTGCTGCCAGCGGGGGCAGCGGGGGTCGGTGACCGACCGGGTGCGGGCCACTGCAGTTGGTGCAGCGTGGGGTAGAGGCAGGGCACAGCTGCGCGGCGTGGCCCCCACCGCAGCGAGCACACCTCTGTTTGTCCTTGGCTGTCACATGGTCCAGTCGACCACAGCGCGCACATTGCGTGGGCCGCGGCCGACAACCACGCACCGGCACCAGCAGCTTGTACACAGCCACAAACGGGGGAGGGCAAGGGGCCGCAAACGTGATCAGCACAGCCCCATCAGCGTTCCGTGCCACACCCCTCACCGCCACCTCACAGTCGATGTTGGCCTGGATCTCCTCGACGGTGAGTTGACGGTCAACACCAAAAACGAGACCGCGGCTCGTGCCTCGACTAGCGGAGCGGCCGGCTCGGACAGCAATCCCAGCCACACTCTGAGTGGCCAGGAGGGCAGCCAAACACTCGCCCGTCTCAGCGTCAACCGCGACCACGTTCAGCCGGGTGTTCACTCTAACCTGGCACACCCCGGGGGTCGCGGCGAGTTCACGGGCGATGACCTCCCTCGATGCCGTGAGGAAGGAGGCGGCTCAATCTGTGGGACGGAACAGGCAGGTGCCGGCGGCCGGCTGCGCAATCGGGCGCCGAGCGGCCCATTTCCTGGCCTTCCGTCGTACTGCCTTGCTCTGCTGGATGGTCCACTGGCCTTCACGATGTCCGGGGGAAAGTTCCGATGCCGAGGAGTCGCCTGAAGAGCCGCCGCAGGTCGCGGTCTCCATGGGGAAGGGCCCACTCGGCTGTTTGATGTCCTGGGTGCCGCAGTCTTGCGTGTCAGCCGGATCAGCAGGGAAGGCAGCGGCGGTGGTGCTTGAGGCGAACGTCGATGCACGGTGGCTGGTGGCGCCACTGGGAGGGGGGCGGAAGCCGGTGGAAGCTCACCCGGGCGAGCCATGTCGTCTGACGGGAGAGGGGCAAGGATGGCCGCGGTGGTCACATGGGCTCGTGACGCAT
Organism: Haemaphysalis longicornis; assembly: GCF_048455015.1. Classification (NCBI taxonomy): domain Eukaryota; kingdom Metazoa; phylum Arthropoda; class Arachnida; order Ixodida; family Ixodidae; genus Haemaphysalis; species Haemaphysalis longicornis. The sequence continues at coordinate 74,826,931 of NW_027526225.1, read as the reverse complement.
CGACGGCTTCCCCGAGCCGGCCCCGGAGCTTGTAGGAGCGAGCAATGGCCACTACTCGGCCATTCTCCTTCGGCATGGCCTCGTTGGCCCCGAGCTTCCGCGTAGTCGTCGCCATCACTCCCTCTCCGCGCTCCACGCGCCTCTCTTCCTCTTCCCCTTCTTACAGTCCCCTCCGTCAGGTGGTTGCCCATGACATTCTCTATGTCTCCTTTTTCCTCCTCTTCTTCTACTAGTCTTCTTCCGGAAGTTCGTCTCATCGAGGAATTGTAATGACAATGGGATAAAGACATCTGTGTTCAAAGCAAAGCGCGTTTTTCCTTACCTTTCTTTTATATGTAACAAAACAGCACGGTGTACAATTAAAGCTTAACAAAACAGCCCTGGGACACAAAAGCAAAACGTCAAAACAGAAGCGGCAGAATAGTGAAACGTCGAAGCAGCACAAGGACAAAACAGCACGCCGCAAGTGTAACGGTCTAAATGGAGTCTCGTCGTCGCTTACAAATTACATGCTAGCAGTCGGTCTTTGTTTTCGATCAACCTGCCAAGCCGCTTCTGTTCAGTGACTAGCCAGGGTCCCTCGGTCTAGACAATGGGCAGAAGCGGTGCCGCCGCTTGGACAAAGAACATTACAAATGAGCCCATGCAGGATGGCTGCGTCGCTAGCGTCGTTCCGTTGTGAGAAAGAAGTCCCCCTATATTTGACCCAACCGGTGAAACAGTTTCCACTCACGAAGTACCAAGAGTTACAATTATTAACAGTGACTCTCGTTTGTCAGTGAGCGACAGAGACTAGCCGGGTGGTAAAATCAAACAAACTAATTTTTAACCTAACCGTCCAAACCGCTCCTCGCCAGAGTCACTGTTAATCATTGTTAGCACAGACGTTTTTTCGCTGTGCTTTGTTGTCCCGTGATGTTTTTGTGGTTGCGCTCTTCCATCGCAACATGTAATGTTGGGGCTGTATCGCTGCCTGCCCTTTTGAGCCTTGCCCTTATATTGTGCTAATTGTGCATTGGGGCTTTCTACTGATGAGACGTTAACATTTGGTACACGCACTAGACGTGCAACGAGTTCGACGTTACTTTACTTGTCGTTAGGTTGTAGGTTAAGTCAACCACACGATAGGCCTGAAGCTAAGCCTGAAAAATAACCACTTGAGGAGATTTACTAATATTTGCAACTCAATGGAACGCGCGTCATAGGACGTGCACGGCATTTATTCCCAAGTTATGCGAAGTACTAAGCGGTCCTCAGACATTGGGGTGGGCCCGGGCAGGAAAACACATGGCATGCGCATTGGCAGCGACATACTCCATTGCCCGTGCGTCATACCTAGCAATATTCTTCAGCAAGCCAGGCCTCTGAGCACGACGATGCGTATGGTACTGTGGTATTCTTTATAACCCATAGCCTAACTCTTCCCTCGGAAGTCTAAAGAATCAACATAGAGGGCGGCCGCCACATCGGGTGATACTTGGTTCCAAAATGGGCACAAGTCTGGCACTTCAGGTGCTATGTAGAGCTTTGAGCCTCTTCTTAAGCGAGACACACATTAAAGTTATCTAAAAGTACCAAAATACCTTCGTCTACGAATACTATGCCTATAATAGGGCAAAAAACACTTAACCTAAAAAAATATCAGAAGTATTTCAAACAAAAACACCACTGCTCGTACCCCAAGCACATGTGCAACATGGCAAAATCCCACGTAGCCAAAACCACCATCGTACAACACAAAAATAAATCCGATTCCAAGCAACGATTTCGAAATCACTACCGTGTACACCTAACATCAACAGAGGACACGTGAAAAATTTACCGAATAACTCGGGAACATACCCTGCAGCAAAACTCGAAAACTTTCATGCATCGAAAACATTATAATAACCCCCTACGGAATTTATTTTGCATATAGAACGTTCGAATTCGTACGTCGTTAGAAATGCAGAGGTGTCATTGAATTTTTTTATCGGTTTCTGGTTACCCCGCTAGTAAGTATTTATTCCACGCCGAAGATGGTCATTATTATCATCATCGTCATCATTGTAGTCATCATCACCCAAATGGCGGTCGGCCGCATGTTTTTCGCATTCCGAGACTTCACCATGAAAAAAGCCCGCAGAATGTTGTCCCGCAGGCGAAATACCGTCTTCATCCTCGTCACGACCGTGAGCGTGCTCGCGTTCTCCCAGCTGGGGAATTTTGCAGCGCTGAAGGACTTGCTTCAGGACGAGAATCTGAAGCACATCGAATACTGGAGCCACGAAGTCGGTCAGGCTGCTCTACGTGAGGGCGACCAGTATGAAGCGACGCGGCTTCCGCACCGCGGAGGCTGGGCCGTGGAAGCGCGCTGTCGTGAGGGCATCGATGTCCTGTTCTTCGTGCACGCCTGCTCACGAGAATGGAGACGGCGGGCGGTCCTGCGCGACACCCTCGTCGAGGAGGCGGCCGCGAGACGCTTCAACTGGGCCGCCGTGTTCTTTGTGGGTCGCCGTGCCAAGGAGCCACTCCTCGACGCCTGGCTCAACCTTGAGGCGGACGCCCTTGGAGACCTGGTCGTGTTCCCGTTTCAAGACGGCTACAGGACCGTAACTCCCAAGTGGGTGAACGGCATGCAATGGGTGGCCGACCACTGTCCCAACGTGCCGGTGATCGTCAAGCTGGACGACGATGTCATCGTTCACCCGTTCAAGGTGAATGTCAATGCGCCTGCGAACATCGACGCTATAGCCTTCAACAAAAAAGCCACGCTGTTAACCGAAAGTTAAAATCTCAGTTACTGCGACTGTAGTTGATGTAGGCATGGTTCAAAAGGTTCAACGATTGGCACACTGTACCAAGCCAATGAAATTTCGGTTACGAACGTCTTTGTTTGGAGCTGGTAAATTAGGAACTAGTTCAATTCAAATAAAACCTAAAATACATAAAACGAAATATATATGAAAAAAGGTATGGTTAATGTTCTTACTTGAAGCGTTTCCTGATATAAAGCCTTCGTGGCTTAGTGGTCTTGGCAGTCCATCAAATCGGCCACATAATTTGTTTTAACGTTTTACCGAAGGGAATGGTCGTCGAGCGGACACTTCTCCAGAAAATCACATTCCTAGTCAAATATTTTCAAACCGCTATCACCATCCAGATTTGTCTGGTTACGTACCTAACAAACGCTGCCTTCCATCTTTTGTCGATCTGCCAAAACTCAGTGCGCAAAGCTCCGCCACTGCGAGCGCCTCCAAGAAGGGCGTATAAACGCGGAAACCACTCTGTAACAACTACTTGACCAAGAGAAACGCTTTCGCCTTCTCATCTCGTGGGAATATGCTTAGGCATACTCTTACACCTTCTTTGTAAAACTCCCGCCAAAGCGTGACCTCAAGAAATACGTCCGTTGCCTTGTTTTGGGCAGACATGAGTGTTGAGTGTGTGAAGGTCTTGCTTAAATTTTAATGTGAAGGCAATAATTTGTCCACAATGCGTAAAACCGCAAAAGCAGTTGGCGTAAGTGGCCCGCCTCCAAACACACGTCACTGCAGAGCGTTGCGAAAAGTGTGCAACGCATTGCAAAACCCAAAAATGGGACAGTATGATAAACGATGCCAGCCCATGGGCCGAGCCCATTCAAAAGTGGAGAGTCTTTCCAGCACGTGCCCCGCACATCAGTACTGCTGACGCATCGAGTAACTTCCAGTTTCTAAGTCCCACACCCACTATCAGTACTGTTAACGCATCTAGTCACTTCATGGTATCTTGTTCTCATACCCATAAATCATTACTGCTAACGCCTGATGAGTCGCTTCTGGTTTCTTATTCCATATTAAAACTTTCATTACGACTTTTGTAATATTTTATAATACGACTGCCATGTAGGGGCCGACATTGCAGACACACAAATAATAAGGTTTCTAGACCAAATACTGCACTTCAGACCCGATGTCACGTTCTGGAGATACGCATGGCAGGTGGGGAAGGCTTTTCTGCCATTTGACTCTGCGCATTCCAAGAATGTCAAGCGGAGATTGTCGAACACTGCCCTGAACTCGGCATTAAGCCGATAATAGTACCCTGGGTTGTAGAGGAGCTTCGATTGATTGTTTGCAGGTTTTAACGCGCCGATGCAACGAGGGTGAGAAGGCGCGCCGTAGTGTAGGGCTCCAGGTTAATTTTGACCACCTGAGGATCTTTAACTTTCACCGTAGTCTCGTACAGACGGATGTTTTCGCTTTTCAGCTCCATCAGAAAAGCGGCCGCCGTGGTCGGTAATCGAACCCGCGTCCTCGTGCTGAGCAGCGAAACGCCTTAGCCATTGAGCCACAGTGACGAGTTGAAGAGGAGCTTCACACATCAAATCTCGAAACTGCCCAATGCAGGCTGTCCGAATGCGGTCCTGGTGTTGATTTGCGAGTCGTTGCTTCAAAAGATAAAAGGAAAATCGCCGGGGTCCGAGCGAGGCTATTGACAGGAGCTAGCTTGCGGTTGTGCCTTATCTGCACTGAATCACACATAACATTAAGAAGATAGCCGCCAGAGAGGGGGTGACAATTGTGAGCTCAGCCCAATACAAAGGGTATGCCATGTGCCGCCATATCAATCATCCAATGATAGAGAGACATTGCACACTCAACTAACCACCGTACGAAGTGCGCAGCATGCGTGCAGGGAGTTGTATACAAGCTACCGTTACCGTGCGGGAAAAGCTACCTTGGCCAGACCGGCCGTTGTATCAATGATCGAGTTCGAGAGCTCAAGGCCGCAATAAAGAACGTTCCGTCAGGACACTTGGCGACACACTTCCGAGACTGCCCAGAGTGTGAAGTGGCCTTCCATGGAATCATGAACATGCATAAAAATACTAATAGGCTCGTGCGCGAAATCATCGAAGCAATGGAAACTAAAGAAAACATCGTCTATTTTGTCAGCAGGGCGTCGGTTCCGCTAACGGATACACAATTTATGCGCACTGTTATACTTGGACCACGTGCCTAGAGGAGTGTATAAATGTACAAGGCGAGGCGTAATAAAATGTATTTGGTACTGTCAGGGCTTGTGCTTCGTCTTTCGTCTTTATCTGTGTCCTGATCTAACTTTAGGCTGACCAGTATTTTTAATACGTGATGAGGTAGCTACGGTTTTTTATTCTGGTAGTCAAATATACGTACTGCTAACACGTGAAGAGCTGCTTCCGGGTTCTTATTGTCATACCCGCATATCGGTGCTCCTAACGCCTGATGACTGACTACCGGTTTCTCATTCCTACATCTCAGCTTAGCCAGTACCTGCAGACGAAGTTGCCCCGGGAGCCCGCACGCCTGCACTGCTACGTTAACGGTGGCCAGCCAGTGAACAGGGAACCAGGCAGCCGCTATTTTGTGAGAACGGACGACGCCCCAATGAAGGAGTACTTCACCTACTGTTCCGGAATGGCCGTCATAATGACCTTCAACGTCATGCGAACGCTCCTTAGAGCGTCACCCAAGGTGCATCCCCACCCCACGGTAAGCCCTCTTGTCCCCTTTACGTGCCCTTCCCCCAAAAGCGACACTTCTACTCGCGAGAATACACGCTCGAAATTCAGCTATTTTTTGTATGTACGCTCGAATATTTTAGTTGCCGCAAAGTAGACGCGGTTACTTGGGCTGATCCGCAATAATTTCATACTTCTATAAGCTGTTACGTATGCACTCACTCGGGTGACCTATACATCCCGAGATACTTTGCATTCAGCTACGAGACAGGAGGAAGGCACGAATCGTCAATCGCTCCTAGTGGTGCGTTAATTTCTGCGCACCTGTTCTTTAGTGTGCCAGAGATTTGTGTCGATTAAAGGCAGTCAAAACAAAGTGCAAGCTTGGTTCATTAAACGACTGCTTCATCCCGACAACAATTACCCTAATTTTATCGTAAACTTCGAAAAAATATAGGAGATATCACAAAAAGCTTGTGAAGTGGTGGTGCCTCATTAGCCACTTTCCGGCCACTTTTTTGTAACGTCACGTAATCTTGTTTGTGCAATTATTCGGCGAAGAACTAAGCCATCTCTGAGACGAATGGCAGGAGGACTGTAGCGTGTTCCACAGGTTGGTTCGATTGCATCACTTGAGTGCTAACGCGCCGTTCACACTAAACAATAATAATTCTATTGGTTGCCCATACGACATCACCCCTGCCAATAACACGCCACTGCAGCGCGAAATTTGAATGTTTTTCTATGCTTCTTGATTTTGTTTTAGGTAAAACATACATTGTGGCCGCCATCTGGCTGATTAAGGTACTGACGCCTGGTTCTTCAAAAATTAAACGAAGTTTTACTCCGTCTTGATGACCTTAAAATGATTCACTCCGCCATTGTTTTCCTTCCCAACGGCACTCCCCGTGCTCGGTTCAAATTTGCAAGATTTCACACTCAGGTCATCGCGAAAAGAACAGTGGGAAGAAGGTGGTGAACGCCCATGTTGCATTATTTACGTGCAAATTCGGCGAAGCGACGCCCTCTTGTGGGGTAGCCATCTTTCTTTGCAGCTGCTAAAACTTGCGAAGTTATTGGCTGCCGGTGAAGTTTTTCCTGCGAGTGCTGCGGATCGCCAACACCACCAAACGATGGATATTCCAATACATAAAAAAATCTATTTCATGGTCTGCTTGTTCTGCAGGAAACGCTATTTTTACTGACAGAGTTGGTGCAAGGCAAGGCAGGCGGAATGTCACGTTGAGATTTTAATAAGTACAGTCAAATCATCATAAAAATGTCTCTGTTCTGCTAAACCTGGTAGATGAATATAGTGGAAAGAAAGAAGCCTAACGTTTGAGTTATTATTTGGCCGCCAGATGTTCGGTTTGTAAGAGGAGAGGGGCGTGCATTGCGTGTTATTCATTGAATATTGGAACGTTGCTCACCAGCAACAGTCCTCTTGAAAACCACCAAGTGTCCGTTATTACCATTCCAGCCACTAAGAGGGTGTCCCATTTGCGGGAAGCCTTCTCTTCAACTGGCAGTACTCGTCGTCGCAACCAAGTTTTACCACACCTCGAGACCCGACTGACAGGAAAAATTGGTTCTTTTTCAGCATTTCGAAGTGTTTATTTTGTGAGCATTGTTGGGGAAGGGATCCTGGCGGCGTTGAGCCATCCATCGTTTGTCATATACAGTCTGCAGAGGCTACGTTGCGGCTACAATATATTTCCTATACAGGACAGAAAAAATGAACTTCTTGGAGTACGCAAAGCATGAATGAAAGACGATCATGGGTTGCACATCCCGTAACGTTATTTAAAACGTACGTAAACGCCGTTACTTACGGAAAAACACCAATACAAACAACTATTCATTCACACAATTTTACGCAAACATTTCTCCATTTGCAAGAAAATTGTCTCTTCACTTCTATGTGCATGTCTTCACAGAACTTCCCCGTCAAGCCTCTACTATCCTCCGCTATCCTGTCAACTCATCCCCTCCCGTGGTGTTCCTAACAGAATAAATACAATGGGGGTTTCTTTTATTGGATTCAGTTTTTCGCGCTTCCACTGTTCGCGCGTGATCATTTGGAACAATTCGATTTTGGTGGACTTGGAATACCGCCTCGAGGTCTAGTCTTGGGTTTCAGGCTCTTTTTGTATGTTTTGATCCAAGTATGGTTTTTACGTGTATTTTCAATTGATCCCGCAAAGATAACGCACACTTGCAGTCTCAGTTAAAAGCACGCTGCCAGGGCTATCTATGACTTGATGGTTTGTCTTCAATGTGCCTGATGTTTTCTTTTTGATGTACGAACGCGTTTTCCATCTTTAGCGATTTCGAAAGGTTTTGGATATATAAACCTCCCGTTCCAGAATTTTGTCTTACCGTTTCGGCTGCGTGGCTGAATCGAAGGTCAGACACTCAGACTTACAGACCGAGACATTGGTTGGTTTAGGTAGCCCCCCCCCCCCCAAAGAGTATCGTCTTTAAAAGACCGTGCCTTGATGGCGCTGCCATAATGGTAGTTAACTGACACTTTCATGGCTTTAGGCCAGAAAAAAAGATAAATACGAAATAAAGGGGAGCTTCAAAATGGCAGCAGAAGTGACGGATGCGTTGTCGAAACAGAGACTGCGGTCTTATTCGGCTTCTGCAAGAGACACCGCTTGGGCACTAAGCTCTTCCTCCCTGTACGAACATCGTCTATGTGAAGACTGCAGTTGCAGCCGTCTTGGGCCCAGTTTCCCTGCTTTTGCATACACGAAACGTTCCTTCGTATTGGCCCACGGGGCCTGGTCTTCTGGAGAAGGGAGGAATGTGAGGTGTACATAGCACCCTCTCTGTCATCCAATACGACCCACTATTTTATAGTTTACTGTGTCACGACACGGTTGAGTGTGTGTGGAGAAATAAAAAGTTAAAACGACACACAGCTGACAACAGCGACGTGGCTGGCGGCCCTGGTCAGCTTAGCCCTTCATAATCAGCGCTCACTGATCCAGAGGGCTAAGGCAGCAGTCATTGCATCTCTAGCCCTGGTCCTCTGGTTCGACCTAGGCATTCTATTTTAAGTGCAGAGCACTTTCAGGGCTCACCTTATCGTCATAACTCCTCCGGGATCATGGCGTCACGCGCCAAAACAGGGGCTTCGAAAACATAACTGTTTCCGCTAGTCGCGGTAGAACCTGCGTCTCTCACGTTACTAAGCTCATGTCTGCCCCATCTGGCCGCCGAACCTCACGTTAGTCACATGGTAAGTGTTCTGCGTGGTCTCTGCGCAGCGCCACTGTCACGGAGGCTGCTTTTGCTTGGCGACAAAAAGTACACGGAAATATAAAAAAGGAAAAACGCCGTGAAATATTTCATTATTGCCTTTGATGAGAAGTCGAGACGGCCTCTTCATGGGCCTTTTTCTGGGGCTCCGCCGCCTTCTCTTGACGGCGTTCGCTATGAATTCCAGGCTGATACTGAAACTAGTCACAAGATGGTGCCACAGCCCCTCTGGCGAACCACTACTACGCACTTCGGCAGCTTTCTTGTTGAGTGGAACTGCTTTCTTTTTGCTCCGCTCTCCATTCCTCACTTTCATTTGCCCCTAATACACGACTTTCCATCCATTCAAAGAGTTGAAGCTGAAATTACGCGAACGTGCTAACGTTTCCACAAGTACGTATATCTTTTTCTCTGCCAACGCAGGACGACGCGTACGTGACCGGCGACCTCGCTCTGCTCCAGGGAGTCGGACACGTCGAAATTAGTCGCTTGTACATCTATGAACCCCTTCGAGAACCAAACGGAAGCTGCCTTGTCGTCGGCGATTGCATCTTCATGCACTGGCCGGTCGTTGCAGGTGGGAAGGCCATTAAAGAAGCCGCGCGGACCCTGGACGCTCGCTTCTACTGGTCTGTCCTGCTCGCGGACCGAATGGTGCATGCGGGAGAGAGTGTGGACTTATCATCCAGGCTGAAGTCCCGGGACTATGGACTTGCTTTCCAAGAGACTAGGGCAGTGCTGGTCAAACGCAACAGCATTGGTAAAATGCAAAAAGCGCCTCTCCCGTATCCATATGACGTTGAATTTTCTCGAAAGATTTTCTTTGACGCTAAGCGGAAAAAGGGCTCTACCAGACGGGCGTAGTCCGATGCTTGAGAGTGCATATGTGTATATGCTCGCCTGCATGTAAAAATAAATCCGACTGCGGTTACGTACATGATGCCGCATTGTTCTCCCCTGGAGCATACCTTGTGGGAAAATGGCATTAGGATTGCTACCCATTCAAACTTTTGTTGCTAACCGGTGGGTTGATATACGAAAGCGATTTCTGTCTGCTCCATACGAAAGAGCAGATTCTCACCTATGTGCAGTGACATTCCTTGTATAAGCAATTTGCTCATATGGTTTCAGTGACATACGTATCATCGTTTCTTATTCTTATAAAGCGACATACCCAACATTTGACGGCAAAACATTAGGGCGCTAACGCTGGGCCGGAGTTTGTTGTGTTGGTAAGTATTACCCCTGTCAAACGGGCACTTTGAATCGCGATTGAGGCGGTCCGCATGGGGCCCTGATACACGGACGTTTCAATCGCGATCGAGCGTAATCCCGCTCGAACCAAATCCTGGTTTCCAAAATGCAATTAAGGTTTGCAAGCGCGACCAGGCGAAAGCTGTGATACTCTTGTTCCCGCTGAGTAATCGCACAGAAGTTGACAACATCAACTAATGCCCCAAATTGTATCTAATACCTTGATCCAAATATTTGTGAGGCAACATTTATATAGTTACGTATGCCTACGACTACGGAAATCTCCCAGACGCCGAGCGCGAAGCCCATTTTTCGGTGCCACATGGCGTACGTGAGTAACCGGTGCAACTTAATCGTTATTGAAACGTGCCATGTAGCATTGGCGGTGCGTCGGGCACGCTCGAAAATTCAATCGCGCTTCCCTTCAATCCGGATAGAAAGTTCCCTTGTGACAGGGGTAGTACAGAAGTAGCCGACTAGGAAAAGGCTCTCAGGGGCATTTTGAAATTAGCAGAACTTTAGTACCACACCTTAGGAATATCGGAAGCACTTTTAGAATACCTGATTATGTCCTCACAACGCGATCATTGCCCCATGTGTAGAGGTTAACCGTAGGTTTAAAAGTGCGTCAGATCTGAATGGCCCAGCGGATGGCAGGAAAAACTCTATCCTTTGTCCTTGATGCTAGAATGGTGGAACTCGAAGAGCTAGAAAAATTGTGTTATTCCCGTAAAAACAAACAAATTTTGAGATTTCATGTCTTTTTAGGAACTTGTTCGGTGCCTGCGGTCTCTTGTTTGAGTTTTACAACCTACTTAACAATAGCTATGTAAAACAGAATCAATTTAAAGTGGCTACGCCTAGTCGTCTTCGGAAGCTCATCTCCGCATGTGTATTTCGGTTCCGATTCCCTTCTTTTATTAGGTGTTATTTAATTTTCTTGGTGTTTTTGGATGAACCAACAAAAAAGAGTAACAAAAACGGGCGCAGTTGGCGTTTCTGGTATTTTCTCAGTTGGGCAGTTAGGGCAATTTAAAAAAGAGAATGTCGAGAAGACGAAAATGTTCCTGGAAAACTTGGTCTCGGCTTAATTGCAGACAAAGCCATTCACTAAAGCCGGGAGAAGAGATAGGACGAAAGGTAACAGAAAGCGCCCATTTCGCTCCGTTGCATGGAAGAAGTAAAGAAGTGAGTCGAAGGCTGAATTATGAAGGTTCCATTCACGAGTTAAATCGATATCCGGTCGAGGCGCAAATCGGTTGTCACTCGGGGAGCAACTTGGATGTCATCTCGAGTTCCCGTACTCCGCACTATTGCCATCATCCACGTAGTGGAGATGCTGCCATTTTTTTTCAACTGTGAAGTTTTTGAGGAAGTTGTATAGCTTTCCTTTGTACCCGTACGGCTGCATTGAGGTGCATATCAAACACTCCGTCGCTGATAATCTTTTATAGATGTCCCGCTAGCACGACCTGGTGTACTGGATTTACAAGAAAAGCACGCACTCACACCTAACAGCTACATCATGAAATGTTGCTAAATACGTGATCTCTCTTCGCTTGTGGCCATAATGATATGTCCACTCCACACTCCGCTTATGAAGCAAATTTATGCCTCGATATTGCATTGGAATATAAATACAGGCTCCAGCCTTCCCATCGCCCTACCTTGCGTCGTCTTTTTGTCTGGCGAAATGGCTACAGCTGCTGGAGCACCCAAACGCTTTCAGAAAAAAAACGTTTAACCCAAACATGTACCTTATTAAAAGAAAATATGGCGCTAAAGGTACAAAAAAATGGGCTAAAGATACTCCAAAAAAAGGATGTCTGCTTAAAGAAGGCAATGCATGATTGCAATAACCCCGAATTTCTTAAGAAATCTCAAGTAAATAAACTGACCTAACTTGCGGAAAAAAATCTATAGCATGACATCATTCCTAAGGATGCAGTGAAAATCAACAGCATTAGTGGGCGTTTTATATTTCAGATAGTCTGTGCGCATTCCAAGGACTGCCCTCGGTCTAGGGGCCCCATTTAAACACATAGGAAAATCGAGTGCCGGATAACAACCCGGGCAGTCGGTTGGCCTCCCGGGACTCATAATGTAGGAGTCCCAGTGTGAATTCTCGGACGGGTATGTCGTTGTTCCGCACACGTTGTGTTAGGGATGACGTCCTGGCGGGCCTCATTCGTCTTGTTTTGGTGTCCGCGGGTTTGGGAAAGACCTCTAGCCCGGTCTCTAGGCCCCGGCTGGTTCACAGGTCGTGGGCCTGGCTCGTTTCCTGGCCGCTGCTCGTGGAAGGGATTCGGAGGAGAGAGAGAGAGAGAGAAATTTATTATGTGGCAGCAGGACGAAGATGAGACGAACCATGTGATGGGGTGAAGCGATCTCTTTACATCAAGTACATAGCGGCCATGACACAGCTCGCGCAAGGTTCGCGCCAGCCAGTAAGTCCTCGTCGTCATCGTTCTTGGTTGAAGGACCCGTGAGGCATTGCCCACCTTAGTCCCATAACAATATATCACCCGAGGTGGTGTCCACCGACTGCGGTGATGGTTTAGACTTCCGAAGAACACGTTAGGCGATGGAGTCTCAAGTATACCACCGTAAAATACGCATCGCCGTGCACACAGGCTTGGCTTGCTGCAGAGTATGGCCTAGTATGACGTACAGGATATTGAAAATGCCGCTGCCCATGCGCATGCCTAAGATTCATCCTGCCAGTGCGCGGCCCGCTGTCCACTAAGCACTTCTCATGAGTTGGGAATATAATGCGATTCACGTCCAATGAACCGCGTCGCATCGAGTTGCCAATCCCAGTAAATCAACCTCAGTGGGTATATTTCAGGCTTATGTTCAGCCCTAACGTGTGCCTAACTTAACCTGAAACCTAACCACAATGAAGTAACATCATACTCGTTGCACGTGAAGTGCGTGTGCCAACTGCAAACGTCTCATAAGTGGAAAGCCCGAAGGCAGTCACTATAGGGGAACAGCACAAAAAAGGACGCCAAAAAACAGCACGTGAAAACTCAGCAAGGTATAACTGCACAGCCTCAAAACAGCACGCGAATGCATTGTAGTCGGAGGTAGAGGTGTGCGGTTCGGGGGGAAAACCAATAGAGAGTGCGGGTCCTGTTTGGAAGTAAACATCCCCCTCGCGAGGGGCACGGTCAAATGCAGAGCATTTCCGCGGGGGGCGCGCCTGCAAGTCGTATGGATTACTTATTGGTTGTTGTTGTAATTGTTGTCTTCCAGCGTAGACATTGTCGATGAAGTCGCTGGTGAAACGTGAAACGTGCCGTGAACCCCCTGCCGCGGCTATGACGCAACGTGGAGCGGCTATGACGCAACGTGGAGCGGCTATGACGCAACACAATCCAACACAATCCACTTTAATCCAATCCAATCCAAATCTAAACCAATCCAATTCAAGCCAAGCCAAGCCAAGCCAATCCAAGCCAATCCAATCGAATTCTATCCAATGCCCCTCGCGAGAGAGTTATAGCGCCAAAATCGCGCCACCACACGAACGCGTGATGTTGACGTCACGATCACGCCACAGATGTTAGCGACCGGAGCACGCGCGAACGACATATGTGGTTTAAGCGCGAACCGACCGCGGCAAGAGAGCGCGATGCGAGCGCCCCCACCGCGGCGAGAGAGGGTGTTGCGCACGTCCCCAACTGTTGTGCGCCCGAACCGAACGCGGCGAGAGAGGGCGTTGCGAGCGGAGAGAAGGCGAGGAGGACGCCGGGGAGAGGGCGCACCTGTGGCCGACGGTTGAATGAGTCAAGGATATAAGGGGTGTTCGTAACATTCCATTCTGTGTCGGCTTTGTGGTGCAGTGGGTAGAACACCACGTAATTTGCGTTCCGCCCGCAGAATCGTTGGTTCGAAACCTGGCACCGGTAAGTATTATTTTTTTGTATAGTGTAGGGGGAGCGATGCGGGCTACGGACGCCAACGCGGGTGACATCGTGAGTTACTGAAATGCTCTGCATTTAAAACACTTTATTGGTGAGACACCGGGTTCAGGTTGGGGGGGTGGCCTCAGCCCAAATGGCCGAAGCGACCTGTAGTGCCCGTTGCGTCAGGGTCCGTTGATCCACGAGGCAAGAGCTACCCAAGGCCTGCTCCCAGTGGGTTGGGGGAAGGGGGGGTAGGGGTCCGCAGGGCACTCGCATAAAGAGTGGTACAGCGTGTCGAGGTTGCGGCATCTCGGACACTCTGCGGAAAGGAAGAGGTGTGGGTTGGAGTGCTGTAATTGCGTGCGATGGGGGAAGGAGTGGGTTTGTAGAGTGCGCCACATCTGTGAGTCTGTGATTCCTCTATCGTAAGTTCGGCGTTGGGTGGGGGTAGTGTTCTGCGGGTGAGGCGGTAGTGTTGAATGATGTCTGGGTATGTGGTGAGGGCGTACCCAGTGACGTCGACTGCTCCACGCGTAAGACCAAGAGGAGTGCTCGCCCGGGGCACTAATGCTCGGGCCTGCTGATTAGCCACCTGGTTGGTTCCCACGCCAGTGTGAGCCGGGGTCCACAGCAACATCACAGGCTGGTCGGGAGGTTTTTAGACGAATTGTTAGTGCCGAGGCTGAGATGTTGCCCATCTCATAGTTGCGAAGCGCCTGCTGTGAATCCGATAGGACGAAGGTCGGTGTTGGCGTTTTGGTTATGGCGAGAGCCAGGGCTGTTTCTTCTGCAGTGGTGGGGTTTGCCGTACGGACGGAGGCTTTGATTGCTGGTTGTGGTTCTGTGGCGGAGGCAATGCCTGCGATTGCGAAGGCTGCTCTGTCGGGGTACCGTGCCACATCCACATACACGGTGTATTTTTCAGGAGGATAGTGCTGTGAGTGGTAATGCGCGCGTGCCATTCGGAGGAAGAATAACTGCTGCAGCTCTCGCTCGAAGACACCCTACTCATCAAGAGAGATCTTCGACGCTCCACGCGTGCCCTTCTCCCTCCGCGTGGGTCTGGCCTTCCTGGTGGCTTAACCCGCCGTGAAGAGGTCGTGCTTCGAAGAATCCGCCTGGGCGTCGCTCTGACGCCTTCTGTGCGAGCAGCGTAGACTTCTAGTCTTGCAGATCTCTTCTCCACCAGCCCCTACTGCCCTGCTCCTATTGCTGCGGTGACGTTGGAACACTTGCTAGGGACGTGCGCAGGTCTTCAATCAACCCGAGCTCGACACATGGGGCCCACAGGGCATCTCCCAGGCAGACCTCCCGATATTAAACGGTGGACGCACGGCCCACATTACAAGAAACTGTTGGAATTTATTTCCGAAACTTGACTCTATAGTTTCCTGTTCCGAAACTTGACTCTATAGTTTCCTGTTCTGTGCCCGCCTCACATTGTGTTTTTTTTCTTTTTGTTTCCTTGCCTTCTGTGTCGTACCCCTGTTCTGTTTTGTATATTGCTTTCCTGTTACCTATGCCCTGTGGCCAAATGGCGCAATTAAAAAAAAACTTCGGTGACTTTTGTGCACGTCCAGATGGTCGGCGCCAATGGGGCTGGTTCTGTCCAGAATTTGCACGCTGCAGGGGCCATTCATAAAAAGGGTTCTAAATGAACCGTATTAGTTTGGATCTCACGTAAAGTAGAGGTAATTTATCGGGACTACTGGTAATGGTGAATTCTCGAGGAAGGAGAGGAGGACAGTTGTCATCATGAAAATATTATACTTGCCCTAAAACAAGTAGTGCTGTTCAAGAGCGCTCAGACCAAATTCACTTCATCTGGCGACGCACGACGGCGGGGCCGATTCGTGCCTCTGTCAGACTGACCACGGCAGACGGGCCCCAAATTGCTGGCGCCGCAGAATCGCCTCTCCTTTTAACTTCACCACGGCTGGCCGGAATCATACCTCGGGCAAACTGCCCGCGGCAAACGCGCAGCGACATGTCTTAGGAGGGTGCCGCTATATCGCTTTCCCTTTCCCCGTCGTGGCGGCTCGGCGAACGCAACCACTTCACCTCCATTCGTCGGATTCAAACTTCGGCTAGCGAGAGTCCTGATTGGAGCTATTCAAACTGCTCGCGGCTACAACGGACTTCTGGGGGTATAAAGCCCTCCCGGAAGCACAGCAAGGTTGGCCCTTTTCGGAGGCGCCGAGTTGAGACGTGCTGTAGCCTTAATACGAGCATTGTAACGCTGTTGTTAGCCTTGTATCTACGGTATATAAATCTGTCTGCAACTTTTGGTCGGCTGAAGAACTTCATCGCTCTGCTCTGCGCCGCGTCGATAGCGGATGGAGCGAGGCAACGTCGCTACACCGGTGACTGCGCTCCGATGGCCAGTCGCAACAGTGGTGGCTGCGGTGGGATGCACCTATCCCAACTGTATTCATCTGTGCGATGCCCTAAACGCGTTACACCTACGTTTTCTTACAATCTTCGGGCGGTTTTTTTTGTGCCCTCATCATTCAAAAAGGCTTAACATGTCGATTGACGAAACAAGCCCACCTAATCACCGGCTCTCACTGCTACAATACCATGTACACTGGCGTGGGAAGACACTCTGATGATTCTGCTACAACAGCAGCTAATTTTTTAAGTGCAATGCACTTCTTAAGCGACCCTGTACCTGCGTCCACCGGCGATGTCCGCGCACGTGAAGATGGGCGCGCGCAGCCTGGCCGCTGACATAGCACATACCCACGTGGGGGATTGGCCAGGAATCTCCTCGTCTTCCTTGGCAACGGGGGGAGATGGGCGCGCGCTTCCTGGCCGCTGACATGGCACATACCCACGTGGGGGATTGGCCAAGAATCTGGCGTTAGAAGGGCTAATGCACCTGCCTAAAGGAGTACTGACACGAAATTTCAAAGCTGAGATCCGCTCTAGCAATCAAATACAACGACAACACAAATAGGTGTCTGTGAATAAATGCATCTTTCTTTCTTTGTAGTTGTGTGTGTGTGTGTGATCTCTCTTTCGCGAACATTGCCGAACCGCGCAAATTCAACTCGTGCATTCGCAATTTCACATTCTTCCCCTCGGGGAAATGCCGGGAATTTTTCGTCATGCTTTGGGCGTTTTGGCGCCACTCGCCACTGTATCTTTTATGTGTTTTGGTATTATGAAACAAACATTCAATGGCACCTAGGAACCAGGAACTCTACCCTGTCCGGCCGCGATGGCTCCGCGCTGTTGCTTGGGCTCCCTCTTCTCCCCGGCGTCTGCGGTCCCCCCAATGGTGACCTCTTTGCCGAAATCTCGTTCCATCGTTTCTTCCTTGGCGTCGTAGTATTACTCCTCGGCGTGAAGTACTCTTGGATGACTCTCGCCTGGCGAGCCATTGGGGCGAGCATCGACGTACTGCCTGCGTCACGTACAAAAGCACCATGAGCAGACTTACGTTCGTGACTAGGTAGGTATTCGCAATTCGTTGCTTCTCTGGCAGAAGATGTGACTTCGGCTGTCGTAGCAGCTGGCGCCTTGTGGTATCAATGTCGCCGATAGGCTAGTCCTTCTTTCTCGCCTTCCTCTCGTTTTTCTTTTGTAATGGGCAAATCTACTATTGAAATGTTGGGTATGTCCATGATCAAATTTATATTGCATTATTTAAAGGGGCCCTAAATAGGCTGCCAAACGTTACGATTTTGCGTGCGCCGTCACTGGAGTACTATCCAAGGAACGTCATCCCGCAAAAAGTGTTTAAATGCGTTAAGTATTAGCCGACTTATCGCTCATTAAAAGGGGCCACCCATAAGGCCTGGGGCTCTCCTCCTCTAGTAGCGCCTCCGAAGCACTGTGGAAGCCGCGACGTCATCGACCCGGCGCAAGACCACCGAGAGAAACAGGGCAATCCATCACCCTCCTTGATGTACGTGCAGTCATTGGCTGCGCCAAGCCCTTCGCGCGATTTTTTTTTAGCACTCGACGCGCATGCTCCGCCCACCAGATTCCGGTTGCACGGTGAGCGCTGTCGCTGTGGTTCGCGTTCGCGGCGCCGCACTGGGCAGTTTCTCGTGCGTTATAGAGGCGTGTCAGAGCCGGAAAGAACTGCGTCAGAGCGCACAAGTGTGGCGGCAAGGTATGGTTGGTGAGCCAGGGGAGAAAGTGAAATCTTTTTTTCGTGTTGGTGCGGCCCCTGCTTTACGCAGAGGTGTAATATTTGGTACACGTTGTCGTAAAGGGGTACTCTAGCGATTGCGCTATTGAAATGGCGACTATTTAGGGCCCCTTTAAGGACGAAAAAGAGCAAAAAACTTTTAGGGAGGCAAACAGATATCCTTCTTACAAGGCACCATGGGGCCATATACTTGTCCTCCTGTGTATTTGCTAACCTGTGCCGGCATGTCGCTAGCCAGGAAGGTAAAGCTGTTGTTGCAAGCTTTAATGGAAGGGAAAGCGTTTAACCTATGGCAAAACAGCGAGAAGGCTGAAAACTTGGGCTCAGCCCTGATGGAGGTCATCTTAAGAGTCATATCATTTACCAATTATGTAGACCACGGCTACATGTAAATCATATAGATCCCGCACTATGCCGCTTTTTGTGCCCTGCCTTATTATGTCAAAGTAGGTATGGTGTGACTGTAATGGGGCGCCACCTTAGGCATTAGCGAGTTTTAGCATAGCAAAAAGCGGACGCTAACGCAATGGTGGCGGGTGACGCGACCCACCGGGGCGAATGCGCATTTGTTCGGCGGGACGGTCGCCTATGCATCGCAGAGCCCTCGCATTTGCTCCTGCTGAGAGGCGACCTCATAGCATTCACCGCCCGCACATCCGCATTCGTGTTCCCGTAATCTGCCGCGGCAGGGTTAGCGTCCGCACGACGCTTTGCTAAAACTCTCTCTTGGACGGCCCTCCGCACCAGATCTCTGTGGTCACCTGTGCGAGGGCTATAGCCAAAGCCCAAGGGTACCTGGACGAGGCGAACTCAACCCACCGGGCGACTACTCCACCACCACCGTTTTTTCTATTAAACGTTTATTCTCTCTCTCTGCTCATCATCTTTGCTGGTGCGAAAGCGTAAAAAATTGTCTCCAACGCACGCTGTGAAGGCGGTTGGAAAGCGAAGCTTTAAACGACACCCTCAACAATTGCCTAAGCAAGGTCACTTGGATTCACACACGTGGCTGTACAAAGTGTGAAAGGAGAGACTCTGCCAGCCGTTCCTTGGAATTTGCTGGGGCGGCGTCCCGAAAGCAGCAGAGTCGGACACGGCATGGCTGGAACGGTGGAAGCCGCCGCCTTAGGCCTGTCATGAGTCGGAAGTACGAGAAAACGGAGAGGAGCATTCTTTTAATGGTTGGACAGTGGAACCTAGCCATCCTGATGTGCTAGCTCGGGGATACACCACCACCGGACACAAGCGCAGCCACGGAAATAATTCCACATGTGAGCTTAATGATTCGCATTTATACCTATTTAAACTAGTTAGTTTAGTAAGTTTGAGAATCAGGAGAAAGCAGAGAGAACTTTTATAATCGCTATTTATCAGGACCAATTGCTCCCCCCGCCTTTTGTACTACCTCTTAAAGCACAACCGAATTGATTTTCATCAATTTAGAAAACGGAGTCCCATCGTGGCAAGCAGTGCTCAAAAGTAGCTTTGCTCTATCGGCCAGATGTCTTTATGTTGCCTCTACATTTTGTATTCCCGCACTGCAAACCAATCCTTCACGTATCTCTGCCGTACTATCACTTAAATCCGTCGGGTCCGGGTAACCCTGCAGGTGCTGCCAAAGAAGTTATTCAAGCCTTACGAATCAAGCGCGCAATGGATACCACGCTGCGACAAAACAGACCCAAAACAACCGTCGCTAAAGCAGACGAAAAAGCTGTATGCCGGCGCGCCCGCCAGCGAGCTGGCCCCTCCGCGCCCGGAACGCTGGGTAAATTAGCTGTGTCATCAGAGCGTGCTCTGTAAGTTAAACATCCCCCTGTACCGCCTCCACCGCCGCCTCCACCGGTTTATTGTCCCGCACGCCGCGAAAGAGCCGTCGGCTGGTGAAGGTAGACAAGTTTGCTTTAAAAAAGTAGGTTAACTGGAAAGCCTTCTTAAGGGCCCCATTTTGCGGAAAACCATCGTTGCTGCAGTTCTCAGGTCAAGGAAATCGCCGCCGCTGTGAAGGGTGCATAATGAAAAGGTAAACGATGCGATTTAAACCTTGGTTTTCAGAATAGCAGCGGAATTCACTAGTGCCTCCGCACACTGCAAGCACTGGAGCACGAGCGGTTGTTGTGGCGGCTGTTCTTTTTACGTAGAACATACCTACTTCAAGGATGCGCCAGGAATCAGTAGTTTTGAGGTGTAATTGCGCGTAAAGCAGTCGGCACCAGCTAAAGATGCAAGCCTCAAAGTAATATATTAAGCCTAAACAGCCCCATACCCAACTGTCGCTGCCTTTACCAGGTAAACTGCAGCATACGCAGACAGTATAGCACATGCTATCGGGGGATTATTGGGAAGAACAGTGCATATTTTGTGGGCCAGACTTCAGGACAATGGCCACCATAATTCGGAGGACCAGACCACAGGGATATGTTTAACTTTATACCTTGGATCTACTTGGAATATGTTTCCCTTTACCTTGGATTATGTTTACCTTTATACCTTGGAAAATTGAAACGTAATCACCTAAACCATTATAAAAGTACGAAGTCACCCTTGTTTAGAAACATAATGCGGAGAATGGACCCGAAGAACATTTTGCAGTAAACAATATGACTTAGGAAAAATGAACTTCTACATATCTTACTAAAGGCACCTGAGCGAAGCGTGGAAGCTTTCGAGCCTCAAATTTGCGTTAAAGTTAAGCCAAACTTCGCCGAAAGTACCTTGATGGCGAGTTGGCCGATTTGGTGAGGGTTCATAAAAAAAAAAAAACCAGCGCAAGAAAGACGAGGACGAGGAAAGCTACAAACACAGTGCAGCGCTCACAAGTGAATGTTTTATTGAAAACAGTAAACGTATATACAAAAAACACCACGCGTGTCAAAATAGTTCAATTCAAGAAGCGATCAGAATGCAAGCTTACAACTCGTCAACCAACGCGTTCTTCAAGATTTCAGACTTCGCTTTTGTGCAATGTCGCAGATGGTTGGCTTATACAAGCTTCACAATTTTTAGATATGTAAAATTGCTTTTACATTTATATTTGCCGGGCTGGTTTTGCTCAACCGGGCGGCTATTGCTTTTTATATGTCTAAAAAGTTTGAAACTTGTCTAAGCCGAACCTTCTGTGACGTTGTACAAAAGCGAAGTCTGTTATCTTGCAGAACGTGTTACTTGACGAAATGCAGGCTTGCGTAATGATCCCTTCTCAATCGAACTGTTTTGAAATTCGCGCTGTTTTGTGTAGGTATGTTTACTTTTTTAAATAAAAAATTACATTTGTGAGTGCAGCGCCGTGTTTGTAGCCTTCCTCGCGCTCGTCGTGCTTGCGCTGGTTGTTTTTTCACCATGATCGCCGTAAGTGCGTCAAATAGATCGTCGAACATCCAAACGTCTAATTGAAAACAAAAAACCAACCCATGCGACGATTTTTTGCGCACTAAGCAAGCGCATCTACAAACGATCTGAATGGATTTTGATATGCGGTTTATGAGATAAAGACATCTGTGTTCAAAGCAAAGCGCGTCTTTCCTTACCTTTCTTTTGTATGTGACAAAACAGCATGGTGTTCTGTTAAGCGTGACAAAACAGCACTGCGACCCAAAAGCAAAACGTCAAAATAGAAGCGGCAGAATAGTAAAATGTCAAAACTGCACAAGCACAAAACAGCACGCCGGAAGTGTGACGGTTAAAATGGAGTCCCGTCGTCGCCGAGAACTTGCATGCTATTAGTCAGTCTTAGTTTTCGCCCAACCAGCCAAGCCGTTTCCCCTCAGTGACTAGCTAGGGTCTCTCAGACAATACAATGAGCAGACGCGGTTTGGCTGTTTGGACAAAGAACATTACAGAATCAGCCCATGCAGGATAGCTGCCCTCGCTGGCGTTGTTCCGGTGTGAGAGAGCAGTACCCCTAGATTTGACCCAACCGGTGACACAGTTTCCCCTCACTAACTAGCCAGAGTTACTATTATCGATTAACAGTGACGGTGAATTGTCAGTGAGCGACAGAGATTTACTGGTTGGTTAAAACCAAACAGACTAATTTTAACCTAACCAGCCAAACCGCTTCTGGCCACAGTCAATCTGCATCATTGTTATCACACACGTTTTGTCGCTTTTCTGTGTGGTCGCGTGATGTTTTTTCCCTGCGCTCTTCCATTACAAAATGTTATGTTGGGGCTGTTTTGCGGCCTGCTGTCTTTACGGCTAGCTCATATGTTGTGCTAGTCATATGTTGTGGTAGAGCGTATAGTGTTCCGCGGGGTACATACGGTTCATCTGTACGGGATGCTTGCGCATCCCGTACTGATGAACCGCATGTACCCCGCGGAACACTATACTCTCTGTCCGTTTTGCAAAAGAGAGAGGGGCACCCAGCCGCACATCTTGGCACAGTGTACAGAACTCAAGACCCCCCCTCCTCTCTTTCCCCACAACCCCCGCAATCCCCAACCCCTTGAGCGATGGGAGGGAACCACCCCGTCTGGTGCCAGCGTGCACCACCGATTTCGCTTTGGGCTCAATAAACGTTGATTCCTCCTCCTCCTTCTTGCGACGTCACTTCCGTGACGAATATGACGAGAGTGAGATCTCGGTGTACCCGAACACAAAACCCTCATGTTAAAATACCCACGAAGGGAATTTACTGGGATTTGCAACTCAAACCGACGCGGTTCATAGGGCGTGAGTCGCATTAAATTCTGAACTCATGAGGAGAGCTCAGTGGTCCTCAGACAGCGTGGCGCAAAATGGCAGGACAACCCCTGCGCATGTGCATTGGCGGCGACATTATCCATAGCCTGTGTGTCACATTCAGCAATATTCTTCAGCAAGCCAGGCCTCTGTGCCCGGCGATGTGTATCGTACTGTGGTATTCTTTTGACTCCATAGCGTAAAGTATACCTCGCAAGTCTAAACCATCAACATAGTACGCGGCCACCTCCTTGGGTGATACTTCGTTCAAACATGGTCACAAGTCCGCCATTTCAGGTGTGATGTCAGACTCTAAGCGCGTTTTTATGCTGCGTGCACGTACAAGGGATCTAAAAGTACCAGAATACCTTTGCTTCCAAATAAAATGCTTATAATGAAGAAAAAGAACAGTCCAAGTACAAATATTAGAAGTATTTTGACACAAGCACAGCACTGCTGGTACTCCAAACACAGGCGGAACATCGCAAAATCCGTCGCAGCCAAAACCACCATCGCACTACACAATTATAAATGCGATTCCAAGCAACACATTCGAAATCGCGCCCGTATGCACCAAAGATCAATAGAGGGCCCGTGAGGAATAACCCGAACAACTCGGAAACATACCCTGCAGCAATACTCGAAAAATTCCATGCATCTAAAAAATTAAAATGACCCTCAATGGCATTTAGTTTGCATATACAAAATTCGCATTCCTATGTCCTTATCGATTCTTAGGTTTCCTTGGATTTGTAATAAGTTTTTGGGAATTCCTCAAGCAAGCAGTGGTTATTTGGCGAAGAAAGGCATCATCATCATCATCATCATCATCATTGTGGTCATCATCACCCAAATGGCGGTCGGTCGCTTGGTTTTCGCATTCCGAGACTTCACCATGAAAAAAGCCTGCAGAAAGTTGTCCCGCAGGCGAAATACCGTCTTTATCCTCGTCACGATCGTGAGCGTGTTCGCGTTCTTTCAGCTGGGGAATTTTACAGCGCTGAAGGACTTGCTTCAGGACGAGAATCTGAAGCACATCGAATACTGGAGCCACGAAGTCGGTCAGGCTGCTCTACGTGAGGGCGAGCAGTATGAAGCGACGCGGCTTCCGCACCGCGGAGGCTGGGCCGTGGAAGCGCGCTGTCGTGAGGGCATCGATGTCCTTTTCTTCGTGCACGCCTGCTCACGAGAATGGAGACGGCGGGCGGTCCTGCGCGACACCCTCGTCGAGGAGGCGGCCGCGAGACGCTTCAACTGGGCCGCCGTGTTCTTCGTGGGTCGCCGTGCCAACGACCCACTCCTCGACGCCTGGCTCAACCTTGAGGCGGACGCCCTTGGCGACCTGGTGGTGTTCCCGTTAGAAGACGGCTACAGGACCATGACTCCCAAGTGGGTGAACGGCATGCAATGGGTGGCCGACCGCTGTCCCAACGTGCCGGTGATCGTCAAGCTGGACGACGATGTCACCGTTCACCCGTTCAAGGTGAATGGCAATATGCCTGCGAACATCG
The DNA here is from genome assembly GCF_048455015.1 of Haemaphysalis longicornis. Classification (NCBI taxonomy): domain Eukaryota; kingdom Metazoa; phylum Arthropoda; class Arachnida; order Ixodida; family Ixodidae; genus Haemaphysalis; species Haemaphysalis longicornis. The sequence goes on along the minus strand of NW_027526225.1, from coordinate 74,802,679 downwards.
ACGCTATAGCCTTCAATGAAAGCCACGCTGTTAACCGAAAGTTAAGGGCTCAGTTACTGGGGCCGTAGTTGATGTCTAGTCAAGAGTTTGAACGACTGGCACACTGTACCAAGCTAATGAAATTTCGGCTACGAACGCGTTTGTTTGAAGCTGGTAAATTAGGAGCTAGTTCAATTCAAATAAAACCTAAAATGCGTAAATGAAATATGTACGCAAACAGGTTTGGGTAACGTTTTTACTTGAAGCGTTTTCTGATCAGAAGCCTTCGTGTCGCAGTGTTCTTGGCAGTCCATTGAATGGGCCACATCATGTGTTCTAATGTTTTACCGAAGGCAATGATCGTCTAGCTGACACTTCCCCAGAAAATAACATTCGTAGTCAATTATTTTGAAACCGCTATCACCACCCGGGTTTGCCTCGTTACGTACCAATCAAACAAACGCTGCCTTCCATCTTTTGTAGATCGGCCAAAACTCAGTGCGCAAAACTCCGTCACTACACTCGCCTCCAGTCAGGGCGTACAAACAGGGAAACCACTGTGTATCAACTATTTAACCAAGAGAAGCGCTTTCGCCTTCTCATCTCGTGGGAATATGCTTAGGCATACTCTTTAACCTTCTTTAACTCTTTAACCTTGAGGTCACGCGAAAGCGTGACCTCAAGAAATACGTCCGTTGCCGTGTTGTGGGCAGACATGGGTGGTACGTGTGTCAAGTTCTTGCTTAAATTTTAATGAGAAGGCATTAATTTGTCCAGAATGCGTAAAACTGCAAATGGAGTCGGAGTCACAGGCAAGCCTCTAAACACACGTCACTACAGAGCGTTTCAAAAAGTGTGAATCGCATTGCAAAACCCAAAAATGGGAAGGTAGGCTGAACGATGCCCGCACGTGGGCAGAGCCCCTTCGAAAGTTGAGTGTGCTTATAAGCACGTGCACCAAATATCAATACTGCTAACGCATCGAGTAACTTCCGGTTTCTATGTCCCATACCCAATAGTAGCCGTGCTAACGCCTGATGAGTCACTTCTGGTTTCTTATTTCATATTAAGGCTTTCATTACGCCTTTTGTAATATTTCATATTACGACTGCCATTTAGGGGCCGACATTGCAGCCCACAAATAATAAGTTTTGTATACCAAAAACTGCACTTCAGACCTGATACCACGTGTTGGAGATATGCACCGCAGGTAGGGAAGGGTTTTCTGCCCTTTGACTCTGCGCATTCTGAGAATGTCAAGTGAAGATTGCGAACACTGCCCTGGACTCGGCATTAAGAGGATAATGTTACCCTGAGATGTAGCGAAGCTTCGATTGATTGATTGCAGGGTTTAACTCGCCGACGCAACAAGGGTGAGGAGGCGCACCGTGGTAGAGGGTTCGAGGTTAATTTTGACCACCTGCGTATCTTTAACGGTCGCCGCAATCTCGTACAGACGGATGTTTGTGCTTTTCGGCTCCATCGGAAAAGCGGCCGCCGGGGTTGGGAATGGAGCCCCCGTCCTCGTGCTCAGCTGCGCAACGCCTCAGCCACCACGGGGAGTTGGAGAGGAGCTTCACAGACCAAATCTCATCTGCCTATCTATCTGTGTCTATCTGCGAGACGTTGCTTCAAAAAATAAAAGGAAAAGTAGGCAGGGGTCCTAGAGAGGCTACTCAGTGGAGCAAGATAACGGTTGTGCCTTAGCTGCACAGAATCACACACAACATTAAGAAGATAGCAGCCAGAGAGGGGGAGACAGTTGTGTGCTCATCCCCAAACAAAGGGTATGCCAGGCGCCGCCATGTCAATCTTCCAATTATAGAGGGCCATTGCACAACTAACCACCGTACTTCGTGAGAGCATGTGTGCAGGGGGTTGTATACAAGCTACCGTTATCGTGCAGGAAAAGCTACATTGGCCAGACCTGCCTTTGTATCAACAATAGAATTCGAGAGCACAAGGTCGCAACAAAATACGTTCCGCCAGGTCACTTGGCCAAGCTCTGCCGAGATTGCCCCAAGTAATGACGCCATGGAAGTTTGAAGTGGACTTCCATGGCTTCATTACCATCCATAAAAACAGTGATAGGCTAGCGCGGGAAATCATCGAAGCAATGGAAATCGAAGGAAACATCGACGATTGTGTCAGCACAGTGTCGGTTGCGCTAACGGATAAACTATTTCTCCGCACGATTGTACTCGTACCAGGTAGCTAGAGGAGAGTATAAATATACAAGGCGAGGCGAAAAAAATTAATTAGGTAGTGTCAAGGTTTGTGCTTCGTCTTTCGTCTTTGTGCCCTGATTTAATTTTAGGCTGCCCAGTATTTAATCAATTATTATCGAACAAGCTAAGATTCTGCCTATGCTAACACCTTACAATTTGGCTACGGTTTTTTATTCTTTTTTTATACCGACATATCAGTACTGCTAACGACCGAAGAGCTGTTTCCGGGTTCTCAGTGTCATGCCCGCATATTGGTGCAGCTAACGCCTGACGACTTACTCCGTTTTCTCATTCCTACGTCTCAGCTTAGCCAGTACCTGCAGACGGAGTTATCCCGGGAGCCCGCACGCCTGCACTGCTACGTTTTGGGTGGCCAGCCAGTGGAGAGGGAACCGGGAATCCGCTTTTTTGTGAGAACGGACGACGCCCCAATGGAGGAGTACTTCACCTACTGTCAAGGCCGGGCCGTCATAATGACCTTCAACGTCATGCGAACGCTCCTAAGAGCGTCACCCAAGGTGTATCCCCACCCCACGGTAAGGCCTCTTGTCCCCTTTGCGTGCACTTCCTGCAAAAGCGACACTTCTATCGCGAAAATACGTGCTCAAAATTCACCTTTTTTTTGTGTGTACGCTCGAATATGTACGCTCGAATAAGCTGTCACGAAGTAGATGTGCTTACTTGCGCTGATCTGCAATAATTTCATGCTTCTAGCACCTCCAGACAGTGGGTATTCTGCTAGATAAAAGAATCCATTTCACTCTCTGCTTTTTCTGCAGGAAAGGCTATTTTTACTGACAGAGCTGGTACATATCAGGGCAGGCAAATTGTCACGTTGAGCTTTTAATAAGTACAGTCCAATCATCATAAAAATTCCTCTTCTGCTACAACTACCTGATGAATATAGTGGAAAGAAAGGAGCTATATGTTTACGTTAATATCTGGGCGCCAAAGTTCGGTTTTGAGTGGCGGAGGGCCGTGCATAGCGTATCATTTATGGAATATTGGAGCGCGTCTCACTAGCAACAGTCCTCTTTAAAACCACCAAGTGTCAGTTATTACCATTACAGCTACGTAGAGTGTGTCCAATTTGTGGGAAGCCTTCTCTTCAAATGGGAGTACTCGTCGTCGCACCCACGTTTTACCACAGATCGAGACCCGCACTGACGGGAAAAATGGTTTTTTGTTCAGCGTTTCGAAGTATTTATTAGGTAGACATTATTGGGGGAGGGCGCCTGGCGGCGTTGAGCCATTCATCGTTTGTGTTATACAGCCTGCGGAGTTTACACTGCGGCTACTTTATATTTCCTATACAGTAAAGAAAAAAATGATCTTCTTGCAGTACGCAAAGCATGAATGAAAGACGATCATGGCTTGCACATCACGTAATGCTATTTAAAACGTACGTAAACGCCATTACTTATGGAAAAACACGAGTACAAACAACTATTCGCTCAGACAATTTCCGCAAACATTTCTCCATTTGCAAGAAAATATTCTCTTCACTTCGATGCACATGTCTTCACAAAACTTCCCCGTAAAGCCTCTACTCTCCTCCGCTATCCTGTCAACTCATCCCCTCCCGTGTCGTTCCTACCAGGATAAATACAATGGGGCTGTGTTTTAATCAGTTCAGTTTTCCGGGCTTCCACTGTTCAAGCCCCATCAATTGGACCCATTCGATTTTGGTGGGCTTGGAATACCACCTCGAGGTCTAGTCTTGGGTTTCACGCTCTTTTAGCATTTTTTGGCCCAAATACTGTGTTTAACACGTATTTTCATTTGATCCCGCAAAGCTAAAGCGCATTTGAGCCTCTGTTAAAAGCACACTGCCAGGGCCATCTATGAATTTATGGTTAGCCTTCAATGTACCGGATGTTTTCTTTTTGATGTACGAATGCGTTTTCCAGGTTTGCGATTTCGAAAGGTTTTGGATGTATAAATTTCACGTTGCAAAATTTGTTTTACCGTTTCGGCCGCGTGGCTGAATTGAAGGTTAGACACTCAGTCTTACAGACCGACATTGGATGGTTTAGGTAGTTCCCCGAAGAGTATCGTCTTTAAAAGACCCTGCCTTGATGGCACGACTTCTACGAAAACGGTTGGCGCGAACTGATGCCGAGCTGACTGACACTTTCGTGGCTTTAGGCCACAAAAAACATAAATAAGAAAGAAGGGGGAGCTTCGAAATGGCAGGAAAAGTGAAGGACGCGCTTTCGAAAAAGAGTCTCCGGGCGCATTCGGCTTCTGCAACAGGCACCGCTTGGGCACTAAGCTCCTCTTCCCTTTACGAACATCGTCGATGTGAAGACTGGAGCTGCCTGCAGCCGTCGTGGGCCCAGTTTTCCTGCTTTTGCATGGACTAAACGTTCCTTCATATTGGCCCAAGGGGCATGGTCCTCATGGAGGAGGGAGGAATGTGAGGTGTAAATAGGACCCTCTCTGGCAGCCCATACCAGCCACTATTTTATAGTTTACTGTGTCCCGACACGGTTGAGTGTGTATGGAAACATAAAAAGTTAAAACGACGCACAGCTGACAACCTGGTCAGCTTAGCCCTTCATAATCAGCGCTCACTGATCCAAAGGGCTAAGGCAGTAGTCGTTGCATCTCTAGCCCTGGTCCTCTGGTTCGACCTAGGCATTCTATTTTAAGTGCAGAACACTTTAAGGGTCCGGATTATCGTCGTAATTACTCCAGGATGATGGCGTCACGTGCCAATACAGGGGCTTCAAAAAGATAACCGTTTGCGCTAGTCAGGACAGAATCGGCGTCTCGAGTTACAAAGCTTCTGTCTGCCCCATCGGGCCGACGAACCTCACGTTACTCACATGCTACGTGTGGGGGGTGGACTCTGCGCTGCGTTACTGCCACGGAGGCTGCTGTTGCTCTGCGTCAAAAAGTACAAGGTAATATAAAACACGAAAGCCAGCATGAAATAATGCACTATTGCCCTTAATGAAAGGTCAATTAGACGGCCTCTTCATGGGACTTTTAATGGGGCTCCGCCGCCCTCTCTTGACGGCTTTCGCTATCAACACCAGGCTGATACTGAAACTAGTCACAAGATGGCGCCACAGCCCCTCTGGCGAACCACTACTCCGCACTTCGGCAGCTTCCACGTTAGTAGAACTGCTTTCTTATTGCTCCGCTTTCCATTCCCCACTTTCATTTGCACCCTAATAAACGTCTTTCCATCCATACAAACGGTTGAAGCTGCAATTCCGCAAACGTGCTAACGTTTCAACAATTACTTGTTTCTTTTTACGGGCCAACGCAGGACGACGCGTACGTGACCGGCGACCTCGCACTGCTCCAGGGAATCGGCCACGTCGACATTACTCACTTGTACCTTTTTGAAGAACCAAACGCAAGCTGCCTTCTTGTCACCGATTGCATCTTCATGCACTGGCTGGTCGATAAAGGCGAGAAGGTCATTGAAGAAGACTTGCGGACCCTGGACGCTCGCTTCTACTGGTCTTTCGTGCTCTTGGACCAAAAGGTTCACGCGGGAGTGAGGCTGGACTTATCATCCAGGCTGAAGTCCCGTGACTATGCACTTGCTTTCCAAGATACGAGGGCACAACTGGTCAAGCGCAACTGAATTGATAAAGCGCAACAAGCGCTTCTGCCGTCCCCCTAGGCCATAATGAATTTTCTCGAAATATTTTCTTCTCTTTCTTCTCGGACGCTTAGCGGAAATAGGGCTGTACCAAACGAGCGTAGTTCGGTGCTTGACTGTGTATATGTGTATATGCTGGCCTGCATGTAAAAATAAAGCCAACTGTGGTTACGTACGTCATGCCGCATTGTCATCCTCTGGAACAAACCTTGTGCTAAAATGGCATTATTATTCCTACCCTTACAAAAGCATGTTGCTAACCGGTTGGTTGATATACGAAAGAGATTTCTGTCTGCTCCACGCGAACAAGCAGATTCTCACCCGCGCACAGTGACATTCCTTGTACAAGCACTTTACTCATACGTTTTTAGCAACAAACGTGTCATCGTTCCTTATTCTTACAAAGTGACAGACCTAATATTTGATGACAAAATATTAGGGCGCTAACTCTGGGCAGGAGTTTTAGATGCAAAGCATCTCTTGCTCGGGCTATGTCCGGCGTCCGCACCTCTCCCCCTACAGTATAAAAAAATAAAATAGTTAGCGGTGCCTGGTTTCGATCCCACGACTCTCTGGCCGCAACGGGACATGCGCGGCACTCTTCCAACTGCGCTACAAAACCGAGACTGGAGCAAGTGCTGCGAACGCGCTTTATGTCCTTGACTCATTCAAACTACGTCAAGAAGCTACTGATACAACGAAGGCACGCGAAGCTAAACGTAAAGGGAAACGGAAACGACGAACTGAAAACTTTAGACGAGGATGTTGAATTTCCCGTGGCAAAGCTGTGGCGCGAAGTTCCATGCGCCTTGCAGCTCAACCAGAGAAGAGGACGAAGAGGGCGGGCAGCGGGGTAGGAGCGTGAGCACGCCGAGCAAAGCCACGAAATATGTTCAGTCGTGCCCTTCAGTCTTTCGGCGTACGCCAACCTGGAACTCTCAAGGAGTGGATGGATCCACCATCTCACGTTGCACCATCGGACGCACTCCGGCTCAGGCGTGCTTCTCTTCAATATTGTAAGGACGAGAGAGGATCCGGCCGTTTCTATCTAGAGCCGACGTCGGGGCCACCCCACCTCGAAGGCGTGGACAGCGGCCCTCCTCCCCCTTCACCGTAAAGTCCCCCAGTTCCGTCGCAAGGTTTATAACCTGTACAAAGCAGAAATAAAGGCGTCATAAAAAAAAACTCCCCACCTCCCCTAAGGGGATCGTGCGGAAATGCGAATGCATTGGGTGTACCGATGAGTGTGCTGCGGCAAGCAGTAATGGAGAGAGGCGTGCGCTCCACTGCATTTATATACATTTTCCGAGCGCAGCGAGTGGAGAGAGGGTACGCGGAGAGGAGAGAGAGACCCGCGCAACACTCCCGCCCCGCGCGCGAGCTCTCTCTCCCGCCGAGCTCCGCGATGCGAGCGCCCTCACACGCCCGAGCGCGCTCCTCCTCTCCACTCACTCTCCGCTACTCCGCCCGAGCTCCGCGATGCGAGCGCCCTCACACGCCCGAGAGCGCTCCTCCTCTGCCCTTGCCCTCCGCTACTCCCGCCCGAGCTACCACCTGCTCCGGTTGCTAGGCGCGCCACAGCTCTTGCTAGGGGCGAGGAGGAGCGCGGAGAGATAACACCTGTGGGCGCACGCCGACGGAGTACGACAACCCCCGACTAAGAAATGCATTCGCATTTACGACGACGACGACGACGAAGGCAGAACTACGAGGCGCGCGTTCACGTGCGCTCGCGCTGGAGGAATGCAGGCGCACGCCGACGGAGCACGACAACCCCCGACTAAGAAATGCATTCGCATTTAAAAGAAAGACGAGAACCAGTAGGTGTTCGATCAGGTAACGCCGGTGTCGGTCTCTTCGCTGTCTTCTCCTCGCTTAGAGACATTTCTCTGTCTCTACATGGGGCTTTACACTACGTTCCCATTCGTGCTCTGATGAATGAAACCACATAACGGCAACACAATAGAGCCTACACCGAACAAGCTACGGTTGGGCAATTGGAGATTTTTTTGCAAGGCATCCCTTATTCGACCCTCCGTCGTCCGTCGACACCTCTCCTGCTCGTCCCCCTCTCCATGCCACCTGTGATAACGCCACTGTCCTCCTTGCCGCTCGGACTGTCCCGTGCCAGCTCAAGAAGACACAGGCCACACTGTCGCTCCAGGAGCCCTAACCAGCTGTGATAACGCCGCTTTCCTCCTCGCCGCTCGGCTCGTCTCGTGCCGGCTCAGGAAGACACCGGTAACACTGTCGCTCCAGGAACCCTTAAAGGGGAAGCCCTTAAAGAGACATCACAATGATGTCCTTCTCTTCTTACTGCGCCGTCCACACCACCTCTACGCATGCGCGTCTCTCCTCCCTTCTCCTCTCCTCCAGCTGTATAAAAGCAGGTGCGCGCGCTGCGCCACTTTCAGTCTGCTCCGAGACACCGCCTGCGCTGGTTCTGCTCTGGTGTGGAACCTACACGGAACCCCGTGCTTTGCATCACCACATAGTTCCCTTTGGGGAGATGGGGAAATTTTTAAATGCAGAGCATTTCTTTAACTCGCACTGTCACCCGTCGTCCCTCGGCGTTGTCCGCTCTCAACAACAGGTGCGGGCGCGCATGCGCGTGCTCCGGCGCTGAAAGAGGCATTGCAGCAGCAGGTGCTACCTCCTCTCCCTCTACTGCGCGCTCTAAGGCAGCGGCGAAGCGTCAGCGCCGAGCCGCGGATCCCGAACGTCGAGAACGGGAGGCCGCCGCCAGTCGTCAGCGCCGAGCTGCGGATCCATCGAATCGAGAGCGAGACACGGTTTCGAAACGACAGCGGCTAGCGGCGGACCCCGCGTTACGAGAACGAGATGCCGCCGTCGGCCTTGTTGACCTAGTCCACGACATACGCCGCGCACTCGTAGTGGTCGAGGATGATCTGCAGGTAAATTTTGGAGTCGAGAACCCTTCCGATCCACGGGTTGAACGCGTTCACGCTCTTCTCGGCGGAGGTCCTCGCGTGAAGCACGCACGGACGCGACGCGCCAGCCCGCAGAATCTCCGAGTACTCATCCCCAGACCGCACGTCGAAGGCGTGCAGGAACTCGTCCAAGCTCGCAAACTCCCTGTGCTCCAACGCCTCGTGGATTTCGTCATGCTTGGCCTTCAAACGCCGTCGACGCACCCGTACGACAACAACTACAACTACCACCGCCAACTACCACAACCTACGCCACGTGACCACCCCCAATGCTTTGCATGTACTCGTGTCGCTCGCGCAGGGGCATGCGACGGGGGCACTTTTTTGTCTTGGTACGTAATACCCCTGTCATATGAGCACTTTGAATAGCGATTGAGTCGGTCCGCGTCGGGCGCTGCTACACGGCAGTTTCAATCGCGATCAAGCCCGATCCCGCTCGAACCAAATCCTGGTTTCCAAAATGCGATTACGGTTTCCAAGCGCGAACAGGCGTAAGCGGTGATACTCTTGTTCCCGCTGAGTAATCGCACAGAAGTTGACAACTTGAAACTAATGCCACAAATTGTATCTAATAACTTGATCCAAATAACTTTGAGGCAACATTTATATAGTTACGTATGCCTACGACTACGGAAAGCTCCCAGACGCCGGACGCAAAGCCCATTTTTTGGCGCCACATGGAGTACGAGAGTTTAACTGGTACAACTTCATCGTGATTGAAACGTGCCGTGTAGCTTTGGCGTTGTGTCGAGCGCGCTCGTAAATTCAATCGCGCTTCCCTTCAATCCGGATAGAAATTGCCCCTCTGACAAGGGTAGTACCGAAGTTGCCGACTAGGAAAAGGTGCTCAGGAGCCTTTTGAAATTAGCAAAAACTTTAGTACCACACCTTAGGAATATCGGAAGCACTTTTAAAATCCCTCAGTATGTCCTCACAACGCGCTCATTGCCCCATGTGTTCATATTAACCGTAGGTTTACCAGTGCCTCAGATCTGAATGGCCCAGCGACGATGACAGGAAGAATTCTATCCTTTGCCCTTGATGCTAGAACGTTAGAAATCTAAGAGCTAGGAAAATTGTGTTATTTCCGTTAAGACAACCAAATGTTGAAACTTAATGTCCTTTAAGGAACTTGTTCGGTGCCTGCGCTCTCTTGTTTCGGTTTTTACAACCTACTTAGGAATAGCTGTGTCAAACAAACTACATTTCAAGTGGCGACATCCAAACGTCAGCAAAGCTTAGCACGGCATGTGTATATCTGTTCCGAGTTTCCTCCTTTTAATAAGTGCTAAATAACTTTCAGTGTTTTTTTATGAATCAAAACAAGGAGAGAAACACGGGCGCAGTTGGTGTTTCTGTTCTTTTCTCAGTGGGGCAAGTGGGGCAATTTAAAAAAGAGAATGTCGAGAAGAACAAATGCTACTGAAAACTTGGTAGCGGCGTAATGACGGACAAAGCCATTCACTCAAGCGGGGAGAAGAGATAGGGTGAAAGGTAACAGAAAGCGCCCATTCCCCTCCGTTGCCTGGGAGAAGTAAAGAAATTAGGCGAAGGCTGATTTATGAATTATGACAATTGCGGTAAACTGACAAACAGAGGAAGGAAGACAGACAGAGGGAGGAAGACCGACACTATGCGTGTTGACTGTCTTCCTTCCTCTGTTGGTCAATTTAGCGCAATTTTCGTAATTCATAGTGCACCAACTACTCGAACAACAAATTTGACTGAAGGCTGAATTCCGGGTCTCGGTGCTCTACTGGTTGTTTCTCTAGGCGTCGTATAATTACGGCAACGTTTCTCGTTCTTAGCACTTAAAGAGAATGAAGTGTTCTCTAATGTCGATGGTGCCGGAACCTGGTTGGAAGCCTAAAGAAAAATAAAAGTCCATTTTGGTATCACGGAGCCTCGAGTTATTTACTGAAGTAGATGGGAAACAAAGTGTACGCAGCAATTGTGCTTCTACTTGGAACGGGAACAAATCAACAAACGAAAGTTCTTTTTCTCTGTACTGTGTAGCAATCATTCTGAACAGTCTGCTTAAATGTGAGTCGGCATTTACTTCTTTTTTCTGAGTTTTTGGTGTGATTTTTTTTCTAAGTTCTCTGATTCGTAAGTTCTCTTTGTTATCGAATGAGAAGGCGAAAAATAAAGATTTTCTTTCGGATGCTAATATTAGGCTTTAAAAGTAGCGCGCGACACATGCTCTATAGTTCAGACTCGGGTAACACTGACCAGACCTGCCAATTCCAATCACGCTCAAGTTCGCAGGTAACGGTTGCGCTTCCCTTTCATTTGGTAAACTTGGTAGCAAGCAAAACTGTCGCACGTGCAAGTCTCTTTCTTTTTTACGGTAGGAATAACAAACCTGTGTATCCTGTGTTATTTCCCATAGCACTGGAGAACGAAAAATCTCCAAATCAATTTTATTCAATGCGCACCCTTTCTCCTTTTTTCTTTGTTTGCTTGCTTCAAACTTGAAGGGAAATCTTGTTTGTCACCTTTCTCTCTCCCCATTAAGACTGAATCTTCGTTCGGGGCCCAGACGTTCGTAATGTAATCCATGGCAGTACTCCTTCCTTTGGTTTTGTTTAATATAATTATACGCAAAAAAACTTCTACAGTCACGCTTCATAATCGCGCTTGCGCCACTGAAGCTACAGGCTAAAAGAACTGTATACTCCACAACATTTTTTTAAGAATATTAAAAACATCCCGAACAATAATTCGAAATAACAGCGTAGCTTTGCTATTCCTGCGAAGGCGCTTTTTGAATTGATTTGAATTCAGTGTAATGGAAGTTTGTTTGCTGTGTGCATAAAATCGGAGAGAAGGCAAAAGGCGACTACCCTGACAGAAGCCTCTCCTCGGAGCACACTTTACACACGGGTACATTTTTATACAAAAAACAAAACATGGTTATTAAATCACAAAGCAGAACATGCCAAGAAAATGTTTTAAAGGAAATCTATTTTATACAAGCCGTCTTAACAAAATAAAAGTACACCGCTGTGCATTGAAAGTTAACACATCATTTAAATTAAGTCATATCAGGATAAGCACAGGATAAAATGGCAACAAAATACCAGTTGTACTTGTGTGCAGAGAACCTAGTCTGCCAATGTCAAGTAAATACAATGCACAGAAACAAATTAGGAACACTGAAAGTTACCTTCCAATATTAGAGTTTTAAATGTGTGATTCGATTTCTTCTTTTTAGAATGAACTTCCATCACTACCATATTTAAAGGAAGGGAATTTCGTATTCTAAATGTTGTCTGCTGTAATTGGTCCTTTTCTTTGACACCTTAAGCTGTTGGGGTTAACACTAGAAAAATCTGATATCCGTTCATGGCTCGATGCATTTTTGCATACGCAGCTACACCGGTGCAGTGTGGAACGCGCTCTTTCTGGGGGCCACTTTTAGCGTCTTTGCAAGAGTGAGGAGGATGGCGATAAGAGAGTCTTCGGTGTAAACTCTTCCAACGCTCCCCCCTCACTCTTATTGAATGCGTAGCTGGAAAAGAGCGCCCTCGCGATCTCCAAACGCTGAACGCAAACCACCGTCTACCCCCTCGGTCGCCACATGTGGGCGTAGCTTGGTCAGAAAGACGGCGGGCTCTTGCTCCGCTTCTTTATGAGGACCCAGGCTCGAACCCTGGTGGGGCCAGCAGTTTGTTTATGCAGCGAGGGGTGTAGCCAGAAGCCAGTGACCGCCTGGCATGATTGTTTGGGTAGCCAGTGGTAGCCTTGTAGTTATCTGCTCACGCAGACACGAAAATCCCCTTGGTTAGTTAGAGGTATACTGCTTCGCACCCGCCGTGGTGGCTCAGTGGCTAAGGCATTGCGCTGCAAAGATTGGTTGGATGTTCGACTCCCGGCCGTGGCGGCCGCATTTCTGATGGAGGCGAAAAGCAAAAACTCCTGTGTGTACGAGATTTCGGCGCACATTAAAGATCCCGGGGTGGTGAAAATTATTCATAGCCCTCCAATACGGCTACCCTCGTTGCCTGCATTGCGTCGGCGCGTTAAACCCCACACTCGAATCGGTGTACTCCTTCACAGTAAAGCGCGAAAGAATTAAAATTTTTTTCAGAATGCATGGCGTGGTGTAATATGCGCAGGATGGATGTCAAATTGGCCAGCACAAAAACATAGTTCTTAGCTTGTTAACTGCACGTAGCACTGAAGTCATGCAATGAAATAGAACTAGAGGTCCCACCAATTACGCCCAGTCATGTGTCTTACTGAGTGTTCAGGTGTGACGGTCGCCATTCGTACAAATAAGATTTTGTGACGTCATAAAAAAAGTTGCCCGAAAGGGGATAGGGAGTCACCATTGCTTCAAGTGTTCTCTTTCATATCACCATTCTTTTTCCGAAAATTGCGATAAATTTGGTATCACTGTTATCGGGACAAAGCAGTTTTTTGATAAACCAAACTTGCATTTTGTCTTTATGGCCACTTGAAAGCATTCTGTGAGCCTATTCGTCTAGGTATGACAGGCTGCACAGAGCTCCTAGTTCGTTGTGCAAGGCTGCAGGATGTTGTCGATAACGTTTCGCAAAATGTTGCAGGCTAGGTCGGTGGGCAGTTGGTGAAGAGTCCATCAAGGTAAATGTAACAGGTAGTGAAGCTTCTATAGAAGCCCATAGGTTCAGAAAATAGCGGCTCTCAAGATGCTCATGGGGCTTAGCACCATCTGTGTGAGGAGGGAACACTTCCGGCGGAACAAAAAATAAACCGTATGTGACGCAAGTCCCGGTCAAAAAGTGACGTCCTTTTGGTAGCATTAGCGCAAAAATTTGACATAAAATATCTTCAACACACCTCTGATCACTGATCGCTCATGTCATTGCCATCTGACACAAGTTGGCGAGCCCTTGGCGTGTGTTCTTTAAGCCAATGCCAGCCTAACTAGTACAGACTCGTGACTACAGAAACGTGTTTGAGCATACTGTCGTATGATTCGACTCGGTGTTTAGAAAAACATATTTCATTTTCCCTGAAACTTTATTTTCATTCATGCCTTCCACTGCTGTACAAAAGCAATCAGTAGTTTCTTTTGAGTGCAGTGGGTGGCAAACTGGGAACCGGGCACTTACTCCCCCCCCCCCCGACCGAAATTTGTTTTGTGCCATGGGATGCAGAGCACAAAATGACACTCGACCACTCTCCCCGACTCCACCTTCTTATCAAAAGCGTGCGCAGTACTCCCCCAGACACAAATTTCTATCAACGCCACTACTGGGCTGTTTAATTGCGTCGCACATACGCAGGTTGCGTGCGTGCCTAAAGTATAGATCAAGGTTATATAATGCTTGCTCGGTTTTTGTGCTTCAGTTATAAGAGACGAAATAACGCACAGTCATGCTATAATCAAGACATTTGAATTTTATTCCAGCATAAACATTCAAACAACTTTACCACACTGTACAAAATCAGTACGTATACAATAAGTACAAAATGTTCGTGGGCACCATATGCATTAAAATTTTCCCTACTAGCCGAAACATTTACTTTACCCGTAACAAATAGCATTACGAGCAATGAAAGCCTCAACAGCAGAACTACTTCGAAGCAAGAGAAAAGAACTAGGCACTGCATCTTGACGCAGAAAATCGGGCCGCAGGAATTGATTGATTGATTGATTGATTGGCTGTTTATTGGAGGAGCTCATAAGACCCTGAAGGGGATGGGGGAGAGTGGGAAAAGGGGAAAAGTTATCAAAATAAGAGTCTTTAAATACACATTTGTTCTTGTCATATTAGAAAAATCGTTCGGTCTTGTCAAAGAATCACTGACCCATACAGGGCTTAGTCAATCACGAATCAAAGTGCTTTATCTAGACCATTCTTGAGGGAGAATTCTACAAGTGTGTCTAATAAAGAGGGAGTAGTGCGCATTTGACGAATATGGTACTGTTCATCACACGGGATGGAGCGTAGTCTTAAAAGTTCCGATCGGTCTTGTGAAAAGGCATACCACGTCCAGACAAGATGATAAAGATTGGAGACGGCTAATTCCCCACAAAATAAGCACTTTGGATTATATGCTGTATGAGGATGGTTCCATTTAAAAGAATGTCAGGAGTATATGCAGAGTTTGCGTAGGTTTTTTTGCAATAAGTGCTCTTTTTCTGGGGAGACGTTTTAGAGCTGTGAGGAAACCCACAGGGGAGGATTCCTGGAGGCGCTTGCGACTGAGGATCTTTGACTTGCGGTATTTTTCAGGCCAGGTCGCGTCCTGTGGGTGTGAGTCCGAGGAAACCATGGAAGGGTTGAGACACTCTCCCGGGCAGCCATGTGGGCCAACTGGTTCCCTGTGTCTTCCTCGGTGTGCAGCGGGGTCCAAACTGAACGAACGGATACGAATTCTTGTCGTAGCTCGCGAATCTTTCTCAGTATTGTAGTGGCAGTTGCGTTTATGGTGAAAGAACGATTTAATTCACAAAGTGCCACGTGAGATTCTGTCATTACGCGTAGTTTGGTTTGAGGAAGTGACGGGCGGTTCTCTTGGATGCTTTGAAGGGCACCTAGAATTCTAAAAAAGTCCGGCTTCTGCTACTAGGCCATGGATTTTTGACATATTGAGGACCCATCCAGGGGTGGAAATTCAGGGCAAGTCCAAGCTACGGCTACGGCATTGTTGGCCCCTGCTGCGTATTTGAAAACATCTAGTTTGTCAGTGGCTTTGTCTTGTTGTATACGCCTAACGAGATGCTCCCTAGCCGCCGGGTTGGAGCGCCGTATAGGCCGTCGGCTGATGAGTCCAAGTGGTGGACGTTCCCATGGGGGTATGGTACCTTGAAAGGGTGCCCCTTGAAAGACGCTGCTCAACGTGTCCCATTTTAAGATTGCTCGTCCTTGCGGTGAGCATTCCAAGCGCGTTTAAAAACGTTGCCGAGTTTCCTCCATGAGTTGTCGTAGCGGGGGAAGAGTAACTGCCAACTCTAGAATATCATTTCTGTTGTGTCGAGGGAGACCCGTGATGGTGCGGATCAAAGAACGTTTTAGTATTTCCCAATCGCGCACAAGTCGAGGGATGCAGTTGTATATTGGAAAACCGTATGTTAGCCATCCATGGGCCACTGCTCTGGCGAGAGTTTGGCATGAGGCTTGGTGTGAACCACCGTACTTGCTTGAGATGTGAGTAATAAGATGCATCGTAGCACGCCAAGTGGTACGAAGGCTTCGAATCCATGCTTGTGGGCTATTGTAACTAGAAAGTTGGAGATCGAGAAGTCGGACGGTTCCGTTTTGGGATGAGATTGATGTACCGCCAAAATGAAGGGTAATTATACAAGAAAGATCAGTTTTGCGTTAGCCGTTGATGCTGACAACTGCCGTCTTGTATAGTGAGAGTTCCAGGTTGAAGGCAGACAAAGAGCGTTCTAGGCTAAAAACGCCAGCCTGAAGTTCTGACTGCATGACTTCCTTGCCATCGTAGTCTCCCGCTTCGGTCCTGACGACGACATCGTCGGCGTACTGGGCGAATAGAGCTGAGGTGTCCTTTTCAAGCTGTCGGGCGACAAGGTTCATAGCAAGATTGAACAGCAATGGTCCGAGTATGGAGCCTTGAGGGACTCCTCGGTCTACGTAGTAAGTGGTCACTTCGTGGCCTGGAGAGTTCAGTTGTATAGCACAACGAGTCAAGTAAAAAATGTCTGCGTGTCAAAGTCAACACTCAGATGACAACCAAGGAATCCGTCACGAAAAAGCTTCGCATTTGACCATGGCATCGCAGGAAGGGGTGGGAACATGATTTCTTGAAATTAAATGACTTCGAAAGTAATCCTGTACGAAAAAAACGCGTCTAAAAATGCGAGCGCATTTTACTACGGAGCTCTGTATGCCTTCATTTTTTACATATATCCTGCGTGGATAAATCAGCGCAAACGAGGAATCATTCACACTCAAGAAGAGCTAGTGTGTTGTGTTTTCGTCTTGAATGGCTTTTAGTATAAAATTTTTCCCGGTGTGACAATTTTTCCTTCAGCTTGAAGGGTTTCCGGAGCGACACTTGGCCCGCGGTGTCTTCCACGTCTAAGCACGTGCACATCGCCTGTCGATCGTTATACGTGCACGCGCAGGCAGGCTTCACGTGTTCACCGATGACGTATCGTCGTGCTTGTGGGAGATTTAAACACAGCACGTCTCAGGATCCGATTAGACCTTTCTGATGCTCTCCGTGGTGGAATGATTAAGGCTAGTGTGTTTCACCGACCCACGAGATGCCTACGAAGCAAAAGCGAAACAAACAGCTACCAAGCAAACAATTACCTTTGACATGTGAGAGATTGCAAATGTCGAACAAACGTATCTTGTTCGGGCCACTCCTTTGGTTGCCATGGGGTTCGCTGGCCATCCTTCAGAGGGAATGGCACTGGATTTTTTTTTCGTAGAATAAACGTTCTAACAGTGGAGCTGTTGCACCTGGTCTTAATTTCGTGCGCGTAACGCGTTAAAAATACCAAGACAATACCGAGCGCTCGTGAGCGCGGTTCTCACGGCAATGGCCGAGCGTCCCTGGCTGGCGCAATCGCTTTAGAAAACAACAAAATTACTGGCGGAAACTTCTAGGGCTGCCTCGCGTTGCTTAGAAACAAACACCACCACAGCTAGCGTAACACCTGCTCAACGGAACCTCGACGCGACTCCAGAAACGGCGCACATCCGTCGTGCAAGTATGCCCCGTCGCTGCGCCCTAGCAGCGTTCGAGCTCTGCCGCGCGTGTAATGCTCGGAATGAGGAACACGATGATTCCGATGCATATGGCGATAACTACTACTAGCCTAGTGCAAAGGGACGACGGAACACGTAATAAACTTTTTCAGACATGTACACACGCGCGGTGCTGTATCCTGCAATGCTGGTAAAAACATCTCTAACAATAATTCGAAATAAGAGCGTGGCTGGGCGGATACTGCGACAGCGTTGTCATCATACTATTTTACAAAAGGCCGATGCAATGATGGCCTGACACTGGTAAGGTGTTTGGGATGTGATGGGGCTTGAAGAATAAAATGACGATGCCATCGGTAATATTTGATGGTTCGACACTGTGGTAATGATGCGATTCTATTGGGACGAGTGGTAGTACCTGGCCATGTCAGAATGTCTTACCATATTAACCGGTGGAGAGAGGTACATAAAAGCAAAGATTTCCGGGTCTCACGGATGCCGGTTTTAACAGGAAAACGCGCTGCATGAAATACAACTTTATTTAATGATGATAATGATGAAACGAGAAAAAGCGATTCTTGTGGTCGGAGTCGAACCTGGACCCCTCGCGTTATGAAAGCGACATCTATGTGATTGCGCCGTCCTCGCATTCAGATCGCACAGCATTTCTTTTGGGGTAATTGTGCGTACTTGAGAAAGTTTATGCGGACTTGAGAAGTTTAAGAGCACTATTGTTTGGGCGAGTTGTTGAATATTCATAATTGAATATCAACGCGAAAAAAAAACAAAGCACAAAAAAGGAACGAGGAGTCCTGTCTACTTCTCGTTTCGTTTTTGGGCTTTGTTTTTCCGCGCTGATTTTCTATTTTGAAAAGTTTACATTTTGGACCCTGCAAGCGTGGATTTCGGTCCTTGATTCGTTTTAATTTTCTCAGAGAGAGCTTCGCATTTTAAACTTCTATCTTCTAATAAGGAGATTTGATGTTTTAGAACATTTTTGCAAGCGCAGTGCTAAGCTACGACGAAACATGTAAATAGGGAATTTCAAACCTGTCCGACTCCATTGGGATGTGTCCTTCAGTGCTACCGTATAAAGAAATCCTGCAGCTTTGCTATGGCTCAAGCCTTTCGCGAATTGGACAAGCTTCGTGACAAGCTTCGACGGTTTTTAATCAATAAATGAACTTCTTGAAGATAAGAGCGCAGGATTTTTCACGTAGAAAGTTCGGTGCATCTAAGTAAGCAAACCTTGTGTGTATGTGTGCCTGCTACAAAAGCATCTCCCACTTTGAAAACGAGCAGGGGGAAAAATGAATCTCGGAATATTGTGTTTGCGCGGTATTTTCTTGCCGACAAGCCGACAATAGCGTATGTGAAAAATAACGCAGTCGGTATTCAGACATCATTAAATAATCGACGAAACCCAGGTTTTGCATTGTCCCTTTTAAAAAATGCTTTCGAGGAAATTCAGCGTGAAAAAACAATTCAATCTTTCTTCTGCTCGAGTACCAATGGCTTCATGGAGCCAATCTCTTACTCGGACACAACTCTGACAGCCTATAGGCCAAACGTTATTATTATTTGTAGTAGTAGTCGTAGTAGTATAGTAGTAGTAGCAGTAGTTGTAGTCGTATGGGATTAGCATTAGTAGTATTTCTAATGGGACTTTATTTTCTAAGCCTGTACATGACACGTGACTAAGTACAAACCCCGGGCCATCTCCCCTAACGTGAAACCTAGGGAGGTAGGAAGGAAGGAAGACTGTTGAATACTTGTAACAGAGACAGTGTGTACAGTGCGCCCGGACCTAGACACTCGTCGATCCCGACGTCACCCCTACTCGGACCACATCTTCGCTACTCGCTATGGGGTTGGACGCCGCTGACCCACAAGGGCGGGCGTCACCCCGCAGCTTTCGCTCCGGTGCTTTTTTTTTAGGGCCGCCAGGACCTGCTGGACGGCTGATAGTTGGGTGTCCTTGTCGTAACTGCGAACTGCTTCTCGGATCCAGGGCAGTACGTCTGTCCTGGTTGCCGCATCGTTACGTCGCACTTCACAGTCCCTCAGCAAGTGGGCGGAAGAGGCCCTAGCATTGTCACACAACAAGCACGTGTCGTCCGTATAGAGTTCTCGCTGTATGCGTTTCATGACGACCGGAATCATCAGGGGATCCACCTGCAGCTGTCTGAACAAGGACGCTTCCTCCCTTGTTAGGTTGGGTCTGCGGTGGTACCAGCACCCTCATGCTGTTTCTGTAGTATTTGGTGATACCCTGAAAGGTATCGTACCTGTACTTCGTCCCGGTGCACCACTGTGCACACGGTTCCACTGCTGCCGCGCGGCCAGCTAATCCTCGCGCGACTCTGTTTCCGTCTCGTTCTGGTTGGTGGCGAGTTCTGATACCTTGTTCCCCGCTTGGGAGGGGAACCACTTGATTGTCACCTCGCGTCCGTGGATGCTCATCCGCTCGAGCACACGCACTGCTTCCCAGCACAGCCAACCCTTGGCGAAATTGTGCACCGCACTCTTTGCCTCGCTAAGCACCGTCGTTGTCTCTCAGTCCGCGATGGCGAGGGCGATGGCCAGCTGTTCCGCGCGCTGCGCGTCTCTCGTGACGAGCCTGGCGGCGTACCCCGTGACTACCGTCTTCCCGTCTATCACCACCGCCGCGAAGCACCGACGGTCGCCGTACAAGACGGTGTCAACTAATGTGGTGCCCGGAACGTTCAGGTTCTATTCCGGGTGAAGCATGCAGTGTACAAGTGTATTCTTGGGGCCTTGTCGTTTTTGTCCACGGAGAAGGAGCCGTGGGTGTAGGAGTATACAGCTTTGCTGTAAGTCTCATGTCTTGAAAGCGCGAATCCTTCTCACGCGCGGCATTGGAAAACGAGTGTCCCGGGGTGTTCTTTTACTATGCGTTACCGTCTAGCGCGAAGCGTAGGAAAAAGAATGACCCGATGTATTAGTGCCGCGGCTACATAATACTACGACGACATGAGACTACGACAACGCGATACGCCGACAGGCCGAGCCCCTAAGGGGCTTTGCCCCTAAAAACATGGTAGTAGACATAGTCGTAGTAGTGGTAGTAGCAGTACCACTTCTAGCAGTAATATTAGGAGTAGTACAATAGATTACTCAGGTACAATAACTCATCAAATCACCACCATGGAACACAAAAATTTGTTTCGAGCCTTATTTTAGTACACATGCTAACATTTACACACAGTTAAAATTGATTGAGTCGACGCACAATTTCAAAAAAGGGATAATTATAATCAAGCAAATGTTTCATAACTAAGGCTTACAGTAACTAAGAATAAAAAACAAATTTCTCAACAAACATTTTTGCAAGGCATCCGGCATCTTTCGCAGCCACATCTCTGATAGTATGCAAAAGTCCGTTCAATTTTGCTGGTTGCAATTCCGTAGTTGCAATTTCGTAGTTGCAATTTCTTTCGTATGAGGAAAGCTTGGGTTCATCACTGATGGAGGTCTTCTTAAGAGACATTATCATTTAAAAATGATGTTGACCAGGGCTAAATATCCTGCTCTATACCGCTTTTCTTGGCATGCATTATATTGTCGCAGAAAATATCGTGTGCCAGGGATATGGCGTCGCCTTCGTAACTAGAGAGAAACAAAGCTGGGTGCCCGGACCCAGCGGGTTGGGTGGGCATTCGTTCTGCAGGATGGTCGCCTGTGCCTCGTCGAGCATTCGTTTCTGCTGAGAGGCGTCCTCCGCGCAATCTCCGCGTCCACATGCGCATTTGTGTCATGGTAACCTGCTACCCTAGCGTTCGCGTCCGCTAGCTGCTGAGCAAAAACTTTTTATTGCTCTCATCGTATTTGCTTAGGCGCAGTGGGTTAAAAAAGTAGGTAAAGCCGAAAGCCTTTTAAGTGCCCCATTCTGCGAATAACCGTCGTTGCGGCTGTCGATTCAAGGAAATGGCCAACGCTGTGATGGGCACATAATGGGAATGTAAACGATGGAATTTGAACCTCGGTTTTCCGAATAGCCGCAGAATGCACTACTGCTCCGCACGCTGCAATCAGTGCAGCAGGAGTGGTTGTTGCGGCTATTGTTCCTTTTTACGGAGAGCATACCCACTTAAAGGATTGGCCACCAATCGGGATCTTTCAGGGCGTAATTGTAGGTAAAGCTATGGGCACCAGTGAAAAACGTCAGCCTCAAAGCAAAGCACTAGGCCTAAACTGCAACGTACCCAACTGTTGCTGCCATTAGCCTGGCAAACTACAACATACGCAGACAGTATGGCACTTGCCATGGCG
Source organism: Haemaphysalis longicornis (assembly GCF_048455015.1). Lineage (NCBI taxonomy): Eukaryota > Metazoa > Arthropoda > Arachnida > Ixodida > Ixodidae > Haemaphysalis > Haemaphysalis longicornis. The sequence continues at coordinate 74,780,925 of NW_027526225.1, read as the reverse complement.
GGACAGTATTGGGGAGAACAGTGCATATTCTGTGGGCCAGGCCACAGGACGATGTGCACTATAATTGGGTGTACCTGATCACAAGTTAATGTTCATTTTTTTTTCTTGGGATACTACCCAATAATTGAGAAGTAATTATGAAAAACGATTTACAAAATACGCAATCACCCCTGTTTACAAAAAATGCGTAGAAAGTACTCGAAGCACATTTTCAAGAAATGAATTGACTTCAGAAAAACGAACTTGAACAACTCAAGAGAACTGAGAAAAGCGTGAAAAAGTTCTTACCTAAAACCTGCGTTAAAGTGAGCCCGACCTTCGCCGAAAGTGTGGTAAATCCATTGTTAAACTTTTTAAAAGCCGAATTACAAACAACGAAACCATGCGCTGATTTTTCGCGCACTAGTTAAACGCATCTACAAAGGATCTCAATGTATATCGATGCGCGGTTTGTGAAAAGTTTATCAAAAAAAAACATGTGTGGTCAAAACAACACGCGTCTTTCCTTCCCTTTCTGCAGTATGAACAAAACAGCAAGGCATCCAATAGCATGGGACAAAACAGCACTGCGACACAACAGAAATGTCAAGACATCAGAGCGCAAATAGCGAAACGCCAAAACTCTGCAAAGACAAAACAGCATGCCGTAAGTGCAAGGCTCGTAATGCGGCAAGATGGCTGTACTCGCTGGCGTCGTTCCACATGAAAGGGACCAGTCTGCTAGGTTTTAACGATCCGGTGAAACACTCTGCGATCACTGACTAGGCAGAGTCACTATTATTAATTGACAGTTACTCTGGCCTGACAGTGAGCTATTGTAATTTAGCCACTTGGTTACCATCAGACTGCCTTTCCTTGCCAAGGTGCAGTCTGATTTGATTTTACCTAATCGGTCAAACCGCTTCTAGCCATAGCCACTGTTCATCACTGTTAGCACATACGTTTTGTACATTTTATTTGTTGTCGCCGGATGATTTTTTAATGCGATAGACTGTCCTACGGCATAACAGGGAGGTTTATAGGTACAACATTGCACCATGTGATGATTTGTGGCTAGGCACTTTCTTCGCTAACTGTTTGTTGATGCGGTTTTGCTGCGTTACAGTGTACTAGAAGACAAGTGTGACGTTAGGAGCCGATTGGGGGCTCAATTTCACGATGAAAATTTCTGCTGAGGAACTCCTCATGTAAGCAGCTTCCTTGGGGCCGCTGCTTACCAGTTGGTTTGAGAAGTTTTGTTCGTTAAATTAATCCCCATTGATCGCCTTAAATAGTCTTATTTCTTCATTTTATGGCAGAAAGTTTTATCAAATCCGTCAAATAATTGTTTAGTTTGATTATAAAACCAATAGGTGGCGATGGCTGTAACAGGAGTTCCATGGCAAACGCCTATGCTCCATACCATTTTTTTATCCCAAAAGAACCCGCAATCTCCATTGGTTTTTCCCCAGAATGACACACCTCTTCCTTCCACTACAGTGCCTTCGCGGGCTGTTTTGACGCTGTGAAGTTATACCTTGCTGAGTTTTCACGTGCTGTTTTTTGGCGTCCTTTTTTGATGCTGCCCTCGTATAGTGACAGCCTTGGGGCTTTCTACTTAAAAGACGTTTGCAGTAGGCACACACACTTGACGTGCAAAGAGTATTACGTTAATTCACTAGTCGTATGGTTTCACGTTAAGTTAGGCAGACATTAGGGCTGAACATAAGCCTGAAATATACCCACTGAGGTGGATTTACTGGGACTTGCAACTCGATGCGACGCGGTTCATTGGACGTGAATCGCATTTTATTCCCAACTCATGAGAAGTGCTTAGGGCACAGCGGAGCCGCACACTGACAGGATGAAACCTACGCATGCGCATTGGCAGCGGCATTTTCCATATCCCGTGCGTCATACTAGGCCATATTCTGCAACAAGCCAAGCCTCTGTCCACGGCGATGCGTATTTTACGGTGGTATCATTGAGCCTACATAGCCTCACGTATTCCTCGGAAGTCTAAACCATCACCACAGTCGGTGGACACCACCTCGGGTGATATATTGTTACGGGACTAAGGTGGGCAATGCCTCACAGGTCCTTCAACCAAAAAAGATGACGACGAGGACTTACTGGCTGGCGCGAACCTTGAGCGAGCTCTGTCATGGCCGCTATGCACATAATGTAAATAGATCGCTTCACCCAATCTCATCGTTCGTCTCATCTTCGTCCTGCTGCCACGTAACATTTTGGTGGATTGTGAGGGATCATCCCCATCCTGTCCTTCACATCGCATCGTCTCGGCCTGGGTGAAATCATCGAGGGAATGTGGGCCGTGTCGGGCCGCCCCAGCCCACTGCGACGAGCATTCGACCATGTCCACCACCCCGTGTCCCCAGCCCGTGAGCAGCCGATCAAGACCTGCCGTTACAATCCGAGACGAGACGAACAGAAAATGTCGCGTCGTCAGCCCTCTGGTCCGTCGGGTTCGAGTTCCTCTGACGGTTCGCATGTTTTCAAGTCATCGCTGTTGTGGGGCCAGAAAGCGTATACCCAAACCATATCCCGTAGGGGCCCAGGCCGACCACAGCCCCTTCAAACAGCGACGTCACAACGTGACGTCACTTTCTCTTCGAGCGCGACTTCATGCGCCCTGGATTTTTTTTAGATGCGACTGCATCTCATTCACTCGCCTTGTCCATGCAGCGTCGTGGGCGTTGTCGTCCGCCCCTCCCCAATTCTCCTCGAAGCGGCGAGGAGCGCACGTGCAGCAGCGGCGCCGAGGCGAGGGTGCTAGGCCCGATCAGGCATAGCAGAGCCGTTGGCTTGGCGCTGAATTCAGGATCTCGTTGGCGTGCTCAAAATACACCACGTACCACAAGAATGGTGTCCAGGGGGGGACACGGCCAAGTCTCGCTCATGGAGAACGTAGTCGAAGGAGAAGAAATGGACCCCGCGGAGTTTGAAAGGCCTGGCTGGGCGGAAGTTCGCCGCCGTCAGCGGGCTCTACATTCTGACTCTTCCATCGTTGATAAACAAGTAAGCCCCACTGCAACCCCCTCAACTCAGCGATCTCAGCGAAGGCGGCCAGCGCAACGCACACCGCCGGCGACGCCGCTCCCAGCTGATGATATCAAGATCGTCCTGCGCCCGCGTGGTGGACTGGCCCTCACTTCTGTCCCTCAAGCTACCCTCGCTGATGCTATTCAAGCGCAGGCAGGAATTCCACCCAACACAGAGGACCAAATACGACCCCAGTATGTTGCTAACTATGTTATAGTTAGCACACCGTCTGAAGAACGCGCCCACAGGTACGCGAGCATTGGCGTCCTTTCGCTTCGAGGGCTCCAATATGAGATCTCCACACACGTGGCCGCTCCAGCCAACACGGTCACAGGAGTCATATTTAATATACCCGAAGATGATACCCCCCAACAAGTGCATGACAGCATATGCACTTACAACCCCGACCTCCCCATCCTGGACGCCAAGCGCCTGAATTCATCCAACATGGCCCAAATATTATTCGACGGCCACAAAGTCCCTTTCTGGATCCGGTACCGCTCCACACTGTACCGCTGCAAGCCTTTTCGTCGAAAGACTGAGGCGTGCCTTACTTGCTGGTCCCCCGGCCATCGACAGGATGTGTGCCCCAAAGCCCGTGATCCCCCTCGCTGTCCTCGCTGTGGGGCCACCAATCCCGTCGAATCTCATCCGTGCACCCCGAAGTGCATTGTCTGCGAAGGACCCCACATCACTGGCTCCGCCGATTGCCCGCGTCGATACCAACCGCGACGAAAAGCTCCCACCTATGCTCAGATCGCCTCGGCGGGACGATCTTTGAGTCACAAGCAAGGCCAGCAGAAGCAACAAGCGTCAACGTCCGTGCCTCCGGATGGACTTACTCGACGGTCCGATCGATCGCCAGGACCCGCGACTTGTGCGCACGCGGGCCTTCCACTGAAGCCTCCTCCCAAACATGGACATGTGCCTGCCGGTGTACAACGAGACGCTCCGGACTCACAGGTGAGCTGCCCCGTCGCTACCGCCCACTGCTCATCTAACTCCGCCCCTCCTACCCCAATCCCCTCCGCCGACATACTTAGAGAGCTCAACGCGATTCGGGCTGAAATCTCCCTCCTCAGGCAGGAAAACGCTGCTCTCCGCCAGGAGAACCAAGCCCTGAAAGCGCGTGATTCCGCCTTGCAGGACACCCCCGCCCTGCCCACTCCTCCCCCTCCCAAGCGTAAGGCGGTGTCGGACGACTCTCTTCCTGAATCAGTCCTTCCCTCCCTTGAAGAATCAGTTACGAATCACATCACTCAGGTTGAGGCTTCCTGCAAGCAGGCGTTAACGGAACAGAAAGCCGAATTCTTTAGTATTCATGAGACACTTCAAACCAGTGTAACAAACTTGCACGCCAATATCGAAGCCCTGCGCTGTGAACTGCACTCCAGCATACGGGACATTGTCAATAAAATCAATTCCCTTACCGCCCCTATCCCTATTCCTATTCCCAACCCCAGCTACAACCCCGCCTCTCAGTAACAACATGGGGTCCACTCGTGTCTGGCAGTGGAATTGCAGGGGATTCCGTCGTAAACGGCGTGTCTTACAACTCCTGATAGAGGCAGCCGAATCTCCCCCTAATGTGATAGCCTTGCAAGAAGTAGGTATCATGGCCAAGCTCCCAGGTTACAGAGCTTTTCAGAGCAATAATAATCATGCTACAGCTGTTTTAGTCCACCGCAATATCCCTGCCGAACGGATACAATTTGATAGCATTTCTATTCCCCACGATTTAGTGGTTCTCTACCCAAGTAAACGGGGGGCTGAGCGCCTATATGTTCTCAACATCTACAGCGGCCCTCGTTCAACAGGAGACACATTTACCCACTTGTTTACTCTCACTAAGCAAACAGTAGGGCCTCATGCTCTTATTATTGTCGGCGACTTCAATGCGCCACACACCGCCTGGGGATACCCTCACTGTTCTCGCAAGGGCAGGCTCCTCTGGGATCACATCCAAGCACATCGGCTTACTACAGAATCGGATCCAATGTCACCCACTAGAATTGGCAACAGCGTACAGAGAGATTCCTCCCCAGACCTAACCTTCACTTATAACGTCACCAGCGCATGCTGGTCTAACACCAATGACTCATTAGGTAGCGATCACTTTATTCTCCAAACTGATGTAAATTTAAAAGGCCCCCTTAGGCCCCGTCCACGGCAGACACATCTGCCAAACTGGAATGAATTTCGCGAGGTGCGGCAAGCCCACGAGCCTCCAGAAATCACCCCTTCGGGTCTTGAACAGTGGGTAAAGCAGCTCCTTACTGACGCACGAACCACGAGCACTCCTGTAGACCCCGGCACTCCATCCGAAACGGTGGATTCCCACTTGCAACACTTACAAAATGCATTTCGAAGCATCCAGCGCAGATGGCGGAAAAATAAGCGCAACAGAAAATTAAAACTGAAAATTGCTCACCTAAATAAAGAAATAGAGAACTATTCTGTACAACTTGCTCAAAGTCAGTGGCACGAAATATGCAACAACATGAAAGGCAACCTTGGTATGCGGAGAACCTGGTCCCTTTTGAGATTCCTCCTGGACCCCACTCGCACAAAAACAGAGCAAGGTAATCGGCTCACAGCGATCATACAAAAATTCCCGGGTACAAACCAGGAACTAATGGATAGAGCTTGCTCCTTATATATTCCCACGGGAGATTCTCGGCCACTTCCACCATATCATGGATCACCTAATCATAACCTAGATTCCACCATCACGGAGGCGGAAGTGCGCAGCGCTCTTCTGGCTATTCGCCCATGCTCGGCACCGGGGCCAGACGGTGTAACCAACAAAATGCTGCGCAACCTGGACGATCCCTCAATATCGGCTCTCACGCGATACTTCAATTATTTTTGGGAACGCGGGACACTTCCTTCCGAATGGAAACATGCCAAGGTCACGCTTATCCCAAAACCTGGAAAGCCCCTTACTATAGATCATCTCCGACCCATATCTCTAACTTCATGTGTTGGTAAGGTCCTGGAGCATATCATTCTCGCCCGCCTAACGCTTCACCTGAATTCCACAAGCGCTCTTCCACACTCGATGATTGGCTTCCGCCCTGGACTTTCTACTCAAGATGTCCTTCTGCAACTTTCCCGTGAGGTAATCAACCCTTCAACCCGACTCGATACTGCTGCGATTCTTGCGTTGGATCTCACCAAAGCATTTGATCGAGTCACCCACAGCGCCATCTTGCGTGGCTTGGAAACAATATCCCCTGGAGAACGCGTGTACAACTACGTGCGTAACTTTCTAACGGCGCGTACAGCGTTCGTTCAAATAGGGGACATTAAATCTGACGTGCTGACTCTCTCTTCCGTAGGGACTCCACAAGGGGCCGTTCTTTCTCCTCTATTATTTAATTTGGCTCTCCTCAACATTCCGAAAGAGCTTGAAAAGATTCCGCAACTTCATTTCAGCCTATACGCGGATGATATAACGTTATGGGTCACTGGTGGTAGCGACGCATTCATTGAACACACATTGCAGCAAGGCGCACGTGTCGTGAATGAGGAAGCACAGTCTGCGGGCCTGGAGTGCTCTCCCGCAAAATCGGAGCTTCTCCTCCTACCAGCCAAACCGACCTCTCAAAATTCTCCCGACATCAAAATTTACCTGAATGAACATTTGATCCCAGAGGTGCGCACCCTCAAAGTCCTCGGTCTTATCATGCAGCATAATCGCAGCAACACAAAATTTATCTCGCAATTGAGCTCACACGTTAATCAGACAATCGGACTCATCCGACGAATCACAGGACGCCACCATGGTCTCAAGGAGGCTGAGAGAATCAGGCTTATCCAAGCCTTTATCATTAGTCGTATAACATATTCTCTCCCCTACCTTCGTGTTTCGAACGCTGAAATTAACAAAATTAATTGTCTCATCAGAAAGGCATATAAAGCTGCACTACAAATTCCTCAAAGTTCATCCACTGCCAGACTTGAGTGCCTCGGGGTTCATAATAGTGCCCAGGAGCTGGTCGAGGCACACCATATCAATCAGCTCCGTCGCCTCTCAACTACGTCCACTGGACAGCATATACTGGTCCGACTTGGTATCAGGGCCCCAGTCTGTTCCGAACCGGCTATTCCTATCCCCCAACGTATCCGCGACTGCCTCCGCGTCCGCCCTCTTCCGAGGAACATGCACCCTACCTACCACAGAGGTAGAAGGGAGCAACGGGCACGGGCGCTGGCCAAAACATTTCCCACCAAACCTGACGTTATGTATGTGGATGCGGCAGAATACCGCCATCACGACGCCTTTGCCCTCGCCGTAATTAATAGCCCGAATGACCCCCCTGTTACCTCTCTATCCGTACGCACAACCACCCCTGCAGCGGCAGAGGAGGCGGCAATAGCGCTCGCACTAACAACCCGGCCGACACCTACAATTATAATCACCGATTCGAAAACGGCCATCCAAAACCTCGCCCGCGGGTACATATCATCCGTGGCGTCCAAAATTCTCCTTCGAAATCCCCCGTCCTCCCTGGTACACATCGTCTGGACCCCGGCGCACACTGGTTTGGGGGGCAATGAGGCAGCGCACAATGCAGCACGAGGATTGACCATCCGTGCCGGTGCCAGCCTCGTCCCCTACCACGGCGCCAGGTCAGCCAGGGATCAGTTAATCACGTACCACGATATAACCACGCATTACCGCCTCTCCCGCCGTCGGTACCCTCCTGCCCACCCTGAGCTAACCAACCATCAGGAGCGCTTATGGCGACTCCTGCAGACAAACTCTTTGGCCTGCCGAGCACTGCTGCATCGCATTCACCCCTCGCAATTCCCCTCGCCAAACTGTCCACTCTGTGGGGACCCAGCCACACTGGTCCACTCTATGTGGGCCTGCCCTCAAGATCCCTTTCCCTCCATAGTTAGTGACGAGCAGTGGGAGGGAGCGCTGGGCAGCTCGGACCCAGAGGTCCAGATACTTCTGGTCACCCGCGCTGACAACGTCGCCGCCGGCCTCAAACCGACGGCCACACCGCTCCCGTGAACCCGGTTAAGGCTCAATAAAGTGATTTCTCTCTCTCTCTCCTCGAAGCGCGAGCTGCGCTCTCCACTCCGCCACTCACCCCCTCTCCTCTGTTATGCCACTCTCTCGCAAGGGGCTTTGCATTGGATTCGAATGGTTTGGCTTGGGCTTGGCTTGGCTTGGCTTTGATTTGGATTGGATTGAATTGGAATAAAGTGGAATATGTTAGATGGTGTTGGGTCATAGCCGCGGCAGACGCACTGGCGCCGGCGCATGTGCGGTACTCTCTCTTCCGCGGTCTCCTCTCCTTCGGGCGCGCTGCGCATATAACCGGTGTGCCGCTCTCCGACGGCCTTTCGGTCGACGGTTGCTCTCCGCTTGCGCTTGAACCCCCTCAGCGTCGCATCACACCAGGGTTCCCGCGACGGGAGGTGGGAAAATGTTTTCTCTCGTTTTGGGCGGCGGCCGATCGCTTCGCTCCGTGCGCGAAGCAGGGGCTGCGGCGCTGGGGAGCTGATGCACATTTAGTAGAAGTTAAATACCCAACCACATGCAGCGTACTTTCTCTGTTTTCTCGTGTGGCGACTCGAGCTGACACGCGAGCAACGCCGAATGTCTACGCTCGCCAGATATCGGCGTCGACGCAGCGCGAGAAAGCAGCGGAAAGCGGGCCATCTGACGCCATCTGGCGTACACGAATGCAACCGGTGCAACTTTTCGATCGCAATTGAAACGTGCCGTGTAGCAAAGGCAGTGCGTCGAGCGCGTTCGAAACTTCGATCGCGATTCACTTCAATCGCGATTGAAAGTGCCCGTGTCTGCGCGTTGCCGCCGAACGACGCTGACACTCACGCGACGCGCGATTTCGCGTCCATGTGGTTAATACTTTAACCTTTTCGTACCTATACGTTCAGGAAAGGACTCTCATTAAAGTAAAGACAAAATTTGTTTTGGTCTTTTGTGGTCGCGCTGCGTCCCGGCGGTCGATGGTTTCGCTCCGCGCGCAAGCATGACGTACCGAAGGGGTGCATCAAACACGAAGTATAGCTTTGCATACTTGTTCTCACTTCTCACTCTCCGCACTTTCTTCCGAGCCTGCAGACGCTCGTCTTCCATCGTGTTCCTAGTTAATCTAGCGCTGGGCGTGGTGCTTTAAGTGCGCGCGCAGGCGGACGCTTTTTCACCGACATGTGGTCATTGTTTACGTTCCTGAAAGCGAACACTCTCGATCATTTCAGTGAAGACGAGAATGGTTTTTTGATCTTGGGTGGCCTTTTGGATTCCCTACCAGAGCGCAGAACGTTTGCTTCCAATCGGTCGAAAGCACTCGCGTACGTCGGTCGCTCATTGTTTTAAGGACGGTCGCAGGTGCACGCCGTAAGCAAGAGGCAGACCCGGGAGCTCCGCGTTACCAGTTTATTACAAGAGCGAACTGTTCTAGAAATCTCTCGCGCTGCCAGTTCACGCGCAGTGCCCCGATGTTGCTGCGGATGCCAATCGACATTGGAGGTTGACCATACAACATAACGAGCGAGGAAGGTTCAGGCCGTATACTTCTTCGGCCGAATGACACAGCGTCCACAGCGGCTATGGCTATGTGATGTATCCTGGCATCTCGTTGCACCTTCCTCCCAAGTGGTTCCATCTTGTAGTGAAGTTCCTTGTGCTTCATGAGTTGACACAGGGTCATCTTGAGGGAGAGGAACAAGGTGCGTTCGATTCCTACGCACAACTTCATCTTTCGTGTCGACGATGTACGATCGCGGCTCGGCTGCAGCCTGTACCACTGTCCCCTTTTTCTTAAGGTCTGCGATCCACACATCATCTCCGTCGAAAAGGTCGGGGAGGTCTCGTGTGCCGTGGCGTCGATCGTATGCTTTACGATGGCTTTCCTTATCCGCTTGTTCGAACTTTTGGACAGTTTGGACGTCGGGCAGCTCAGGAACCAGCAGCTTGGACGCCATGGGTAGCTTAGTACGCAAGCGGCGTCCCATCAGTAGTTGGGCCGGACTGTAGCCGTTTCTAAGCGGCGTTGTCCGGTAAGCCAGAAGAGTGGTGTAGACGTCTCTCGTCTTCGAAGTCGATGCCTTAATGATCTTCACGGCTGATTCTGCCATTCCATTACTCTGAGGGTAGTGAGGGCTTGAGGTGACGTGCTGAAACCCGTATTCACGAGCAAAGGTGGCGAATTCTGACCTGGAAACTCTGGAGAACTGAGGTCCATTGTCCGTGACAACAACTTCGGGTATCCCATGGCGAGCGAAGATTGACTTGCAGTGGGTTATCACCGTCGCTGCCGATAGCTGATCAAGACGTGCGATCTCCGGATATCTGGAGTAATAATCTGTGATGATCAGCCACCACATGTTGTGTTGGAAGTAAAGATCCATTGCTATCCGCTGCCAGGGTCTTTCTGGAAATGGTCTTGGTTTGAGCGACATTTTCCTGTTGAGGGTGGTTTCGGCGCATTTATGACAACGCTTAACGACGTCTTCGATGTCCCGTGAAATTCCAGGCCACCAGACTGTCTCTGTTGCTTTTGCCAGCGTCTTCGTTATTCCGAAATGTCCCTCATGCAGTAGCCGCAGGATAGCTGATCGGCATGAGTGAGGAACTACTACTCGGGTCCCATACCAAAGAATGTCATCTTCATGAAACAGCTTATGACGGAACTGGAAGAAATGCCTGGCCTCCGGACACAGGTGTCTTCTAGATGGCCATTGTTTGCTACAAAACCTCCTTAGTTGTATGCACAAACTGTCTTCCTGTTGACATTCCTTAAGCCATTGCATGCATGGCGCTTTGATGGGCACGCTCGATGTCACGAAACGTACGAAGGTATCGACTTCTTCCGCTAGATCCCAGGGATCTGTAACCATGAGCGGTGCACGTGACAATGCGTCTGCAGCAAGAAGTTCTTTCCCTGGCACGTACGTTATGTAGTAGGAGTACCGCATCATGCGCATTCGCAGACGCTGCAGCCTTGGCGCGAGACCATCCAATGCTTTGGAGGTGAATATTGGAATGAGTGGCTTGTGATCGCTTTCCAAACGGAACTGTTTACCGACGAGGTATTCTGAGAACTTCTCACAAGCCCAGACGAGCGCTAGAGCTTCTTTCTCGATCTGCGCGTAGCGTCTTTCTGTGTCCGTCAACAGGCGAGAAGCGTAGGCAATAACTGCGTAATTCCATTTAGCCTGTCGTTGGCGAAGAACGGCTCCAACTCCAAATGAAGAAGCATCTGCTGTTACGACTGTTTTCTTGGTAGGGTCATAGACAGCGAGGACTCGGCTTGTTGTGAGAAGCTGCTTCCATATGTCAAAAGCGGTTTGTTGATATGAATCCCAGACAAACTCTTGTTTCTTGGACAGGAGCAGAGTGAGAGGTTGTAACACCTCCGCAAGGTTGGGAACAAATCGAGCTAGGTATGTTGCCATACCTAGTACTCTTTGCAACTCTGTTCTGTTCGTGGGGGCTTTCATCTCTGTGATTGCCTTGATTTTGGCTTCATCCGGTCGAATGCCTTCCTGGTCGATTTTGTGTCCCAAGTAGATAAGCTCTCGGACGTTGAACACGCACTTGGCCTCATTGAGCGTGACTCCCGCGTGGGCGAGGCGTTGTAAAACACTACGAAGAGTATCGTTGTGCTCCTCTGTGGTAGCTCCCAAAACGAGAATGTCATCCATGTGACAAAAGACGCGTGGTATTCCTTCCAAGATGGTGTTCATCTGTCTCTGAAATATCTCAGGGGCTGAGGCAATGCCAAATGGGAGGCGATTGAAGTGAAACCTTCCAAATGGTGTGATAAATGTCGTTAGCTTCCTGCTTGATTCCGCGAGCTTGATCTGCCAGAAACCTGAATTGGCATCCAGTTTTGAAAAAATTCTTGCTCCAGAGAGAAGTCCTAAAGTGTGCTCAACCGAAGGAATCGGGTGCCATTCCCTTAGCACAAACCGGTTGAGCTCTGTGAAGTCTACACACACACGTATGGCTCCTGTGGGCTTCACCACCGGCACCATTGGAGCGCACCACTGAGTTGGCTCATCTGCTCGAGAAATGACGTCTGTTCCATTCGTTCCAGTTCCTTTTTTCTCTTCTCATAAACGGGAATGGGAATGCGTCGGGGTGAGCACAGTGCAAACGGTGTCGCTCCATCTTGAAGGCGAATGACGTACTTCCCTGGTAGAGTGCCTAGGCCAGTGAAAAGTGACGGAAACTCCTTTTTAGGGTTGACCATGTGGCTGACATAGTTGAGGCAGGTGATCAGCTGGAGTTTTTTAATTGCTGGCTTGCCGAGGAGAGGGCAGCGCACTTCCTCGAGAACGTAGACATCTTCGGTGGTCTGTTGATCTCGGAACGCTAGTTGCAGTCGTGCTACTCCCCGTACAGACAACGACCGTCCATCTGGCCCGTGGAGCTTCTGTTGAGACTTGGCCAAAGTGGGGCGATGTTGAAGTCGTTCGAAGGCTTCTGGAGAGAGTACAGTTTCATCTGCGCCCGTGTCTATTTTAAATTTCAAAGGTTGTCCTTGTACCATGATTGTAGCTTCCCAGTTGTGGATGCCAGGTGAACTCACGGTGCCAAGAAACGCACATTTGGATTCCTGATCGGCGCCTTGAACAATGTCCACCCTTTTGGAGAGGCATACGGACGAAAAGTGTCCCTTTTTGTGACACGAGTTGCATTTTGCGTCCTTTGCTGGGCAGGTAGATCGGGAGTGCGAACCTCTACCACACCAACGGCAAGGCCTAGGGACCTGAGATGTGTTAGCTGTGGGTCTGCCTTGACTCGAGTCAGAAGGTGGTTTGCGTGTGTCTTGCCGCTGTGCACGACGTGTAGCGCCGACCTTGTTGACGGTTGGCAGGTCGGGGTGAAGCTCTGCCTGCTGTTTCCTGACCGTTTCGAGCTGGCGTGCTGATTCCAGGGCTTTCTGAAGCGTTAGGTCGGGGTCGAGCTGCAGTCTGGCAGACAACTTCTTGTCACGAATACCCACGACTAAGCGGTCACGGACCAGTTGCTCCTGAAGGCTGCCGTACTAACAATGCTGGGACAGTGCGTGAAGCGCCGTCGCAAAGTCTTCGGCAGACTCCCCTTCTTCTTGCACCCGCGTGTTGAAGCGTGCTCGCTCCTAGTTCCCGTTGCGGCGAGGAATGAAGTATTTCTCGAAGCGGTCCATCACGATGCTAAATTTTTTTGCTTCGTCTGGGGCGAGCTCAAATGTGCTGAAGATGTCCTCAGCCTTGTCCCCCATGATGTAGAGCAAGGCATCTACTTGGTGTTCTTCCGGCTTCGCGCTTAGGCCTGACGTCGTGTAGAAGCGTTCAAACCTTCTCCGCCATTTGGGCCACTCGTTGGGTGAAGAAAAGCAAAAGGGATCAGGAGGCTGAATAATGAACGACGACATACTTGGAAAAGCAACTGAAGGCGTTTCTGTTGGTCGGTGTGGCCTCTGTTTTCCGTGGCTTTGCAGTCACTCCTCTTGATGGAGGCAAAGGCCGCAAGGCCTAACTCGGCGCGGTGTTGCGGCGGTCCGTCGTGGCTTGCTGGGCGTTGTCCAGTTTACCGTGGTCCTTGCAGGCTGGGTTTGTGGCGATGCTCTCACTCATCTTCTGACACCATGTTTTAAGGACGGTCGCAGGTGCACGCCGTAAGCAAGAGGCAAACCCGGGAGCTCCGCGTCACCAGTTTATTACAAGAGCGAACTGTTCTAGAAATCTCTCGCGCTGCCAGTTCACGCGCATTGCCCCGATGTTGCTGCGGATGCCAATCGACATTGGAGGTTGACCATACAACACTCATCTGCGGTTGACATCAGCGAGCGTGTTGATCCGTTTTTATATTTCTGTCATTACCGTCAAATCCGAACAAAGTAAGATAGGATGATGAACGAAGACGCACTTAGCACAACCTTACTTGCAACTTTATTTACCCTTGATGTTATGTACCAACTGCAGCTTCATAGGTATTCAAAGTGTGAGCAAATCAAATTTCGGGGCTGCCTTGATACTGAGGGTACCATCGAACTTCACTTGTAGGTTAAACGGCAAAGCACTCTGGCCCCCTTTGTTTAGCATGAAAAAGAAAAGAAAAGCCGGTGAAACCCTCATAGCAGAAAAAACGAGGTTTCGCCAAGATTCGAACCACGGACTCTCAAAACAAAACGCCAGCACACAAGCGCGCAACCGCTCGACCACGCCAGGGGAAGGCGCGGGCCCCAAGAATTTGGTACCGTAACAGAGGCTTCCAACGAATATTGTCGAGTGATTTGCTTTGGTCATGTTTGAGCTTTGAGCCGTGCTAATGCTTGTTTCTTACGCACCCATCTTGGATCCGAGGGCAGTTATGCTATTACCACAAGCGATGTGGCCACGGCCCCCTTATTTGAGTCAAGATAAGGCATCGCAAAACCTCGGTCTTCCCTACGCAAGCCGTGGTAGCAACGAATATAATGGCATGCGTCGCTAGCATTCTGGCGTTGATAAAGCTTGGTCGTCACGCACCAATCTTGCAGCCAAGCCCAATCATGCTAATACTACAATCGACGTAGTCAGAGCTACCCTATTTAACTCGAAAAAAGGTATCGCAAATACCCGATCTCCCTGATGAAAAACAAACAAGCCACAAATGAACGAGCGCTTTCGAACAGAAATAGCTTGCAATTTGTCTCAAGGCCGCCGATAACCGCAAGGTAAGAAGAAATTGATTCTCTTCTGCTTAAACGAATCACCCCAAATCATGAGAAGGATGTGAAACCCGACCGTTGCTGCCAGCTTTCCGCTGCTTTCTCGCGCTGCGTCGACGCCGATATCTGGCGAGCGTAGACATCAGCGTTGCTTGCGCGTTAGCTCGCGTCGCCACGCGAGAAAACGCCGAAAGTACGCTGCATGTGGTTGGGCCTTTAACTTTTACTAAATGTACGTCAGCTCCGCAGCCCTTCAGCCGCAGCCTCGCGCACGGAGCGATACCATCGGCCGCCGCCCAAAACGAGAGAAAAAAAAAAGTCACATGAAGTCGCGCACAAGGAGAAAGTGACGTAACGCTGTGACGTCGCTGTTTGAAGGGGGTGTGGTCGGCCTGGGCCCCTACGCGATATTTCTTAGGGAATACGCGGCCAGGCATCATCAAGGACATCATCGTCATCTGTGGTGGCAGGCACATCGTCACTGTAGGTTTTCATCGCAATTCTCATCCGCATCCCAACTAACGTCGCCTCGGCCTCGACCGGGACCGTCGTCTTCGACCCGGGGGGTGATGTTACGGGACTAAGGTGGTCAATGCCTCACAGCTCCTTCAACCGAGTACGATGACGACGACGACGACTTAGTGCCTGGCGCGAACCTTGCGCGAGCTCTAGCATGGCCGCTATTTGCATAATGTAAATGGTTCTCTTCACCCCATCACACGGTTCGTCTCATTTTCGTCCTGCCGCCACGTAGTAATATTGTTCCAGCATGGGCAGAAATCCGGCGCTTCGTATGCTAGGCGCACATTAATCTTACCCAAAAGCATCAAACTACCTTCGTTTACAAATGCAATAAATATGGCAGAGCAAAGAGAATACCCAAGAAAAAAATATCAGGAGTATTTCGAAACAAAATCAGCACTCCTAACCCTCGCAACAGAGGCGCAACATGGCAAAATAGCACGCCGCCAAACCCATCATCACACTACACTAGTATTAGGCGATTCCAAGCAACACATTCGAATTCCCTACTGTATACACCAAACATCAACATAGGGCGCGTGAGAAATTAACCGAATAACTTGGAAGCACACCCCGCACGAACACTTAAAAATATCATGCATCAAAAAAAATAAAATTACCCTCAGAGGCATGTAGTTTGCATATAAAGCATTCGCGCTCCTATGTCCTTAGAAATTCTGAGATATCCTTGATTTCTTATCAGTTGCTGGGTATTGATTATTCGCCGAAGAAGGTCATCATAATCATCATCATCGTCGTCGTCGTCGTCATCATCATGATTGTGGTCAACATCGCCCAAACGGCGCTCAGTCGCATGGTTTGCGCATTTTGAGACTTCAACATGGAAAAAGCCGGCACAAATTTGTCCTGCATGCGAAATACCGTCTTAATACTCGTCACGACAGTGAGCGTGTGCGCGTTCTCCCAGTTAGGGAATTTCACAGCGATGAAGGACTTGCTCCTGGACGAGAATCTGAAGCACATCGAATACTGGAGCCACAAAGTCGGTCAGGCTGCTCTACGTGAGGGCGAGCAGTATGAAGCGACGCGGCTTCCGCACCGCGGAGGCTGGGCCGTGGAAGCGCGCTGTCGTGAGGGCATCGATGTCCTGTTCTTCGTGCACGCCTGCTCACGAGAATGGAGACGGCGGGCGGTCCTGCGCGACACCCTCGTCGAGGAGGCGGCCGCGAGACGCTTCAACTGGGCCGCCGTGTTCTTTGTGGGTCGCCGTGCCAAGGAGCCACTCCTCGACGCCTGGCTCAACCTTGAGGCGGACGCCCTTGGCGACCTGGTGGTGTTCCCGTTCGAAGACGGCTACAGGACCATGACTCCCAAGTGGGTGAACGGCATGCAATGGGTGGCCGACCGCTGTCCCAACGTGCCGGTGATCGTCAAGCTGGACGACGATGTCACCGTTCACCCGTTCAAGGTGAATGGCAATATGCCTGCGAACATCGACGCTATAGCCTTCAATGAAAGCCACGCTGTTAACCGAAAGTTAAGGGCTCAGTTACTGGGGCCGTAGTTGATGTCTAGTCAAGAGTTTGAACGACTGGCACACTGTACCAAGCTAATGAAATTTCGGCTACGAACGCGTTTGTTTGGAGCTGGTAAATGAGGAGCTAGTTCAATTCAAATAAAACCTAAAATGCGTAAATGAAATATGTATGCAAACAGGTTTGGGTAACGTTTTTACTTGAAGCGTTTTTTGATCAGAAGCCTTCGTGTCGCAGTGTTCTTGGCAGTCCATCAAATGGGCCCCATCGTGTGTTCCAATGTTTTACCGAAGGCAATGATCGTCTAGCTGACACTTCCCCAGAAAATAACATTCGTAGTCAATTATTTTGAAACCGCTATCACCACCCGGGTTTGCCTCGTTACGTACCAATCAAACAAACGCTGCCTTCCATCTTTTCTAGATCGGCCAAAACTCAGTGCGCAAAACTCCGTCACTGCATTCGCCTCCAGTCAGGGCGTACAAACAGGGAAACCACTGTGTATCAACTATTTAACCAAGAGAAGCGCTTTCGCCTTCTCATCTCGTGGGAATATGCTTAGGCATACTCTTTAACCTTCTTTAACTCTTTAACCTTGAGGTCACGCTTTGGCGTGACCTCAAGAAATACGTCCGTTGCCGTGTTGTGGGCAGACATGGGTGGTACGTGTGTCAAGTTCTTGCTTAAATTTTAATGAGAAGGCATTAATTTGTCCAGAATGCGTAAAACTGCAAATGGAGTCGGAGTCACAGGCAAGCCTCTAAACACACGTCACTACAGAGCGTTTCAAAAAGTGTGAATCGCATTGCAAAACCCAAAAATGGGAAGGTAGGCTGAACGATGCACGCACGTGGGCAGAGCCCCTTCGAAAGTTGAGTGTGCTTATAAGCACGTGCACCAAATATCAGTCCTGCTAACGCATCGAGTAACTTCCGGTTTCTATGTCCCAAAGCAAATATTAGCCGTGCTAATGCCTGATGAGTCACTTCTGGTTTCTTATTTCATATTAAGGCTTTCATTACGCCTTTTGTAATATTTCATATTACGACTGCCATTTAGGGGCCGACATTGCAGCCCACAAATAATAAGTTTTGTATACCAAAAACTGCACTTCAGACCTGATACCACGTGTTGGAGATGTGCACCGCAGGTAGGGAAGGGTTTTCTGCCCTTTGACTCTGCGCATTCTGAGAATGTCAAGTGAAGATTGCGAACACTGCCCTGGACTCGGCATTAAGAGGATAATGTTACCCTGAGATGTAGCGAAGCTTCGATTGATTGATTGCAGGGTTTAACGCGCCGACGCAACAAGGGTGAGGAGGCGCACCGTGGTAGAGGGTTCCAGGTTAATTTTGACCACCTGTGTATCTTTAACGGTCGCCGCAATGTCGTACAGACGGATGTTTGTGCTTTTCACCTCCATCGGAAAAGCGGCCGCCGCGGTCGGGAATGGAGCCCCCGTCCTCGTGCTCAGCTGCACAACGCCTCAGCCACCGCGGGGAGTTGGAGAGGAGCTTCACAGACCAAATCTCATCTGCCTATCTATCTGTGTCTATCTGCGAGACGTTGCTTCAAAAAATAAAAGGAAAAGTAGGCAGGGGTCCTAGAGAGGCTACTCAATGGAGCAAGATAACGGTTGTGCCTTAGCTGCACAGAATCACACACAACATTAAGAAGATAGCAGCCAGAGAGGGGGAGACAGTTGTGTGCTCATCCCCAAACAAAGGGTATGCCAGGCGCCGCCATGTCAATCTTCCAATTATAGAGGGCCATTGTACAACTAACCACCGTACTTCGTGAGAGCATGTGTGCAGGGGGTTGTATACAAGCTACCGTTATTGTGCAGGAAAAGCTACATTGGCCAGACCTGCCTTTGTATCAACAATAGAATTCGAGAGCACAAGGTCGCAACAAAGAACGTTCCGCCAGGTCACTTGGCCAAGCACTGCCGAGATTGCCCCAAGTAATGACGCCATGGAAGTTTGAAGTGCACTTCCATGGCTTCATTACCATCCATAAAAACAGTGATAGGCTAGCGCGGGAAATCATCGAAGCAATGGAAATCGAAGGAAACATCGAAGATTGTGTCAGCACAGTGTCGGTTGCGCTAACGGATAAACTATTTCTGCGCACGATTGTACTCGTACCAGGTAGCTAGAGGAGAGTATAAATATACAAGGCGAGGCGAAAAAAATTAATTAGGTAGTGTCAAGGTTTGTGCTTCGTCTTTCGTCTTTGTGCCCTGATTTAATTTTAGGCTGCCCAGTATTTAATCAATTATTATCGAACAAGCTAAGATTCTGCCTATGCTAACACCTTACAATTTGGCTATGGTTTTTTATTCTTTTTTTATACCCACGTATCAGTACTGCTAACGACCGTAGTGCTGTTTCCGGGTTCTTATTGTCATACCCGCATATTGGTGCAGCTAACGCCTGACGACTTACTCCGTTTTCTCATTCCTACGTCTCAGCTTAGCCAGTACCTGCAGACGGAGTTATCCCGGGAGCCCGCACGCCTGCACTGCTACGTTTTGGGTGGCCAGCCAGTGGAGAGGGAACCGGGCATCCGCTATTTTGTGAGAACGGACGACGCCCCAATGGAGGAGTACTTCACCTACTGTCAAGGCCGGGCCGTCATAATGACCTTCAACGTCATGCGAACGCTCCTTAGAGCGTCACCCAAGGTGTATCCCCACCCCACGGTAAGGCCTCTTGTCCCCTTTGCGTGCACTTCCTGCAAAAGCGACACTTCTATCGCGAAAATACGTGCTCAAAATTCACCTTTTTTTCGTGTGTACGATCGAATATGTACGCTCGAATAAGTTGTCACGAAGTAGATGTGCTTACTTGCGGTGATCTGCAATAATTTCATGCTTCTAGCACCACCAGACAGTGGGTATTCCGCTAGATAAAAGAATCAATTTCACTCTCTGCTTTTTCTGCAGGAAAGGCTATTTTACTGACAGAGCTGGTACATATCAGGGCAGGCAAATTGTCACGTTGAGCTTTTAATAAGTACAGTCCAATCATCATAAAAATTCCTCTTCTGCTACAACTACCTGATGAATATAGTGGAAAGAAAGGAGCTATATGTTTACGTTAATATCTGGGCGCCAAAGTTCGGTTTGTGAGTGGCGGAGGGCCGTGCATAGCGTATCATTTATGGAATATTGGAGCGCGTCTCACTAGCAACAGTCCTCTTTAAAACCACCAAGTGTCAATTATTACCATTACAGCTACGTAGAGTGTGTCCAATTTGTGGGAAGCCTTCTCTTCAAATGGGAGTACTCGTCGTCGCACCCACGTTTTACCACAGATCGAGACCCGCACTGACGGGAAAAATGGTTTTTTGTTCAGCGTTTCGAAGTATTTATTAGGTAGACATTATTGGGGGAGGGCGCCTGGCGGCGTTGAGCCATCCATCGTTTGTGTTATACAGCCTGCGGAGTTTACACTGCGGCTACTTTATATTTCCTATACAGTAAAGAAAAAAATGATCTCCTTGCAGTACGCAAAGCATGAATGAAAGACGATCATGGCTTGCACATCACGTAATGCTATTTAAAACGTACGTAAACGCCATTACTTACGGAAAAACACGAGTACAAACAACTATTCGCTCAGACAATTTTACGCAAACAATTCTCCATTTGCAAGAAAATATTCTCTTCACTTCGATGCACATGTCTTCACAAAACTTCCCCGTAAAGCCTCTACTCTCCTCCGCTATCCTGTCAACTCATCCCCTCCCGTGTCGTTCCTACCAGGATAAATACAATGGGGCTTTGTTTTAATCAGTTCTGTTTTCCGGGCTTCCACTGTTCAAGCCCCATCAATTGGACCCATTCGATTTTGGTGGGCTTGGAATACCACCTCGAGGTCTAGTCTTGGGTTTCACGCTCTTTTAGCATTTTTTGGCCCAAATACTGTGTTTAACACGTATTTTCATTTGATCCCGCAAAGCTAAAGCGCATTTGAGCCTCTGTTAAAAGCACACTGCCAGGGCCATCTATGAATTGATGGTTAGCCTTCAATGTACCGGATGTTTTCTTTTTGATGTACGAATGCGTTTTCAAGGTTTGCGATTTCGAAAGGTTTTGGATGTATAAACTTCCCGTGGCAAAATTTGTTTTACCGTTTCGGCCGCGTGGCTGAATTGAAGGTTAGACACTCAGTCTTACAGACCGACATTGGATGGTTTAGGTAGTTCCCCGAAGAGTATCGTCTTTAAAAGACCCTGCCTTGATGGCACGACTTCTACGAAAACGGTTGGCGCGAACTGATGCCGACCTGACTGACACTTCCATGGTTTTAGGCCACAAAAAAACATAAATAAGAAAGAAGGGGGAGCTTCCAAATGGCAGGAAAAGTGAAGGACGCGCTTTCGAAAAAGAGTCTCCGGGCGCATTCGGCTTCTGCAACAGGCACCGCTTGGGCACTAAGCTCCTCTTCCCTCTAACGAACATCGTCGATGTGAAGACTGGAGCTGCCTGCAGCCGTCGTGGGCCCAGTTTTCCTGCTTTTGCATGGACTAAACGTTCGTTCATATTGGCCCAAGGGGCATGGTCCTCATGGAGGAGGGAGGAATGTGAGGTGTAAATAGGACCCTCTCTGGCAGCCCATACCAGCCACTATTTTATAGTTTACTGTGTCACGACACGGTTGAGTGTGTATGGAAACATAAAAAGTTAAAACGACGCACAGCTGACAACCTGGTCAGCTTAGCCCTTCATAATCAGCGCTCACTGATCCAAAGGGCTAAGGCAGTAGTCGTTGCATCTCTAGCCCTGGTCCTCTGGTTCGACCTAGGCATTCTATTTTAAGTGCAGAACACTTTAAGGGTCCAGATTATCGTCGTAATTACTCCAGGATGATGGCGTCACGTGCCAATACAGGGTCTTCGAAAAGATAACCGTTTGCGCTAGTCAGGACTGAATCGGCGTCTCGAGTTACAAAGCTTCTGTCTGCCCCATCGGGCCGACGAACCTCACGTTACTCACATGCTACGTGTGGGGGGTGAACTCTGCGCTGCGTTACTGCCACGGAGGCTGCTGTTGCTCTGCGTCGAAAAGTACAAGGTAATATAAAACACGAAAGCCAGCATGAAATAATGCACTATTGCCCTTAATGAAAGGTCAATTAGACGGCCTCTTCATGGGACTTTTAATGGGGCTCCGCCGTCCTCTCTTGACGGCTTTCGCTATCAACACCAGGCTGATACTGAAACTAGTCACAAGATGGCGCCACAGCCCCTCTGGCGAACCACTACTCCGCACTTCGGCAGCTTCCGCGTTAGTAGAACTGCTTTCTTATTGCTCCGCTTCCCATTCCCCACTTTCATTTGCACCCTAATAAACGTATTTTAATCCATACAAAGAGTTGAAGCTGCAATTCCGCAAACCTGCTAACGTTTCAACGATTACTTGTTTCTTTTTACGGGCCAACGCAGGACGACGCGTACGTGACCGGCGACCTCGCACTGCTCCAGGGAATCGGCCACGTCGACATTACTCACTTGTACCTTTTTGAAGAACCAAACGCAAGCTGCCTTCTCGTCGGCGATTGCATCTTCATGCACTGGCTGGTCGATACAGGCGAGAAGGCCATTGAAGAAGACTTGCGGACCCTGGACGCTCGCTTCTACTGGTCTTTCGTGCTCTTGGACCAAAAGGTTCACGCGGGAGTGAGGCTAGACTTATCATCCAGGCTGAAGTCCCGTAACTATGCACTTGCTTTCCAAGATACGAGGGCACAACTGGTCAAGCGCAACTGAATTGATAAAGCGCAACAGGCGCTTCTGCTGTCCCCCTAGGCCATAATGAATTTTCTCGAAATATTTTCTTCTCTTTCTTCTCGGACGCTAAGCGGAAATAGGGCTGTACCAAACGAGCGTAGTTCGGTGCTTGACTGTGTATATGTGTATATGCTGGCCTGCATGTAAAAATAAAGCCAACTGTGGTTACGTACGTCATGCCGCATCGTCATCCCCTGGAACAAACCTTGTGCTAAAATGGCATTATTATTCCTACCCATACAAAATCATGTTGCTAACCGGTTGGTTGATATACGAAAGAGATTTCTGTCGGCTCCACGCGAACAAGCAGATTCTCACCCGCGCACAGTGACATTCCTTGTACAAGCACTTTACTCATGCGTTTTTAGCAACAAACGTGTCATCGTTCCTTATTCTTACAAAGTGACAGACCTAATATTTGATGACAACATATTAAGGCGCTAACTCTGGGCAGGAGTTTTAGATGCAAAGCATCTCTTGCTCGGGCTATGTCCGGCGTCCGCACCTCTCCCCCTACACTATAAAAATATAAAATAGTTAGTGGTGCCCGGTTTCGATCCCACGACTCTCTGGCCGCAACGGGACATGCGCGGCACTCTTCCAACTGCGCTACAAAACCGAGACTGGAGCAAGTGCTGCGAACGCGCCTTATGTCCTTGACTCATTCAAACTACGTCAAGAAGCTACTGATACAACGAAGGCACGCGAAGCTAAACGTAAAGGGAAACGGAACCGACGAACTGAAAACTTTAGACGAGGATGTTGAATTTCCCGTGGCAAAGCTGGGGCGCGAAGTTCCACGCGCCTTGCAGCTCAACCAGAGAAGAGGACGAAGAGGGCGGGCAGCGGGGTAGGAGCGTGAGCACGCCATAAAGAAAGACGAGAGCAAAGCCACGAAATATGTTCAGTCGTGCCCTTCAGTCTTTCGGCGTACGCCAACCTGGAACCCTCAAGGAGTGGATGGATCCACCATCTCACGTTGCACCATCGGACGCACTCTGGCAGAGGCGTGCTTCTCTTCAATATTGTAAGGACGAGAGACGATCCGGCCGTTTCTATCCAGAGCCGACGTCGGGGCCACCCCACCTCGAAGGCGTGGACAGCGGCCCTCCTCCCCCTTCACCGTAAAGTCCCCCAGTTCTGTCGCAAGGTTTATAACCTGTACAAAGCAGAAATAAAGGCGTCATAAAAAAAAACTCCCCCTCCTCCCCGAAGGGGATCGTGCGGAAATGCGAATGCATTGGGTGCACCGATTAGTGTGTTGCGGCAAGCAGTAATGGAGAGAGGCGTGCGCTCCACTGCATTTATATACATTTTCCGAGCGCAGCGAGCGGAGAGATGGTACGCGGAGAGGAGAGAGAGACCCGCGCAACACGCCCGCCCCGCGCGCGAGCTCTCTCTCCCGCCGAGCTCCGCGATGCGAGCGCCCTCACACGCCCGAACGCGCTCCTCCTCTCCACTCACTCTCCGCTACTCCGCCCGAGCTCCGCGATGCGAGCGCCCCCATCACGCCCAAGAGCGCTCCTCCTCTGCCCTTGCCCTCCGCTACTCCCGCCCGAGCTACCACCTGCTCCGTTTGCTAGGCGCGCCACAGCTGTTGCTAGGGGCGAGGAGGAGCGCGGAGAGATAACACCTGTGGGCGCACGCCGACGGAGTACGACAACCCCCGACTAAGAAATGCATTCACATTTACGACGACGACGACGACGAAGGCAGAACTACGAGGCGCACGCTCACGTGCGCTCGCGCTGGAGGAATGCAGGCGCACGTTGACGGAGCACGACAACCCCCGACTAAGAAATGCATTCGCATTTAAAAGAAAGACGAAAAACCAGTAGGTGTTCGTTCAGGTAACGCCGGTGTCGGTCTCTTCGCTGTCTTCTCCTCGCTTAGAGACATTTCTCTGTCTCTACATGGGGCTTTACACTACGTTCCCATTCGTGCTCTGATGAATGAAACCACATAACGGCAACACAATAGAGCCTACACCGAACAAGCTACGGTTGGGCAATTGGAGATTTTTTTGCAAGGCATCCCTTATTCGACCCTCCGTCGTCCGTCGACACCTCTCCTGCTCGTCCCCCTCTCCATGCCACCTGGAATAACACCACTGTCCTCCTTGCCGCTCGGCCCGTCCCATGCCAGCTCAAGAAGACACAGGCCACACTGTCGCTCGAGGAGCCCTAACCAGCTGTGATAACGCCGCTTTCCTCCTCGCCGCTCGGCTCGTCTCGTGCCGGCTCAGGAAGACACCGGTAACACTGTCGCTCCAGGAACCCTTAAAGGGAAAGCCCTTAAAGAGACATCACAGTGATGTCCTTCTCTTCTTACTGCGCCGTCCACACCACCTCTACGCATGCGCGTCTCTCCTCCCTTCTCCTCTCCTCCAGCTGTATAAAAGCAGGTGCGCGCGCTGCGCCACTTTCAGTCTGCTCCGAGACACCGCCTGCGCTGGTTCTGCTCTGGTGTGGAACCTACACGGAACCCCGTGCTGTGCATCACCGCATAGTTCCCTTTGGGGAGATGGGGAAATTTTTAAATGCAGAGCATTTCTTTAACTCGCACTGTCACCCGTCGTCCCTCGGCGTTGTCCGCTCTCAACAACACTTGCGGGCGCGCATGCGCGTGCTCCGGCGCTGAAAGAGGCCTTGCAGCAGCAGGTGCTACCTCCTCTCAATCTACTGCGCGCGCTAAGGCAGCGGCGAAGCGTCAGCGCCGAGCCGCGGATCCCGAACGTCGAGAACGGGAGGCCGCCGCCAGTCGTCAGCGCCGAGCTGCGTATCCATCGAATCGAGAGCGAGACACGGTTTCGAAACGACAGCGGCTAGCGGCGGACCCCGCGTTACGAGAACGAGATGCCGCCGTCGGCCTTGTTGACGTAGTTCCCGACGTACGCCGCGCACTCGTAGTGGTCGAGGATGATCTGCAGGTAAATTTTGGAGTCGAGAACCCTTCCGATCCACGGGTTGAACGCGTTCACGCGCTTCTCGGCGGAGGTCCTCGCGTGAAGCACGCACGGACGCGACGCGCCAGCCCAGAGAATCTCCGAGTACTCATCCCCAGACCGCACGTCGAAGGCGCGCAGGAACTCGTCCAAGCTCGCAAACTCCCTGTGCTCCAACGCTTCGTGCATTTCGTCATGCTTGGCCTTCAACCGCCGTCGACGCACCCGTACGACAACAACAACTACAACTAACACCGCCAACTACCACAACCTACGCCACGTGACCACCCCCAATGCTTTGCATGTACTCGTGTCGCTCGCGCAGGGGCATGCGACGGGGGCACTTTTTTGTCTTGGTAAGTAATACCCCTGTCATAAGAGCACTTTAAATAGCGATTGAGTCGGTCCGCGTCGGGCGCTGCTACACGGCAGTTTCAATCGCGATCAAGCCCGATCCCGCTCGAACCAAATCCTGGTTTCCAAAATGCGATTACGGTTTCCAAGCGCGAACAGGCGTAAGCGGTGATACTCTTGTTCCCGCTGAGTAATCGCACAGAAGTTGACAACTTCAAACTAATGCCACAAATTGTATCTAATAACTTGATCCAAATAACTTTGAGGCAACATTTATATAGTTACGTATGCCTACGACTACGGAAAGCTCCCAGACGCCGGACGCAAAGCCCATTATTCGGCGCCACATGGAGTACGAGAGTTTAACTGGTACAACTTCATCGTGATTGCAACGTGCCGTGTAGCTGTGGCGTTGTGTCGAGCGCGCTCGTAAATTCAATCGCGCTTCCCTTCAATCCGGATAGAAATTGCCCCTCTGACAAGGGTAGTACCGAAGTTGCCGACTAGGAAAAGGTGCTCAGGAGCCTTTTGAAATTAGCAGAACTTTAGTACCACACCTTAAGAATATCGGAAGCACTTTTAAAATCCCTCTGTATGTCCTCACAACGCGCTCATTGCCCCATGTTATCCTTTGTCCTTGATGCTAGCACGTTAGTACTCGAAGAGCTAGGAAAATTGTGATATTTCTGTTAAGACAAACAAATGTTGAAACTTGATGTCTTTTAAGGAACTTGTTCGGTGCCTGCGCTCTCTTGTTTCGGTTTTTACAACTTACTTAAGAATAGCTGTGTCAAACAAACTACATTTCAAGTGGCTACATGCAAACGTCAGCAAAGCTTAGCACGGCATGTGTATATCGGTTCCGCGTTTCCTCCTTTTAATAAGTGCTAAATAACTTTGAGTGTTTTTTAAGAATCAAAACAAGGAGAGAAACACGGGCGCAGTTGGTGTTTCTGTTCTTTTCTCAGTGGGGCAAGTGGGGCAATTTAAAAAAGAGAATGTCGAGAAGAACAAATGCTACTGAAAACTTGGTAGCGGCGTAATGACGGACAAAGCCATTCACTCAAGCGGGGAGCAGAGATAGGGTGAAAGGTAACAGAAAGAACCCATTCCCCTCCGTTGCCTGGAAGAAGTAAAGAAATTAGGCGAAGGCTGATTTTTGAATTATGACAATTGCGCTAAACTGACAAACAGAGGAAGAAAGACCGACAGAGGGAGGGAGACAGACAGTACGCGCATTGTCTGTCTTCCTTCCTCTGTTGGTAAATTTAGCGCAATTTTCGTAATTCATAGTGCACCAACTAATCGAACAACAAATTTGACTGAAGGCTGAATTCCGGGTCTCGGTGCTCT
Organism: Haemaphysalis longicornis; assembly: GCF_048455015.1. Taxonomy (NCBI): domain Eukaryota; kingdom Metazoa; phylum Arthropoda; class Arachnida; order Ixodida; family Ixodidae; genus Haemaphysalis; species Haemaphysalis longicornis. The sequence continues at coordinate 74,753,731 of NW_027526225.1, read as the reverse complement.
ACTGGTCGTTTCTCTAGGCGTCGTATAATTACGGCAACGTTTCTCGTTCTTAGCACTTAAAGAGAATGAAGTGTTCTCTAATGTCGATGGTGCCGGAACCTGGTTGGAAGCCTCATACAAAAATAAAACTCTATTTTGGTATCAGGGAGTCTCATGTTAATTACTGAAGTAGATGGGAAACGAAGTGTACGCAGCAATTTTGCTTCTACTTGGAACGCGAACAAATAAAAAATTTTCCCTCTGTACTGAGTAGCAATCATTGTGAACAGTCTGCTAAAATGTGAGTCTGCATTCACTTGTTTTTTCGGAGTTTTTGATTTAATTTGTTCAAAGGTCTCTGATTTATAAATTCTCTTTAATATCGAATGAGAAGGCGGAAAACTAAACATTTGCTTTCGGATGCTAACATTAGCCTTTAAACGTCGCGTGCGACACATGCTCTATAGTTCAGACTCCGATAACACTGACTACACCTCCCAATTCCAATCACGCTCAAGTTTGCAGATAACGGTCCCGCTTCCCTTTCATTTGTTAAACTTGGTAGCAAGCAAAACTGTCGCATGTGCAAGTCTTTTTCCTTTCTACGGTAGCAATAACAGACCTGTGTTGTCTGTATTATTTCCAATAGCACTGGAGAAGGACAAACCTCTAAATCAATGTTATTCAACGCCCACCCGTTCTACTTTTTTTTTCTTTGTTTGCTTGCTTCAAACTAGAAGGGAAATCTTGGTTCTCACGTTTCTCTCTCGCCGTGGAGACTGAATCTTCGTAGGGGGTCAAACGTTCGTAATGTAATTCATGGCAGTACTTCTGCCTTTGATTTTCTTTAGTGTAATTCTACGCAAAAAAAACTACAATCATGCTTCATAATAGCGCTTGCGCCACTTATGCTACACGCTACGAAAACTGTATACTCCACAACTTTTTTTACGAATAATAAAAACATCCCGAACAATAATTCGAAATAACAGCGTGGCTGAACGTTTACAGTTGGTAGACGCACTTCACGTGCAGCGAGTTTGACGTTACTTCACGTGTCGCTTGGTTTCAGTTTTAGCTAACCACACGTTAGGGCTGAAAAAAGGCTTGAAAACAAATTATGGTAGATCCCTCTATCATAGGAATCGGCAAAACACGAAAGTGAAAGGGGCCTTCTCAGGAGAAGTTGAATGTTAAAGGAACATTGTTCATGTGCGAATGGTTCGCGAGCCTAACCCCGCCAGACGAAGCGACGCCCACACGGAAGCAACAAAAAAATTACCGGTATATTCAGGGACAACAAAACAAACAATGGCAATCACAGAAACAGCAGCTTGAAACACAGCGGTCAAGGGAACAACGCCAGCACGTAGGGCGCCTCAATTCACACGCGTCCCCCTAACACAAAGGCCCTGGAATAGAGAAGCAAACAGACGGCGCTCATTAGCATCATGATGCGCTACTTCGCTTCGCATCTCCTAAACTGCAGCACCATTTGAATGAGTCATCAGGGAAAGACGTAAGGCGCGTTAGTAGAGCAGTTCACGCCGCTGCTCATAGCACAGTGGGTAGAGCGCCACGAACGCCTCGTTACGGCGACAGGGCTCGAGAGGGCATGGGCTCGAATACAGGCACCGCAGAGCCAATGTCACTTTTTCTTTCGACGTTACTTCCGTGACGGATATGACGAGAGGGAAATCTTGGTGTACCCGGGCATAAAACACTCTCGTGTTAAAATACACACAAAGGGGGATTTACTGGGATTTACAACTCGATGCGACTCGGTTCATAGGACGTGAATCGCATTAAATTCCCAACTCATGAGAATGGCTCAGTGGTCCTCCGACAGCGTGGCGCGCACTGGCAGGACAACCCCTGCTCATGTGCATTGGCGGCGACATTATCGATAGCCCGTGTGTCACATTCAGCAATATTCTTCAGCAAGCCAGGAATCTGTGCCCGGCGATGCCTATAGTACTGTGGTATTCCTTTGACTCCATGGCGTAACGTATACCTCGGAACTATAAGCCATCAACCTAGTACGCGACCACCACCTCGGGTGATACGTCGTTCGAACATGGGCACAAGTCCTTCACTTCAGGTGTGATGTCAAACTCTAAGCGTGTTTTTATGCTGCCTGCACATAAAAGTGATCTAAAAGTACGAAAATACCCTTGTTTACAAATAGAATGCGTATAATCAAGCAAAAAGAAAATTCCAAGTAAAAAATATCAGAAGTATTTCGACACAAATACAGCACTGCTGGTACTTGAAACACAGGCGCAACATGGAAAAATCCCACGCAGCCAAAACCACCGTCGCACTACACAATAATAAATGCGGTGTGCGTGGGTAAGCTCATGGAGCATGTAGTCCTAACCCGACTAAGCAACTTCATGGACGATAAAGGGTTATTCCCTCACACAATGATAGGGTTTAGAACTAAATTATCCACCCAGGACGTAATGTTACAATTGAAGCATCAAATAATTGACAAAGAATCCCAATCGACAGATATAAAAGCCATACTTGGACTAGATCTCACAAAAGCTTTCGATAGCATCACGCACAAAGCCATATTGGACAATTTACAAAACGCAGGAGTCGGACAACGAACGTATACATACATCAAAGACTTCCTCTCCGGCCGTTCATCGCAAATAACTGTAGGCGGGGTCAAATCGGAGAGTATCAACCTCGGGAGCAGAGGCACGCCGCAAGGCTCAGTCCTCTGTCCATTTCTTTTCAATGTTGCAATGTTAGGATTACCCGCAGAACTCAACAAGATAGATGGGCTGCATCATAGTTTATACGCAGACGACGTCACTCTGTGGGTTACGGGAAGCAGCGATGGCCTAATTCAAGAAACGCTACAGACGGCCATTAATACAGTCGTACACTACGTGTCCGCCAGAGGTCTCAAATGTTCGCCACAAAAATCGGAACTGCTGCTCTATCAACCAACACGTAGCGGACGGAAATGCCCCACCGAAACCCCAAACATTAAATTAGTTTCGGACGGGAATCCGATTCCCATCGTTAAAAGCATCATAATCCTCGGGCTCCGACTGCAGTCGAACGGGCACAATGGGGAAGCCATCAAGTTGCTAGAGCAGAGCGCCCATCAAAAGATGAGACTCATCTCGAGGATCGCCAACAGGAATTACGCATTAAAGGAAGCAAACCTAATAAGATTAGTGCAGGCTTTCGTCGTCAGTCGTATTATATACGTTACTCCGTACCTCAACTTGCAAGTCGCCGAAAAGGCTAAAATCGAGCGTATCACCAGAGGGGCATACAAGCAAGCCCTCGGGTTAGCTACCTGTACGGCTAACGAACGATTACTAGCTCTAGGAATTCACAATACGCTGGAAGAGCTTATAGAAGCCCACACAGTGGCACAATACGAAAGACTTACACACAGCGCAACGGGAAGACACATACTCGACTCCCTAGGAATTAACTACGTGGCACAACAAGGCACCAAGGTGGACATTCCTCAGGAAATACGCGAGTGTGCCAAAATACTTCCGTTGCCAAGGAACATGCACCCGGAACACAACGAGGGAAGGCGGCAAGAGCGAGCCAAAGCCATTAAGAAATGGTTTCAAAATTCTAGGGACGTGATCTACGTCGATGCGGCAGAATATGCCACGTGTGATGCCATGTCAGTGACAGCAGTAGACTGTGAAGGCAAATTAACCTGCTGCGGAACGGTCGTAACCGCAAAATCCGAGACAGCCGAGGAGTGCGCCATCGCACTTGCGATAGCCTCCACGACAGCTAAATACATAATCAGTGACTCGAAAACGGCAGTTCGAAATTTTATTAAAGGGCGCATATCGCCGGAGGCGCAACGCATTCTGCTAAATTTCCGAGACCAGAGGAGAGTCCAAATTTTATGGGCACCTGCACACTCTTCCCTTCCGGCCAACGAGGCAGCTCACAACATGGCTCGAGAACTCGCATGCCGAGCCACCGAGCACCCTCCGCTGAGGTCGGGAAGAGACCGCATGGTCTCATACAGGGAAATCACGAATCATTACAGATTCGAACGCGCCCGTTATCCTCCCGCTCATCCATCCCTAAACAAAAGGCAGTCGGTGGTCTGGCGTCTCCTCCAAACGAATACCTATCCAAACCCCGTGGCATACAGTCACTACTACCCTGGCCAATATTCAGGCATGTGCGCACTATGTAAGGACCGGGCGGACCTGTTACATATACTATGGGCTTGTCCTCAGGCGACTCAAGAAGGCCGTAAGATCGCGAATGACGAGCAGTGGGAGACCGTGCTGCTCAGCTCTGACCCAAAAGACCAACTCTGGGCCGTCCAGTTGGCTGAAAACGCCGCCAGGGCCCAAGGGCTGCTGGCCGCCGTTTAGGAAGGAGGCCTCCTTACAAACAACTGGAAAAAATAAAGTTGTATCTCTCTCTCTCTCCAAGCAACACGTTCGAAATCGAGGCCGTATACACCAAAGATCAATAGAGGGCACGTGAGGAATTACCCGAACAACTCGGAAACATACCCTGCAGCAATACTCGAAAAAGTTTTTGCATCTCAAAAATTAAAATGACCCTCAGTGGCATTTAGTTTGCATGTAGAACGTTCGCATTCTTATGTCCTTAACAATTCTGAGGTTCCCTTGGATTTGTTATAAGTTTTTGGGTATCCCTCAAGCAAGTAGTGGTTATTTGGCGAAGAAAGGGATCATCATCATCATCATCATCATTGTGGTCATCATCACCCAAATGGCGGTCGCCCGCATGGTTTTCGCATCCCGAGACTTCACCATGAAAATAGCCCGCAGCAAGTTATCCCGCATGCGAAATACCGTCTTCATCCTCGTCACGACCGTGAGCGTATTCGCGTTCTCCCAGCTGGGGAATTTTACAGCGCTGAAGGACTTGCTTCAGGACGACAATCTCAAGCACATCGAATACTGGAGCCACGAAGTCGGTCAGGCTGCTCTACGTGAGGGCGAGCAGCTTGAAGCGACGCGGCTTCCGCACCGCGGAGGCTGGGCCGTGGAAGCGCGCTGTCATGAGGGCATCGATGTCCTGTTCTTCGTGCATGCCTGCTCACGACAATGGAGACGGCGGGCGGTCCTGCGCGACACCCTCGTCGAGGAGGCGGCCGCGAGACGCTTCAACTGGGCCGCCGTGTTCTTTGTAGGTCGCCGTGCCAAGGACCCACTCCTCGACGCCTGGCTCAACCTTGAGGCGGACGCTCTTGGCGACCTGGTGGTGTTCCCGTTCGAAGACGGCTACAGGACCATAACTCCCAAGGGGGTGAACGGAATGCAATGGGTGGCCGACCACTGTCCTAACGTGCCGGTGATCGTCAAGCTGGACGACGATGTCACCGTTCACCCGTTCAAGGTGAATGGCAATATGCCAACGAACATCGACGCTATATTCTTCAATGAAAGCCACGCTGTTAACCAAAAGTTAAGGGCTCAGTTACTGGGGCCGTAGTTGATGTCTAGTCAAGACGTTCAACGACTGGCACACTGTACCAAGCTAAAGAAATTTCAGTTACGAACGCCTTTGTTTTGAGCTGGTAAATTAGGAACTAGTTCAATTTAAATAAAACCTAAAATACACAAATGAAATATGTATGCAAACACCTATGGTTAACGTTTTTACTTGAAGCGCTTTCTGATCAGAAGCTTTCGTGTCGCAGTGTTCTTGGCAGTCCATCGAATCGGCCACATCTTGTGTTTTAATGTTCTTCCGAAGAGAATGGTCGTCGAGCGGACACCTCCCCAGAAAATAACATTCCTAGTCAATTACTTAAAAACCGCTATCACCATCCGTATTTGAACGGTTACGTATTAGTCAAACAAACGCTGCCTTCCATCTTTTGAAGATCGGCAAAACTCAGAGCGCAAAGCTCCGCCCCTGCACTCGCCTTCAGTCAGGGCGTACAAACGGGGAAACCACTGTGTATCAACTATTTAACCAAGAGAAATGCTTTCGCCTTCTCATCTCGTGGGAATATGCTTAGGCATACTCTTTAACCTTCTTTAACTCTTTAACCTTGAGGTCACGCCAAAGCGTGACCTCAAGAAATACGTCCGTTGCCGTGTTGTGGGCAGACATGAGTGGTACGTTTGTCAAGTTATTGCTTAAATTTTAATGGGAAGGCATTAGTTTTTCCAGATTGTGCAAAACCGCAAATTGAGTCGGCGTCAGAGGCAAGCCTCTAAACACACGTCACTGCAGAGCGTTTCACAAAGTGTGCGTCGAATCGCAAAATCAAAAATGGGAAGGTAGGCTGAACGATGCCCGCACATGGGCAGAGCCCCTTCGAAAGTGGCGAGTGTTTCAACCACATGCCCCAAATATCAGTACTGCGAACGCATCGAGTAACTTCAGGTTTCCAAGTCCCATACCCACTATCAGCCCTGCTAACGCCTGATTAGTGATTTCCGATATCTTGTTCTCATGCTCATAAATCAGGAGTGCTAACACGTGCTGAGTCGCTTCTGGGTTCTTATTTTATATTAAGGCTTTCATTACGAATTTGTAATATTTCATATTCTGACGGCCATCTAGGGGCCGACATAAGCAGTCACACAAATATTAAGGTTCCTAGACCAAAAACTGCAACTCAGACCCGATGTCACGTGCTGGAAATACGCATGGCAGGTAGGGAAGGGTTTTCTGCCATTTGACTCTGCGCATTCCAAGAATGTCAAGCGGATATTGTCAAACACTGCCCTGACCTTGGCATCAAGCCGATAATATTACCCTGGGATGTAGAGGAGCTTCGATTGATCGTTTGCAGGTTTTAACGAGCCGATGCAACGAGGGTGAGAAGGCGCGCCGTAGTGTAGGGCTCCAGGTAATTTTGACCACCTGAGGATCTTTAACGTTCACCGCAATCTCGTACAGGAGGATGTTTGTGCTTTTCGCCTCCATCAGAAAAGCGGCCGCCGCGGTCGGGAATCGAACCCGCGTCCTCCTGCTCAGCAGCGCAAGCCCTCAGCCACTGAGCCAACCCGGCGAGTTGGAGAGGAGCTTCACAGAGAAAATTCCGAAACTGCCCAATTCAGGCTATCCGAATGTGGTCCTGGTGTCGATCTGGGAGTCGTTGCTTGAAAAGATAAAAATAAAAAGAATTTGTTTTAGTTGAGGAAACCAATTAGGCAAAACAAAGTAGGGGAGCAGAAGAAATTATTTAGTTAGTAAGTTCGAGAGAGATAGAAAAGCCAGCACCTTCGCCCCGAATGATAAGATTAGAGCGGAGAAGACAGTGGGAGGGCCAATTGATTAAACCTGTTTTCCAAGTACCTTTTTCGTATAAAGGAGCACCGTCGGCAGGAGAGGAAAACAAGCACATATGCTGCACGCACGTCCGAGTTCATTGTTCAGAAACTGACGCTTGAACTTTGCGTCGGCCCCATTGAAGTTCTGCATTTTTGCAGCTAGACACCTGCGTCTGTCAGCAGAGTTGCCCGCTTCGCATAGCGCGAACCTCGTACTTTTGCCAGCAAGTCGCTTACGCTCAGCTTCGATGACGCGAACGGATTCGTCAGCAGCCCTTTCTTTCTCACGGAGGGCGTCGCGTGAGCTCCTGGGTCGTGTGCATTCCTTTGTCGGCCTGGTTTTATTTACAGCAAAGCTTTATATGGACTCGGATTCTACAGAAACAGCTGGCTAGAGCCGCATCTTTTCAAAGTGCTACGAGTTGTGCCGCGCCTCCGCCAGATGGCGCCACGGGTCCTGCGACCGAGAGAAGACGCAGTGAAACATCCCCCTCGCGAGGGGCACGATCAAATGCAGAGTATTTCCGGGGGCGCACGACGTTAAGTAGTTTGCGTCACGTTAATGTTGTTGCACTTGTGGCAACTGCTGACGTGAGAGCGCTCGTCAGCAGTAATTTGAATGAGTCAACGATATAAGGCCCGTTCATAGCGTCCCATTCTGTGTCGGCTTTGTGGCGCAGTGGGTAGAGCACCATGTACATTGGGTTCCGCCAGCAGGGTCGAGGGATCGAAACCGGGCGCCGGATAGTATTTTTTTATATAGTAGGGAGGGGTGCTGACAACGACGTTGCGGACTACGGACGTCAACGCGGGTGACGTCGTGAGTCTGAAATGCTCTGCATTTAAAAGTACGCAGGGGTCCTAGAGAGGCTACTGACAGGAGCAAGATTATGGTTGTGCCCTATCTGCACGGAATCACACATTAAGAAGATAGCAGCCAGAGAGGGGGAGACAGTTGTGTGCTCAGCTCCAAACAAAGGGTATGCCAGGCGCCGCCATGTCAATCATCGAATGATAGAGATCCATTTCATTGCACAACTAACGACCGTAACAAGTGCGCAGCATGCGTGCAGGGGGTTGTATACAAGCTACCTTTATCCTGCGGGAAACGCTACACTGGCCAGACCTGCCGTTGTATCAACAATAGAGTTCGATAGCACAAGGTGGCAACAAAGACGTTCCGCCAGGTCACTTGGCCACGCACTGGCGAGATTGCCCCAAGTAATGACGCCATGGAAGTGTGAAGGGGACTTCCATGGCGTCATTACCATGCATAAAAACAGTGATATGCTCGCGCGCGAAATAATCGGAGCAATGGAAATTGAAGAAAACATGGACGATTGTGTCAGAACAGTGTCGGTTGCGCTAACGAAAAAACGTTTTATGCGCAGTGTTATAATAACTTAGACCACTTGGCTAGACGAGTGTATAAATGTACAGGGCGAGGCGTAATAAAATTCATTTGGTAGTGTCAGCGCTTGTGCTTCGTCTTTCGTCTTTGTCTATGTCCTGAGTTAACTTGAGGCTGACCAGTATTTAATCAATTGTTATCGGACAAGCTCAGATTCTGCCCATGCTAACACCTGAAGAGGTAGCTACGGTTTTTTTTTATTCTGGTACCCGCATATCTCTGCTGCTAACGCCTGACGACTGACTTCCACTTTCTCATTCCTACATCTCAGCTTAGCCAGTACCTACAGACGGAGTTGCCCCGGGAGCCCGCACGCCTGCACTGCTGCGTTATGGTTGGCCAGCCAGTGGACAGGCAAGCAGGTATCCGCTTTTTTGTGAGAACGGACGACGCCCCAATGAACGAGTACTTCACTTACTGTTCCGGCCAGGCCGTCATAATGACCTTCAACGTCATGCGAACGCTCCTTAGGGCGTCACCCAAGGTGCATCCCCACCCCACGGTAAGGCCTCTTGTCGCCTTTGCGTGCACTTCCCCCAAAAGCGACACTTCTACTCTTGTACATACAAGCTCGAAATTCAGACTTTTTTCGTGTGTACGCTCGAATATGTACGCTCGAATAAGTTGCGGAAAAGTAGATGTGCTTACTTGGGCTGATCTATTCCGCTAGATAAAAGAATCAATTTCACTCTCGGCTTCTTCTGCATGTACTGACAGAGCTGCTACATGACAAGGCAGGAAGAATGTAACGTTGAGCTTTTAATAAGTACTGTCAAATCACCATAAACATGCCTCTGTTCTGCTAAAACCACCAGATGAATATAGTGGCAAGAAAGGAGCTTAACGTTTGAGATAATATTTGGGCGCCAGACGTTAGGTTTGGGAGAGGGGGAGGGGCGTACATAGCGAGTCATTTTTTGAATATTGGAGGGTTGCTCAGTAGCAACAGTCCTGTTTAAAGCCACCAAGTGTAAGTTATTACCATTACAGCCACGGAGAGTGTGTCCAATTTGCGGTAAGCCTTCTCTTCAGGTGGGAGTACTCTTCGTCGCACCCACGTTTTACCACACGTTGAGACCCGCACTAACGGGAAAAATGTTTTTTTTTTTCAGCGTTTCAAAGTCTTTATTCTGTGAGAATTGTTGGGGGAGGGCACCTGACGACGTTGAGCCATCCAGCGTTTGTCATATACAGCCTGCGGAGCTTACACAGCGCCTTCTTTATATTTCCCATACCGTACAGAAAAAATGTACTTCTTGCAGTATGCAAAGCATGAATGAAAGACGATGATGGGTTGCACATTACGTAACGCTGTTTAAAACGTACGTAAGCGCCGTTACTTACGGGAAAACACGAGTGCAAACAACTATTCCTTCAGACAATTTTACGCAAACATTTCTCCATTTGCAAGAAAATTGTCTCTTCACTTCGATGCACATGTCTTCACAGAACTTCCCCGTAAATCCTCTACTCTCCCCCACTATCCTGTCAACTCATCCCCTCCCGTGTCGCTCCTACCAGGATAAATACATTGACGGTTTTTTTTAATTCAATTCATTTTTCCTGGCTTCCACAGCTCGCGCTGGATCAATTGGAACCATTCGATTTTGGTGGACTTGCAATACCGCCTCGAGGTGTAGTCTTGGGTTTAAAGCTCTTTTTGTATTTTTTCGTCTAAATATGGTTTGTAACGCATATTTTCATTTGATCCCGCAAAGATAAAGCACATTTCCAGTCTCTGATAAAAGCACGCTGCCAGGGCCATCTATGAATTGATGGTTGGCCTTGAATGTGCCTGATGTTTTCTTTTTTGATGTACGAATGCGTTTTCCAGGTTAGCGATTTCGAAAGGTTTTGGATGTATAAACTTCCCGTTCCAAAATTTGTTTTACCGTTTCGGCCGCGTGGCTGAATTGAAGGTTAGACACTCAGACTTACAGACCGACATTGGATGGTTTAGGTAGTTCCCCGAAGAGTATCGTCTTTAAAAGACCCTGCCTTGATGGCACGACTTCTACGAAAACGGTTGGCATGAACTGATGCCGAGGTGCCTGACACTTTCGTGGCTTTAGGCCACAAAAAAAGATAAATAAGAAAGAAGGGGGAGCTTCAAAATGGCAGGAAAAGTGAAGGACGCGCTTTCAAAAAAAAAGAAAATTCCCCCGCATTTCCCCGAGGGGGAGAATGTGAAAGTGCGAATGCACGGTTGTCGGCCCGCTTGCGGCGCTTGCGCTCGGCCCCCGCAGCCCACCGCCTCGCCGCCTTCTCTTCCAGCTCTTCCATCGGGTTTGTAGTATCACGTGTACACCACACAGTTATCAAGCCGCTATAACGCCGCTGAGTCGCCAACGCACGCCGCTGACGACGTAGTTTGAGTGCGTTAAAGATATCAGGCGCGTTCTGACACCGATATCAGCGTCGCGTCCGTGGCTTATTCGGTAGAGCGTCGGGCTGCGGCCCGCAAAGTCCTCGGATCGAAACCTGGCGCCGGATGCTGTTTCTTTCTTAAATATAGAGGAGCACTGCGGACGCCGACGCCGCCGGCGGTGGATGGTTTGGGGTCGCTTATAAAGAGCATTCGCTCTTAAAAGTCTCCAGTCGCATTCGGCTCATGCAAGAGGCACCGCTTGGGCACTAAGCTCATCCTCCCTGTACAAACATCGTCGGTGTGAAGACTGGAGCTGCAGCCGTCTTGTGCCCAGTTTCCCTGCTTTTACATAGACGAAACGTTCCTTCATATTGGCCCAAGGGGCCTGTCTTCTTGAGGAGGGAGGAATGTGAGGTGTACATAGCATCCTCTCTGGCAACCCATACCAACCGCTTTTTTTATAGTTTACTGTGTCACGACAAGGTTGAGTATGTGTCGAGCCATAAAAAGTTAAAACGACGCCGTCCACATGACAACAACAGCGGCATGGCTGGCGGCCCTGGTCAGCTTATCCCTTCATAATCAGCGCTCACTGATCCAGAGGGCTAAGGCAGCACTCATTGCATCTCTAGACCTGGTCCTCTGGTTCGACCTAGGCATACTATTTTAAGTGCAGAATACTTTAAGGGCCCGGGTTATCGTCATAACTACTACAGGATAATGGTGTCACGCGCCAATACAGGGGCTTCGAAAAGGTAACCGTTTCCGCTAGTCGGGATAGAACCTGCTCTCTCGCGTAACTAAGCTCATGTCTGCCCCATCGGGCCGCCGAACCTCACGTTACTCACATGGTAAGTGTCGGGGGTGGTCTCTGTGCGGCGCCACTGCCACGGAGGTTGCTTTTGCTTGGCGACAAAAAGTACACGGTAATATAAAATAGGAAAAACGCCATGAAATATCGCATTATTGCCCTTAATGAAAAATCAATCATAGGCCTCTTGATGGGCCTTTTTCTGGGGCTTCGCCGCCCTCTCTTGACAGCTTTCGCTATCAACGCCAGGCTGATACTGAAACTAGTCCCCTGATGGCGCCACAGCCCGTCTGGCGAATGACTACTCCGCACTTCGGCAGCTTCCACGTTCAGTGGAACTGCTTTCTCTTTGTGCCGCTTTCCATTCCACACTTTCCCTTGCCCCCTAAAAACGTCTTTTCATCCATACAAATAGTTGAAGCTGGAATTACGCAAACGTGCTAACGTTTCCACAATTTCGCGTTTCTTCTTCCCGGTCAACGCAGGACGACGCGTACGTGACCGGAGACCTCGCGCTGCTCCAGGGAGTCGGCCACGTCGACATTAGTCGCTTGTACTTCTACGAACCCTCTCGAGAATCAAACGGAAGCTGCCTTCTCGTCGGCGATTGCATCTTCATGCACTGGCAGGTTGTTGCAGGTGGGAAGGCCATTGAAGAAGTCGCGCGGACCCTGGACGCTCGCTTCTACTGGTCTGTCCTGCTCTGGGACAGAAAGGTGCACGCGGGAGTGAGGCTGGACTTATCAACCAGGCTGAAGTCCCGCGACTATGCACTTGCTTTCCAAGAGACGAGGGAACTGCTGGTCAAACGCAACAGAATTGATAAAGCGCAACAAGCGGCTCTGCCGTCTCCCTAGAGCACGTCGAATTTTCTCGAAAGATTTTCTTCTTGGACGCTGACCGAAAATAGGGCTCTACCAAACAAGCGTAGTTCGGTGCTTGACAGTGCATATGTGTATCTGCTGGCCTGCATGTAAAAATAAATCCGACTGTGATTACATACGTCATGCCGCATTGTCATCCCTTGGAGCAAACCTTGTGGGAAAATGGCATTATTATTCTTACCCATACAAATTCCTGTTGCTAACCGCTGGGTTGATATGCGAAAGAGATTTCTGTCTGCTCCATACGAAAGAGAAGATTCTCACCCGCGCACAGTGACATTCCTTGTACAAGCACTTTATGGTTTCAGCAACAAACATATCATCGTTCCTTATTCTTATAAAGTGACAGACCTAATATTTGACGGCAAAATATTAGGGCGCCCACTCTGGGTAGGAGTTTTTTTTATTGGTAAGTAATACCCCTGTTATACGCGCTCTTTGAATCGCGATTGAGTCAGTCCGCATCGGTCGCTGCGACACTGCAGTTTCAATCGCGATTGAGCCCGATCCCGCTCGAACCAAATACTTTCCAAAATGATCTTAAGGTTTCCAAGCGCGAACAGGCGAAAGCTGTGATACTCTTGTTCCCGCTGATTAATCACACAGAAGTTGACAACTTGAATTAATGCCACAAATTGTGCTTAATAACTTCATCCAAATATTCAAAAGGCAACATTTATATAGTTACGTATGCCTACGATTACGGAAAGCTCTCAGACGCTATTATATATTTAACGCTATTACATATTTACCTAACGCAGTCGCTACTTCCTTCTGTAGTTCGCCCTTTCTTGCCTGGAAAAAGCAATCTTACTCGCTTTGCTACTGGGTCTGCCTCTTACGCGTTCTGGTAGAAAGTAAAAAGCGAGAATTAACCACAAAGCGCGTAGGCCTCTTTCTCACTCCGTCTGTAGATCACGTGGTGGAGGTAGTCGGTCAACTGCTCGGGTCACCATTCGTTATAAAGACCCACATTGTCTCTATTTGTTATGGGTATTTCACTTTAAGCAAAGGCACTGATCTCCTTGTAGGAAAGCCTCGAAAGAACAGGAATTTTACTCCGCGATTTCACTTTTGCCTAACTATGAAGACTTAGTAGCTGCTCGTTAGTTACTTGAATTCGGGGTTATAAGCGTTTTAATATTGACGAGTTTCTAACTTTTTATTATTCCTATTGGGTTGTCGTGCGACGTTTCTGACAATAAGCACTGGTCGCACTTTTAGTTGGTGCCCTCAAAGCTTGTGATACAAGGTATATTAATAATTAAGCCCGCGTTTAACAAACGTCCTTTCGAAGGCAGTTGTGCCGGTTTGACTTTAATTTTTACGCTCCCTAGGCCAATCCCGCCAAACAAGGAACTTGTTTTAATGCCACGTTGTGCTTGCCTAATTATGGCCATAATGGCTTGTGCGGCATAAACGAACAGAGCCCGGAGGAACGCAGGAAGAACATTGACTGGCGTTCTTGTGTTTGTTCGTTTACCGTTAACCCTTACATCCGACCAATATTTAAATTTTTTAGGAGTATTGACTGTTCGCGAAAGCATAGCAGCTTGGTTCAGCGAGCGCAGATTATAACTCCTGGATGCATGCCGAACTAGGCACTGCTTTTGTTCATGTGCAAGAATCCGCATACACGGAAAGGACGCTCAACAATCTGAAGTTCGGCTACTCTCATTGCTCACAATAAGCTTCCAAGCCTCTCTAAACCCCAAACGTAACCGACTCAGATCAAATTAAAAGCATTCATATCAACAAATGCTGAGACAAGTTTTCAGGGGCGAAGTACTTCAAGACCGAGGCTTGTCCAGTGCTGTGCTCACGGCACAGCACCTTGTGAAATCAAAACATCTGTGAACAAAAGGTTCATAAAAGGTTAACAAGAACAAAATAAAACGTTCACAAAAGGTTAGAGAGAGGGAGAGAGGTAAAGAGGGAGAGACGCAGAGCACCGTGTAAATCAGAACATATGGGGACAAAAGGTTCACAAAAGACGAGAGTGTAAATTTGGGCTTGTTGGTGATGCATTCTTGCAGGCTAAGCGCGAGGCAGACACAGGACGAGACAAGAGATGTGACGAGGACGAGCTCTCGTCCTCGTCTCATCCCTTGTCTCGTCCTGTGTCTGCCTCGCGCTTAGCCTACAAGAGTTCACAAAAGGTTAACAAGAACAAAATGAAAGGTTCACAAAAGGTTAGAGAGGGAGGGAGGGAGGGAGGGAGGGAGGGAGGGACGCACAGCGCCGTGTAAATCAAACATCTGTGAACAAAAGGTTCGCGAAAGGTTAACAAGAACAAAATAAAAGGTTCACAAAAGGTTAGAGAGAGACAGATAGAAAATCTGCTTCTGGACAGCCGTGCTTTATATGCGCGAGGAGCATTGGATTAGATTGGGTTGGATTTGGATTGGATTATATTGGATTGGATTGGATTGGATAGGTTTAGATTTAATTCAAATGGATTGGATTGGATTAAATTGAATTGTAGTGTATTGGATTGGATTGGAAATGATTTTAGCAGCAGTAAGAACTTTCACGGGTGATTTACGGTAAGTACGATCCCCAGTGCTTCGCCCACTCGTCATAATTCACTTCGTCGAGATGCGTGAACCTTTTTCCTTTCCTTGACTTCATCATAACGAACTGTCTTCATCTTATATATCATCACCAGCCTATCTACGCCCACTGCAGGGCAAAGGCCTCTCCCATTATTCTCCAATTACCCCGGTCCTGTGCCAACTGTGACCAATTTATCCCCGCAAACTTCTTGATCTCATCTGCCCATCTAACCTTCTGCCGCCCCCTGCAACGCTTGCCTTCTCTAGGGATCCACTCTGTTACTCTTAATGACCAGCGGTTATCTTGCCTTCGCATTACATGCCCTGCCCACGTCCATTTCTTCTTCTTAATTTCTACTAATATGTCTTTAACACCAGTTTGCTCCCTGACCCACTCCGCTCTCTTCTTGTCCCTTAATGTTACACCTATCATTTTCCGCTCCATTGCCCGCTGAGTCGTTCTCAATTTAAGTTGAACCCTCTTAGTGAGCCTCCAAGTTTCTGCCCCGTAGGTGAGTACCGGTGAGATGCAGCTGTCATACACTTTCTTCTTCAGCGACATTGGTAGGCTGATATTCATTATCTGAGAATGTCTGCCATATGCACCCCACCCCATTCCGATCCTTCTAATTATCTCTGCCTCATGATTGGGATCTGGGTTCACAACTTGGCCTAAGTAGATATATTCGCTCACCACTTCCACTGCCTCGCCACCTATCTCAAACTGATCTTCTGTCCCGAGGTTATTGATCATTACTTTAGTTTTCTGCATATTAATTTTCAGGCCCACGGTTCTACTCTGTTCGCCCAGTGCGGAAAGCATGCTTTGCAATTCGTCCCCCGAGTTACTTAGCAAGGAAACGTCATCAGCAAATCTGAGGTTACTGAGGTATTCTCCATTAACCCTTACTCCCCCCTGTTCCCAATCCAATGTTCTGAATACTTCTTGTAAACATGCTGTGAATAACATTGGAGATATTGTGTCTCCTTGTCTGACACCCTTCCTTATAGGTATTTTACTGCTCTCCCTATGGAGGATGATGGTAGCTGTAGACCCATTGTAGATATCCTCTAGTATTCTTACATAATGCTCATCTACCCCCTGGTTCCGTAATGTCTGAATGACTGCTAGGGTTTCGACCGAGTCAAATGCTTTCTCATAATATATGAAGGCTATATATAGGGGTTCAGTATACTCAGCGCACTTCTCTATCACCTGATTGATCGTGTGAATATGGTCTGTTGTTGAATAACCTTTACGGAACCCTGCTTGTTCTTAGGGTTGACTGAAATCTAAGGTTGCAGAGATTCGGTTAGCGATTACCTTGGTAAATACCTTGTATACGACTGACAGTAAGCTGATCGGCCTGTAATTTTTCAAGTCCTTCATGTCGCCTTTCTTATGGATTAGGATGATGTTCGCGTTCTTCCAAGATTCTGGTACCATTGTGGTCATTAGGCATTGCGTATACAGGTTTGCCAGTTTTTCAAGTACAATTTCTCCGCCATACTTCAAGAGGTCTGCTGCTATCTGATCCTCACCAGGTGCTTTGCCCCCTTTCATTTCTTTCAAAGCCTTCCTTACTTCTTCGGTCGTTACTGGTGGGATGTCTATCTCCTCTGAACTACTGTCTCGTTCTGCATTACCCTGTATGTCCCGGCTACTGTACAGATCCCTATAGAACTCCTCAGCCACTGTGACTATTTTATCCCTATTTGTGATGACATTGCCTTGCTTACCCTTAAGTGCATACACCTGATTTTTCCCCACGCCAAGACGTCTCTTCACTGCTTTCAAGCTACCTCCGTTCTTTACAGCGTATTCGATCCTCTCCATATTATACTTCCGCATGTCAGCTGTCTTACGCTTATTGATTAACTTCGAGAGATCGGCTAGTTCTATTCTGTCAGCTGCGGTAGAGATTCTCATGGTTTGCCGTTTCCTGATTACATCTTTCGTCTCCTGTGAAAGTTTACCAGTATCCTGTCTGGCCATAGTGCCCCCGACTTCTACTGCACACTCCGTGATAATGCGTGTAAAGTTGTCGGTGGCTTCCTGTATCGTAGGCTCGGCTTCCTCGTTAAGGGCGGAATATCGGTTCTGCAGCGCGATCCTTAATTCTTGTACTTTACGTCTTACTGTTAGCTCATTTATTGGCTTCTTTCGTACTAGCTTGTTGCGGTCCCTCCTCAAATCTAGCCAAATTCGAGATCTTACCATACGGTGGTCACTACACCTTACCCTTCCGAGCACTTCCACATCCTGCACGATGCCAGGGTTACCGCATAATATGAAGTCTATTTCATTTTTGTGCGCCCCATTCGGGCTCCTCCAGGTCCACTTCCGACTCTCCCGTTTACAGAAGAAGGTATTCATTATGCGTAGGTTATTCCGTTCTGCAGGCTCAACTAGTAGGTCCCCCCTGCTATTTCTACAGCCCAGACCATAGTTCCCAACTGCGTTGTCTCCAGCCTGATTCTTGCCTACTTTAGCATTGAAGTCCCCCATAACTACGGTATACTGTGTTTTTACTTTAGCCATTGCCGATTCCACATCTTCATAGAAGCATTCCACTACTTGGTCGTCGTGGCTGGATGTGGGCGCGTAGCCCTGGACCACCTTGAGCTTGTACCTCTTATTAAGCCTAATTACAAGACCTGCTGCCCTTTCGTTAATGCTATAGTATTCGTCTATGTCGCCAACTGTGCTTTTATTGACTAGAAATCCCACTCCCAGCTCTCTTCTGTCCTCTAGACCACGGTAACATAGGACGTGTCCATTTTTCAGCACCGTAAAGGCTTCGCCTGTCCTCCTAACCTCGCTAAGCCCTATTACATCCCATTTAATGCCCTCTAGTTCCTCCAACAACACCTCGAGACTTGCTTCGCTAGATAAGGTTCGCGCGTTAAACGTTGCCAGGTTCAGATTCCATTGGCGGCCTGTCCGGATCCAGGGATTCTTAGCACCCTCTGCTGCGGCGCAGGTCTGACCGCCGCCGGGGTCAGTTGCTTCGCAGCCGCTGGGGACTGAGGGCCGAGGGTTAATTGGCGTATTCATGGGAAGTTGTGGCCGTTACTACACCAGGGTGGCCAATCCTGCTCTGGTGAGGGAGTGCATTACCGGCAATGGTCACCGGGGTCAGGCCGCACCCCAAGCCCCTTTGTGCAATTCCATCAATACGCGGATTTTTTTTTTAATCCGGTGGAAATTGTCCGGCACCGGGATTCGAACCACGGTCCATCTGCACGCGAGGCGGGTGTTCTGCCTCTACGCCATCGCTGCATTTTTCTGTAATAACCACCAAATGGGGAGAATAAGAATTTCGGGAAAATTGCGTGATATTACAGATTCCTTCCATACTGCCCTTCGATATATCCAATTTTTTTTAAGTGCGAATGCACTTTTTAAGCGAGCCTGAAGCGTCCGCCGCCGTCCGCATAGCAACAGCTGCGGGTGCGCGCGCTCCTCGTCTTCCTTGGCAACGGGGGGAGATGGGCGCGCGCTGCCTGGCCGCTGACATGGCACATACCCACGTGGGGATTGGCCAGGAATCTCCTCGTCTTCCTTGGCAACGGGGGGAGATGGGCGCGCGCTGCCTGGCCGCTGACATGGCACATACCCACTTGGGGGATTGGCCAGGAATCGGGCGTGAGAAGGGCTAATGCACCCGCCTAAAAGAGTACTGACACGAAATTTTAAAGCTGAGATCCGCTCAAGCAATCAAGTACAACGACAACACAAATGGGTGTCTGTGCATAAATGCATCTTTCTTTCTTTGTAGTTGTGTGTGTGTGTGTGTGTGATCTCTCTTTCGCGAACATTACCGAACCGCGCAAATTCAACTCGTGCATTCGCACTTTCAGATTCTTCCCCTCGGGGAAATGCGGGGAATTTTTTTAATGTTCAAATGCCGCCCATACAGTTCTCCAAACACCAATTTCACGATACTGTCATCACACGCGTACCAAAAGGCGAGTGGGATTTTCGCTGACACACCTATGGACGTGGAATTCTCTTCAATATTCCAGCACTGGGCATCTGTCATGACTTTCTGGCCCACGCGCTTCTGGTATGATCCCATGTTACCTGCACCTGTAAACTCAAGTGAGCGATACAGTGATTGACTGACTCATACGCCCAGCCAAAACTGCTAACCCTGGGGACTTGAAACTTCGGGCGCACACGATAAGGCGGAATTTCCCTAATCTCCAACCATGAAAGACGTAAACCAGCAAATTGTGTTTGCGTAATTTGTGGTTATCTCGCTCAACCGTGCAGATATTCAAATGCGTTTGGAGATATGTGTATTAGGTGTACCTAGCGAATCGCCAATATCTGCATTACTGATTGACATATCCGACTGCTTTTCGGTTACCTATATTATTACCTATAATGTTACCTATACAAATGTCCAGTCATTTGAACGCACCAGCTTGGCACAATTCCTTGGCTGAGATATTTAGCTGGGTTTTCTTGTTACATGTAACTTATACACGTACATAAACACTGTTTTAAAATATTTTTCTGTCATCATCATCATCATCCTATCTACGCTTACTGCAGGGCAAATGCCTCTCCCATTATTCTCCAATTACCTCGGTCCTGTGCCAACTGTGACCCATTTATCCCCCCAAACTTCTTGATCTCATCTGCCCATCTAACTTTCTGCCGCCCCCTGCAACGCTTGCCTTCTCTAGGGATCCACTCTGTTACCCTTAAAGGGACACTGAAGTGATATGTAAACATTGCGGGATTACTAGCGCAAATTGTAGCCCGGAGTCCCCAGGCCATGTTTCGACCACTCTGGGCGCGTTTACGCGATTTTATTTAGTAGAAAAATTAATTCGAAAATGCTGTCCTCCTCTCTTTACGCTCGCCCATTTTCTGTGGCGTTTTCGCGTGACGTCAGGAGGTGCCGAGCTCGCAATTGGCTGCGCTACTGCACGGCTCCCCGGCCTTCAGACAGAGTCAGTCGGCCCAGCGTTTCGTCCGCCGGCCGCCGACGGGTCGTCGCAATTCGTTCGCTCAGTTGAAACGAAGACAGGACACGTTTGTGAATGGAAGAATGTGCCTTTCTTTACTTGGTTAGTTTGTACACTGTATCTAGCTCCAAGTCAAGGTCGCTTCACACAAGCGCTGCACAAGCGCACATGCGACGCTTCGCTGACTGGTACGCCAGTAGGAAAATATAAGGCCTCTTGAAGGCGGGAGAAGAGTCAGCGAAGTCAATATAGGTACTAAGGAAATAAAATCAACTGATATTTTACCGTACAGCGTAAAACTAGGGTGCGGGAAGCACTTTTTTGCGCTGGGCGAACAACCACAGCGGTCAGCAGCACGACTACGCATCTGCGAACGCTTTTCCGTCTACGAAATGCAATTGCTAGACGTGAGCTATTGTGGAAACTCGGGGTACGCTTACTGCACGAGCGCAATACAACAAATAGTAACCTAAGCTGCTTGAAATGCCAAAAATAAATAAAGGTGTAAACGTGTTGTACAATATATACCTTATATTACCAAGGTCGGCTGAGCCGGTCTCGTGGCCTAGTGGTCTGGGGCGTTAGGTGTGTTGGCGGAAGTGTTTTGCAGGTCACGAATTCGGGTACGTGCTTTTTTTTTTGTAAGTTAACTTTTCCGTTTTCTGCCAATGTTTTCTACATTGAGTTCACCTTTTTTTTGGGCCGCAACGTTCATAACTCCACGAACTAGTTCACAGAACGCGCGCAGGCTGGCACTGGCGCGCTAGCGAGTTCTCGTTGGCGTGCTGTTGCCATAAGCACCGACTGCTTGCGGGCAGTGGGCACAGGCCAGAATGAACAGACCCTTGGCCTGGTTCGAACACGCTTTTTACGGTACAGGCATGAGTGAGGCAAGCTCCAAATATGGGGGAAAAGCGCATGACATTTGGGCGTCTGCGGGTACGCGGAGGGCGTCCATGCACTGCGTAGGCCTCGGCTAGTGAATGCTACGCTTCCAAGCCGTCCTGGGAGGCTTATCTTTATGCATTTTCACAGCTGACAACATGGCAGAAGCGCGGTACGATGATTACTGAGTTATTGAGAATGCCCATCCAACAACGCCACCAGTTGTGTTTTACAGAACCGAAACCGAAACCGAAACTTGTTTGGTTGCTCACCTTGGGCATCGTCCAATCACGGTGCCCGCTCCTCCTAACGTCACAGCTTTAGTTGGTGCGGCCGCCGCAAACCGCGCATGGTAGTTTTTCTTCTTTCGCGCTTTGTAAAATAATTACCGATTTGTCAACCGGATAAACGATGAAAAGTGTGTTAATTTGAGCCAGTCTACGCAGTCCAAGCAAAAACGGGAGCTTGACAAATTCACTTCAGTGTCCCTTTAATGACCAGCGGTTTTCTTGCCTTCACATTACATGCCCTGCCCACGTCCAAGGACGTGAATCGCATTAAATTTCGAACTCATGAGAAGTGCCCAGTGGTCCTCAGACAGCGTGGAGCTCACTGGAAGGACAACATCTGGGCATGTGCATTTACGGCGACATTATCCACAGCCCGTGCGTCATACTTAGCAATATTTTTCAGCAAGCCAGTCCTCTGTGCCCGGCGATGCGTATCGTACTGGGGTATTCTTTTGACTTCATAGCGTAAAGTATACCTCGGAAGTCTTAACCATCAACATAAAAATTACGCCCACCTCCCCTAGCGGGATCCCTGGTGTGATGCGACGCTGAAGGGGGTTCCATTGAGCGATTCCGTTGGGTCGATTCCTGGAATTGCGTGAGCAATCGTCGGGTAATGCGAACGAGAGAGAGAGACAGACAAAGAGAGAGAGCAAGCGTAGCGTGGACGAACGTCGACTGTGAGACCGGCCGGAGCGCGGCACTCCGTTTATATGCGCAGCTCGCCCGAAGGAGAGGAGACCGCAGAGAGAGAGGGCGCTGCATATGCGCACAGCGCGCTTGAGCCGCGCGCAGCGCCGCCCACCGTCGGAGTGAGAGAGACCGCCGCACTGCGCGCGCCACAGATGTTGGGGGAGAGGGCGCGCTATCACGGCGAGAGGAGGAGGGGCGCAGCGGTGCGGACAACAACAACAACGACGGACGACGCAGGAAGGGTAGGGCCGCCGACAAGAGATGCTCTCAGCGTCGCATCTAATACGCGGCCACCGCCTGGGTGATACTTAGTTCCAACACGGGCACAAGTCCGGCAGTTTTTATGCTGTGCTTTTATGCTGCGTGCACGTAAAAGTGATCTGGAAATACCAACATACCATTGTTTACAAATAAAATGCGTATAATGGAGTAAAAAGAACACTCAGAGTAAAAAAATATCAGAAGTATTTCGACACTAACACAGCACTGTTGGTACGCCAAACACAGGCACAACATAGAAAAATCCCACGCAGCCAAAACCACCATCACACTACACAATAATAAATGCGATTCCAAGCAACACATTCGAAATCGGGGCCGTATACACCAAAGATCAACAGAGGGCACGTGAGGAATTACCCGAATAACTCCGAAACGAACCCTGCACCAATACTCTAAAAAGTTCTTGCATCTAAAAAATTAAAATGACCCTCAGTGGCATTTAGTTTGCACATAGAACGTTCGCATTCCTATGTTATTAACAATTCTGAGGTTCCCTTGGATTTGTTGTGTTTTGGGCCATCCCTCAAGCAAGTAGTGGTTATTTGCCAAAGAAGGTCATCATCATCATCATCATTGTGGTCATCATCACCCAAATGGCGGTCGGTCGCTTGGTTTTCGCATTCCGAGACTTCACCATGAAAAAAGCCTGCAGAAAGTTGTCCCGCAGGCGAAATACCGTCTTCATCCTCGTCACGATCGTGAGCGTGTTCGCGTTCTTCCAGCTGGGGAATTTTACAGCGCTGAAGGACTTGCTTCAGGACGAGAATCTGAAGCACATCGAATACTGGAGCCACGAAGTCGGTCAGGCTGCTCTGCGTGAGGGCGAGCAGTATGAAGCGACGCGGCTTCCGCACCGCGGAGGCTGGGCCGTGGAAGCGCGCTGTCATGAGGGCATCGATGTCCTGTTCTTCGTGCACGCCTGCTCACGAGAATGGAGACGACGGGCGGTCCTGCGCGACACCCTCGTCGAGGAGGCGGCCGCGAGACACTTCAACTGGGCCGCCGTGTTCTTCGTGGGTCGCCGTGCCAACGACCCACTCCTCGACGCCTGGCTCAACCTTGAGGCCGACGCCCTTGGCGACCTGGTGGTATTTCCGTTCGAAGACGGCTACAGGACCGTAACTCCCAAGTGGGTGAACGGCATGCAATGGGTGGCCGACCATTGTCCCAACGTGCCGGTGATCGTCAAGCTGGACGACGATGTCGCCGTTCACCCGTTCAAGGTATATGGCAATATGCCTGCGAACATCGACGCTATAGCCTTCAACGAAAGCCACGCTGTTACAGAAAGTTAAGAGCTGAGTTACTGGGGCTGTAGTTGATGTCTAATCAAGAGGTTCAAAGATTCGCACACTGTACCAAGCTAATTATATTTGTGTTACGAACGCCTTTGTTTGGCGCTGGCAAATTAGGAACTAGTTCATTTCAAACAAAACCTAAAATGCATAAAATGAAATATGTATGCAAACAGGTATGGTTAACGTTTTTACATGGAGTGTTTTCTGATCAGGAGCTCTCGTGACCCCATGGTCTTGGAGGTCCATCAAATCGGCCACATAATTTGTTCTAACGTTTTAGCGTAGGGAATTGTCGTCCAGTGTATACTTCTCCAGAAAATAACATTCCTAGTCAATTATTTTAAAACCACTATCAAACCCGCCGCGGTGGCTCAGTGGCTAAGGCGTTGCGCTGCTGAGCACGAGGTCGCGGGTTCGATTCCCGGCCGCGGCGGCCGCTTTTCTGATGGAGGCGAAAAGCAAAAACGCCCGCGTGTACGAGATTTCGGCGCACGTTTAAGATCCCCAGGTGGTCAAAATTAATCCGGAGCCCTCCACTACGGCGCGCCTCATCGCCTGCGTTGCGTCGGCGCGTTAAACCCTACAATCAATCAATAAAACCGCTATCACCATCCGGATTTGTCTCGTTACGTACCAATCAAACAAACGCTGCCTTCCCTCTTTTGAAGATCGGCCAAAACTCAGTGCGCAAAGCTCCGCCCCTGCAATCGCCTCCAAGCAGGGCGCATACACGGGGAAACCACTCTGTAACAACTAATTTACCAAGAGAAATGCTTTCGCCTTCTGATTTTATGGGAATATGCTTAGGCATACTCGTCAAAATTCTTTGTAAAACTCCCGCCAAAGCGTGACCTCAAGAAATACGTCCGTTGCCGTGTTGTGGGAAGACATAAGCGGTACGTGTGTCAAGTGCTTGCTTAAATTTTAATGGGAAGGCATTTATTTGTTCAGATTGTGTAAAACCGCAAATTTAGTAGGTGTCAGAAGCCAGCCTCTAAACACACGTCACTGCCGAGCGTTTCAAAAAGTGTGCGTCCCAATGCAAAACCCAAACATGGGAAGGTATGCTGAACGATGCCCGCACAAGGGCAGAGCCCCTTCGAAAGTGGAGAGTGTTTCAAGCACGGGCCCCACATACCAGTGCTTCTAACGCATCGAGTAACTTCCGGTTTATAAGTCTCATACCCACTATCAGCCCTACTAACGCCTGATGAGTCACTTCCGGTATCTTGTTCTCATGCTCATAAATCAGGATGCTAACACCTGATGAGTCGCTTATGGTTTCTTATTTCATATTAGGGCTTTCATTACGACTTTTGTAATATTTCATAATACGACTGCCATCTAGGGGCCGACATTGCAGGCACACAAATAATAAGGTTTCTAGACCAAAAACTGTACTTCAGACCCGAAGTCACGTGCTGGAGATACACACCGGGGGTAGGGAAGGGTTTTCTGCCATTTGACTCTGCACATTCCAAGAATGTCAAGCGGAGATCGGCTAACACTGCCCTGAACTCGGCATTAAGCCGATAATACTACCCCGGGATGTAGAGGAGTTTCGATTGATTGATTGCAGGGTTTAACGCGCCGATGCAACGAGAGTGAGAAGGCGCGCCGTAGTGGAGGGCTCCAGGTTAATTTTGACCACCTGAGGATATTTAACGTGCGCGGCAACCTCGTACAGAAGGATGTTTGTGCGTTTAGCCTCCATCAGAAAAGCGGCCGCCACGGTAGGGAATCAAACCCGCGTCCTCCTGCTCAGCAGCGCAAGGCCTAAGCCACTCAGCCAACCCGGCGAGTTTGAGAGGAGCTTCACAGACCAAATCTCACAATTGCCCAATGCAGGCTATCCGAATGCGGTCTTGGTGTCGATCTGCGAGTCGTTCTTCAAAATATAAAAGGAAAAGTCCGTAGGGGTCCTAGAGAGGCTACTGACAGGAGCAGTATTCTGGTTGTGCCCTATCTGCACGGAATCACACACAACATTAAGAAGATAGCAGCCAGAGAGGGGGAGAAGGTTGTGTGCTCAACCCCAAACAATAGGTATGCCAGGCGCCGCCATGTCAATCATCCAATGATAGAGAGCCATTGCACAACTAAACACCGTAACAAGTGCGCAGCATGCGTGCAGGGGGTTGTATACAAGCTACCTTTATCGTGCGGGAAAAGCTACATTGGCCAGAGCTGCCGTTGTATCAACAATAGAGTTCGAGAGCACAAGGTCGCAACAATGAACGTTCCGCCAGGTCACTTGGCCACGCACTTCGAGATTGCCCCAAGTAATGACGCCATGGAAGTGTGAAGAGGACTTCCATGGCGTTATTACCATGCATAAAAACAGCGATAGGCTAGCGCGCGAAATCGTCGAAGCAATGGAAATTGAAGAAAACATCGATGATTGTGTCAGAACAGTATCGGTTGCGCTAGCTGATAAAGGTTTTATGCGCAGTGTTATACTTAGACCACGTGGCTAGAGGAGTGTATAAATGTACTGGGCGAGGCGTAATAAAATTAATTTGGTAGGGTCAGCGCTTGTGCTTCGTGTTTCGTCTTTGTCTATGTCCTGAGTTAACTCGAGGCTGACCAGTATTTAATCAATTATTATCCAACAAGCTCACATTCTGCCTATGCTAACACCTCAAGAGGTAGCTACGGTTTTTGTATTCTGGTACCCGCATATCAGTAGCTAACGCCTGAAGAGCTGCTTCCGGGTTCCTATTGTCATACCCGCATATCTGTGCTGCTAACGCCTGACGACTTACTTCCGGTTTTTTATTCCTACGTCTCAGCTTAGCCAGTACATACAGACGGAGTTCCCCCGGGAGCCCGCACGCCTGCACTGCTACGTTAGTGTTGGCCAGCCAGTGGACAGGGAACCAGGCATCCGCTTTTTTGTGAGAACGGACGACGCCCCAATGGAGGTGTACTTCAATTACTGTTTCGGCCAGGCCGTCATAATGACCTTCAACGTCATGCGAACGCTCCTTAGAGCGTCACCCAAGGTGCATCCCCACCCCACGGTAAGGCCTCTTGTCGCCTTTGCGTGCACTTCCCCCAAAAGCGACACTTGTACTCGTGAAAATACAGGCTCGAAATTCAGAGTTTTTTCGTGTGTACGCTCGAATATGTACGCTCGAATAAGATGCCGCAAAATAGATGTGCTTATTTGCGCTGACCTGCAATAATTGCATGCCTCTAGCACCACCAGACAATGGGTATTCCGCTAGATAAAAGAATCTATTTCACTCTCTGCTTGTTCTGCAGGAAACGCTACTTTTACTGACAGAGCTGGTACATGGCAGGGCAGGCAGAATGTCGCGTTCAGCTTTTAATAAGTACAGTCAAATCATCATAAAAATGCCTCTGTTCTGCTACAACCACCAGATGAATATAGTGGAAAGAAAGGAGCTTAACGTTTGAGGTAATATTTGGGCGCCAGACGTTCGGTTTGCCAGAGGGGGAGGGGCGTGTATAGCGAGTCATTTTTTCAATATTGGAGCGTTGCTCAGTAGCAACAGTGCTATTTAAAGCCACCAAGTGTGAGTTGTTACCATTCCAGCCACGTAGACGGTGTCCCATTTGCGGAAAGCCTTTTCTTCAGGTGGGTGCACTCGTCGTCGCACCCACGTTTTACTACACGTAGAGAGACGGACTGACGGGGAAAATGGTTTGTTCTTCAGCGTTTCGAAGTGTTTATTTTGTGAGCATTGTTGGGGGAGGGCGGCTGGCGGCGTTGAGCCATCCATCGTTTGTCATATACAGCCTGCGGAGTTTACACTGCGGCTACTTTATATTTTTAATAGAGTACAGGAAAAATGTACTTCTTGCAGTACGCAAAGCATGAATGAAAGACGATGATGAGTTGCACATTACGTAACGCTGTTTAAAACGTACGTAAACGCCGTTACTTACGAAAAAACACGAGTAAAAACAACTATTATTTCAGACAAATTTACGCAAACATTTCTCCATTTGCAAGAAAATTTTCCCTTCACTTCGATGCACATGTCTTCACAGAACTTCCCCGTAAATCCCCTACTCTCCCCCGCTATCCTGTCAACTCATCCCCTCCTGTGTCGTTCCTACCAGAATAAATACAATGAAGATTTTTCAAATTCAACTCATTTTTCCGGGCTTCCGCAGTGCGAGCGCGATCAATCGGAACCATTCTGTTTTGGTGGACTTGGAATGCCGCCTCCAGGTCTAGTGGTGGATTTCAAGCTCTTTTTGTATTTATTCGTCCAAATGTGGTTTTTCACGCATATTTTCATTTGATCCCGCAAAGATACAGCACATTTGCAGTCTCTGTTAAAAGCCCGCTGCCAAGGCCATCTATGGATTGATGGTTTGCCTTCATTCTGCCTGATGTTTCTTTTTGATGTACGAATGCGTTTTCCAGATTTAGCGATTTCGAACGGTTTTGGATGTATAAACTTACAGTTCCAAAATTTAGTTTTACCGTCTCGGCAGCGTGGCTGATTTGAAGGTTAGACACTCAGACGTATGGACGGACATTGGATGGTTTAGGTAGCCCCTCGGAGATTCTAGTCTTTAAAAGACGCTGAATTGATGGCACGACTTCTACGAAAACGGTTGGCGCGAACTGATGCCGAGCTGACTGACACTTTCGTGGTTTTAGGCCAGAAAAAAAAGATGCATAAGAAAGAAGGGGAGCTTCAAAATGGCAGCAGAAGTGAAGGATGCGCTTTCGAAACAGGGACTCCAGTCGCATTCGGCTTTTGCAAGAGGCACCGCTGGGGCACTAAGCCCCTCCTCCCTGTACGGACATCGTCGGTGTGAAGACTGGAGCTACAGCCGTCTTGGGCCCAGTTTCCCCTGCTTTTGCATGGACGAAACGTTACTTCATATTGGCTCAAGGGGCCTGGTCTTCTGGAGGAGGGAGGAATGTAAGGTTTACATAGCACCCTCTCTGGCAGCCCATACCAATCTCTTTTTTATAGTTTACTGTGTCACGACACGGTTGAGTATGTGTCGAGCCATAAAAAGTTAAAATGACACCCACGTGACAACAACCGCGTCATGGCTGGCGGCCCTGGTCAGCTTATCCCTTCATAATCAGCGCTCACTGATCCAGAGGGCTATGGCAGCAGTCCTTGCATCTCCAGACCTGGTCCTCTGGCTGGACCTAGGCATTCTATTTTAGGTGCACAACACTTTAAGGGCCCGGGTTATCGTCATAACTACTCCAGGATAATGGTTTCACGCGCCAATACGGGGCTTCGAACAGATAACCGCTTCCGCTAGTCGGACTAGAACCTGCGTCTCGAATTACAAAGTTCATGCCTGCCCTTCGGGCCGACGAACCTCACGTTACTCACATGGTAAGTGTCGGGGGTGGTCTCTGCGCTGCGCCACTGCCACGGAGGTTGCTTTTGCTTGGCGACAAAAAGTACACGGTAATATAAAATAGCGAAAACAGCATAAAATAATGCTATTGCGCTTGATGCAAAATCAATGATACGGCCTCTTGATGGGCCTTTTTCTGGGGCTCCGCCGCAAACTCTTGACGGCTTTCGCTATCACCGCCAGGCTGATACTGAAACTAGTCACAAGATGGTGCCACTGCCCCTCTAGCGAACTACTACTCCGCACTTCGGCAGCTTCCATGTTGAGTAGAACTGCTTTCTTTTTGCTCCACTTTCCATTCCCCACTTTCATTTGCCCCCTAATAAACGTCTTTCCATCCATACAAAGAGTTGAAGCTGCTATTACGCAAACGTGCTAACGTTTCCACAATTGTTTCTTTTTCCCGGCCAACGCAGGACGACGCTTACGTGACCGGCGACCTCGCGCTGCTCCAGCGAATCGGCCACGTCGACATTGGTCGCTTGTACTTCTACGAACCCTCTCGAGAATCAAACGGAAGCTGCCTTTTCGTCGGCGATTGCATCTTCATGCACTGGCAGGTCCTTAGAGGTGGGAAGGCCATTGAAGAAGTCGCGCGGACCCTGGACGCTCGCTTCTACTGGTCTGTCCTGCTCTGGGACAGAAAGGTGCACGCGGGAGTGAGGCTGGACTTATCAACCAGGCTTAAGTCCCGCGACTATGCACTTGCTTTCCAAGAGACGAGGGCAGTGCTCATCAAACGCAACAGAATTGATAAAGCGCAACAAGCGCCTCTGCCGTCTCCCTAGAGCACCTTGAATTTTTTCGAACGATTTTCTTCTTAGACGCTAACCGGAAATAGGGCTCTACCAAACAAGCGTAGTTCGGTGCTTGACAGTGCATTTGTGTATCTGCTGGCCTGCACGTAAAAATAAATCCGACTGTGTTTACGTACGTCATGCCTCATTTTCATGCCCTGGAGCATACCTTGTGGGAAAATGGCAGTATTATTCCTACCCATACAAACTCCTGTTGCTCACCGGTGGGTTGATATGCGAAAGAGATTTCTGTATGCTCCATACGAAAGAGAAGATTCTCACCCGCGCACAGTGACATTCCTTGTACAAGCACTTTACTCATATGGTTTCAGCAACAAAGGTAACATCGTTCCTTATTCTTATAAAGTGACAGGCCTAATATTTGATGTCAAAATATTACGGCGCCTACTCTGTGCAGGAGTGTTTTGCCTTGGTAAGTAATACCCCGGTGATACGCGCACTTTGAATCACGATTGAGTCGGTACGCATCGGGCGCTGCTACACGGAACTTTTAATCGCGATCGAGCCCGATCCCTCTCGAACCAAATCCTGGTTTCCAAAATGCGATTAAGGTTTCCAAGCGCGAACAGGCGAAAGCGGTGATACTCTTGTTCCCGCTGAGTAATCGCACAGAAGTTGACAACTTCAACTAATGCCACAAATTGTATCTAATGACTTGATCCAAATAATCAAAACGCAACATTTATATAGTTACGTATGCCTACGATTACGGAAAGCTCCCAGACGCTATTATATATTTAACGGTATTATATATTTACCTAACATGGTCGCTTCTTCCTGCTGTAGTTCGTCCTTTCTTGTCCGAAAAAGCAATCTTACTCGCTTTCTACTGGGTCTGCCTTCTTGCTGTTCTGGAAGAAAGAAAAAAGCGGGAATTAACAACAAAGCGCGTAGGCCTCTTTCTCACTCCGTCTGTAGATCACGTGGTGAAGGTAGTCGGTTAACTGCTCGGTTCACCATTCGTTATAGAGACCCAAATTGTCTGTATTTGTTCTGGGTATTTTACCTTAAAGCAAAGGTACTGATCTCCTTGTAGGAAAGTCTCGAAGGAACAGGATTCTTACTCTGCCATTTCATTTTTGCCTAACTATTAAGACTTAGTTGCTGGTCGTTAGTTACTTGAATTCGTGGTTTTAAGCGTTTTAATATTGACAAGTTTCTAACTTTTTTAATATTCCTATTGTGTTCTCGTGCGACGTTTCTGAAAATAAGCACTGGTCGCACTTTTAGTTGGTGCCCTCAAAGCTTGTGATATAAGATATATAATTAATTAAGCCTGCGTTTAGCAAACGTCCTTTTGAAGGCAGTTGTGCCGAGTTTACTTTAATTTTTACGCTCCCTAGGCAAATGCCGCCAAACAAGCAGGCTTCACAAATAAGGAACTTGTTTTAATGCCAAGTGTTGCTTGCCTAATTATGGCCATAATGGCTTGTGCGGCATAAACGAACAGGTCCCGGAGGAACGCAGGAAGATTGATTGATTGATTGTAGGGTTTAACGCGCCGACGATACGCAGGCGATGAGGCGCGCCGTAGTGGAGGGCTCCGGATTAATTTTGACCACCTGGGGATCTTTAACGTGCGCCGAAATCTCGTACACACGGGCGTTTTTGCTTTTCGCCTCCATCAGAAAAGCGGCCGCCGCGGCCGGGAATCGAACCCGCTACCTCGTGCTCAGCAGCGCAACGCCTTAGCCACTGAGCCACCGCGGCGGGTAACGCAGGAAGAACATTGACTGGCGTTCGTTCTTGTGTTTGTTCGTTTAGCGTTAAACCTTACATCCGACCAATATTTCATTTTTTTAGGAATACTGACTGTTCGCGAAAGCATGGCAGCTTGGTTCAGCGAGCGCAGATTATAACTCCTGGATGCATGCCGAACCGGGCACTGCTTTTGTTCATGTGCACTTATCCGTATACACGGAAAGGACGCTCAACAATCTGAAGTTCGGCTACTCTCATTGCTTACAATAAGCTTCAAAGCTCCTCTAAACCCCAAACTTAACCGAGTTAGATCAGATTAAAAATATTAATATCAACAAATGCCGAGACAAGTTTTTAGGGGCGAAGCACCTTACGGCCGAGGCTTGTCCAGTGCTGTGCTCACGGCACAGCACCTTGTAAATTGAAACATCTGTGAACAAAAGGTTCATAAAAGGCTACCAACAACAAAATAAAACGTTCACAAAAGGTTAGAGAGAGAGAGAGAGACAGACAGAGAGAAAGAGAGAAAGAGAGACGCAGAGCACCGAGTAAATCAAAACATCTGGGTACAAAAGTTTCACAAAAGACGAGAGTGTAAATTTGGGCTTGTTGGTGATGCATTCTTGCAGGCTAAGCGCGAGGCAGACACAGGACGAGACAAGAGATGTGACGAGGACGAGCTCTCCTCCTCGTCTCATCCCTTGTCTCGTCCTGTGTCTGCCTCGCGCTTAGCCTACAAGAGTTCACAAAAGGTTAACAAGAACAAAATTAAAGGTTCACAAAAGGTTATAGAGAGAGAGAGAGGGGGGAGGGTCGGGGAGGGAGGGAGGGAGGGAGGGAGGGACGCACAGCACCGTGTAAATCAAACATCTGTGAACAAAAGGTTAACAAGAACAAAATAAAAGGTTCACAAAAGGGTAGAGAGAGAAATAGAAATACTGCTCCTGGACAGCCGTGCTTTATATGCGCGAGGAGCATTGGATTGGATGGGATTGAATTGGGTTCGATTTGGATTTGGATTGGATTGGATTCAAATGGATTGGATTGGATTGAAGTACATTGAAGTGAATTGTATTGTATTGGATTGGAAATCATTTTAGCAGCAGTAAGCACTTTCACGGGTGATTTACGGTAACTACGATCCCCAGCGCTTCGCCCACTCGTCATAATTCCCTTCGTGGAGATGCGTGAACTTTTTTCCTTTCCTTGACTTTATCATAACGAACTGTCTTCATCTTACTGCAATGGCTATATGGCCAAGCGCTACATGCGTCAACGGCAAAATTAAACAGTCCAAATAAAATATTCAAGAAGTATAAATTTCTTCCGATAATAACGTGAATAGTAGAGAAAAAACTGGCATTTGTCACAAAAATCTGCTTTCGCTTAACTCATCAAAAGTTTCCTGTGTTTCTGTTCATAGTCACAACGGCACTACGACGATAATACCGAGCGAATGTGTGTTGATGTTGAAGTTCGGGAAATTAGGGAGGTTCTTACAAAAAAAATGGTTCGTATTAGTAAGGCATACAGCCCCATCTTTAACAAAAAAAGGTGTGAAGCTCATCTAGGCAGCCATTTGAGCAAAGTTTACGAATTTTCGGCTTCATTCCATCTCGTTAGCTATGTTTTGTACTTCATGCTGTCGCTGTCTACCCTACTAGAACTCATGAATCGGCTTGTAGTATTATTTAAATGAAATAAATATTTAATTGGAAATTTACCGCTGTAGCTGGGTAGTGTGCAAACTGAGTCGCTATACAAAGCCATAAAAATTACAGAATGAGCGATAGTTTAAGCTAGTAGTTTATAAGACAGGTAACACGTTGTGGCAGCATGACCACAACCCTTTTCCCTGAAAGCTGTTCCTCTATGCCTGACCACCGGTTACGGGTGCATCCAGAAAGTTTGGTGATTTTATAAAAACCTAAATGTTGACTCTTCGAAAAATGGAGTTTGGAGTTTAGGGGCTGCCGTGGAATTTTGGTGAGTAATTTAGCTGCCTTTTATAAATGCGAAGCACTTCTTTCTTTACATTTTGCGAAACGTGTGCCATAAAAGTTTTTTTTATAAATACGTCTTTGGTCATCTTTTCTGGCCGTTCCCTTTATTCGGCTTCTGCCCGGTTGTAACGCGTTTAAAATTTTTGTTGGGATGCTTTTTCCTTTTGGCCAAGAGTTGGAACTCGGTCCAAAAAGTTGCTCCGTTACAGTGGCGCCTTGAGGTCACGCTTTAGCTTTTATGCCAACCCCCATGGCGCCGTGTTGACGGCCTTTGCCAAGAAGAGCCTCTGAGTTTCTGTGCCTGGCGACGCGAAATACGTCCACCTTATTGGTCTAGGTTAAGGGTATGCCCACAGCACCATGGAGGTTTACCCTTATGTAGTAGTCTTCTTTCCACAAGACTTCATTGTATGCATACTTCGTGTCTGTGGCGGGAAAATTTGTTTTTGACGAGATGACAATCATTTGCGTGCCTTTCTTTCTGTAGGTCTCGTGCGGGAGCCTATTCGCACCAGATGGCAATTGGAACAAATACGTCCATAGGCAAGATTTAGTCACGACTTCCGCATTAAAAACTAGAAATTGTTATATCCTTCGCAATCTACCACGGAGATATGAGTAGAATTACCACGGAAGCACGTAGGAAACGTGCGGTAATTTCCGACCCCTCCCGTGCTTTAAGTGTATACAGGCGCAGAAAAATAAATGCATTTTTGTTACATTTGCAAAAGTTTATTATTTTTCTGTCTGTTTTGGCAGATTGTGTTTGTATTCGTGAGGCATTTTGTTGTTGTTATTGTTGTTGTTGTTGTTTTTAAATGCAACCACGCCGGCATACTATTTCCGGTAATGCCCGTGTGCTATCTTCGCCTACATAATTGTCTGTTTGCCGTGGAGTACTCTTTACAGGCTAACTACAAACGTTGTGTTCGTTTCTCCTCCCAACTTCTACTTCGCCCACTCTCTATAGCTGTTCGTGTTTTTGCTTATACACCTTTCCCGTGATCTCACTCTTGAAACCTAAAAGGACATGCAGCAGCTTTCGCATGTCTGTTATTTGTAAAAGACCCATCTTTAACACCAGAGCTGTTTCAGCTCTTGGTTGTACCTTCCATAAACAAAAAAATACCAGAAAATACGGAGCTCATGCCAGCGTGTATCTCATGAGGAGTGCACGGCGTCGTCCTGGCTTACGCGTGGACTTGCGCCACGTGAGGGGCTCACCGAAAGAGAAGAAAAAATGCCGAGCGCACGTGCCAGTCGAGCAGCTCGAGCGAGGCGGTGCTTCGTTCTCCTGACGTTGCGTTCTGCATTGGGTTTGGCCAGGCATCGGTGCTTTGCTGTAGTGTTATCTGTTTTGTTTAATATCTCCGTTAGCTGATAGGCTGTTCCCATGACTACCTCTTCTCCCTTCCAGGGGTCCTCTCCCTGGTCGGCTAGTCTCTTGGCGCAGGACCTGCCTCTGGATTCCTTCCTGCAGAATGGCGTGACGGCTGTCCCGGTGGCGATGGTCCCGACCAATGGTGGGGCAATCAGGTTAAAAAATTTCAAGACCATCCAAAAGGACCTGCAAGCCGCAAGTGAGCACTTCAGGAGTGTAAGGAGGTGCGACCGTACGGGAAGGTCGGAATTATTTGCACGTCATCAGATAAGGCCTGCTTGGTTGATCTGCTGAAGGTCTCGTCGTTTGCTTCTTTCCCGGTAAGGCCTTTTGTCCCCTGTACTCTTGCGTGTACTAAAGGGATTGTCCGCGGAGTTGACGTGGACATTTCCCCAAGTGAGCTCCTCGAGAAGTTTCTGGAGGCCGGTGTGATCGCGGTGTACCGCTGCTCTCGTGTGGTGGACAATGTCCGCACCCCTACAGAATCCGTGATCGCCACATTTGCGGGCTCCTCATGCCCTTCAGAATTCAAAGTCTGGCCCCTGACCTACAGAGTTGAGCCTTTGTCCCCCTGTCCTCGCCAATGTCAGAACTGCTGGCGCTATGGTCACACTGCAGGATCTTGTAAATCATCCACTCGCTGCTGCAATTGCGGAGCCGATCATTCCGCTAGCCAGTGTACTGCGGATGAAGTTACATGTTGCCTCTGTCGAGCTGCTCATCCAGCGGACTACTCGAACTGCCCAGCCCGCGCAACGGAAGTCAGGGTCTTGAAGGTCCTGGAAAAGCGCCGTTGTTCCCGCTCAGAAGCGGTAAATATAGTCAAAGAGAGAGCTTATGGGTATGCAGATGCTACCGCCCGCCGCACCCCAACCAATGAGGCTTCTCTTGCCAAGGCAATAGCGATGGCACTAAAAGAGGTGTTGCCTGAGGTTTCGAGACAAATGATCTTGTCGGTGACGGAACAGGTTTCGAACCTTTTGACTGCTCAGACGCAACAAATTGTGCAAGTCCTGCCTTTGCCTGCGCCGGTTTCCCAGGAGCAGGTCTGCTCGCAGCCTTTGTCCACGACTAACAGGGGTCAAGCATCCCAGGCTTCAGCGGTGTGAGGGGAGAACCTCGCGAGGAACCCTTCACCGATAATCTCCCTCCAGACGGCTACTTCCAACGAGGCTATTAGCCCGACTCTGATGCCCGCCTCAACACACGAGGTTCTGGCTCCTTCGTCTCCTGTGGTTTCACATGATCAGGTTTCCTCCCCAGTTCTGGAGTCAGATTGTGAACTTGAAATGGAATTAGAGCTTCCAGCTACTTCGACAAGTAAACGGGCAACTTCATCGCTTTCGCAACAAAATACTTCCCCCACAGAATCGAAATCCAAAAAAGCTAAAAAGGGCCAAACAGAAATTAAGCTTAAAGAAAGCATTTTGGAGGCAGCCATGGCTGCTATTCACTCCCCCTAATGTCTCTCCGGGTTCTTCAGTGGAATTGTCGTTCGATAATTGCGGCTCTCACAGATCTTAAATGTCTCATTAACAGTCAATGTCCTGCTATTATTCTCCTTCAAGAAACTTGGCTGTCCAAGGATAAGCCATTCACTCTTCCGGATTTTCGTGTGTTTAGATTAGATAGGGAGACCCGAGGAGGTGGATTATTGATTCTTGTATCTTCCAAATTTTGCCACAAAGCCAAACTGTATTTTAGTCCTTGTCACCGGACTGCGAACTGCTGGCGATTCACATGTGCCTCCTTGGATGCGTTTCTTTTTCTTTAGTTATTGCATATTTCCCTAACGGAGTAACTACCACAGGTCCCCTAGATCTTGCTCTTTCGTCGAGTAAGCAACACCTCGTGATCGCCGGTGACTTCAACTCACGTCACGTCAGTTGGGGTTTTGAAACAGATACCTGTGGATAGCGATTATTAGACTGGATGTCCACCAACAATCTTCTTTGTTATAACACGGGTAGTGCGACATTTTTCCGGCGCCGAATGCGATCTGTATTGGATTTAACATTTGCAAAGGGCGTGTCAGTCTCTTCGTGGAGTACTGTCGATTGCCCGACAAATAGCGACCACATACCGGTAGTTTTTCATGTAGCTGTCTCTCCAAGTACACTGGAACGGGTATTGCGGACGTTGGTAAATTATGAAGTTATGAAATAGAAATTGCATTCGGCTATCATATCGCTCCCGAATGAGTCTGAGGAAAATAGGGCTAAGAAGGTAACAGCCGCACTGAAAAACTCACTAAATAAGTCTGAATTCATTGTTGCTTCTGCAAAGAGAGAGGGTATAAGCCCTTGGTGGGATCAGGACTGTTCTAGAGATTATCGGCGTAGGAAGGCAGCGTGGAAGAAGTTCATTCATAAACAGAGTCCCGATAACTGGTCAAATTTTAAATATTATTCGGCTATTTTCCGCCGAACAATCTCTACGGCCAAGCAACTGCATCATTCACATTGTTTCTCCGCGCTTTCAGATACAAAAAACAGACGTGCTCTCTTTGGTTTCTTGCGTAACCGCAAGAGTGTAGACAATCGCAGTAACGATGTTTCAGTCGTGGAAACGTCTGATGAAATCGTGAATTCGATCGAAAAGTCGCCCAGGACTTACAAATCAGGTTCTCATCTACACTATCACCAATTGTCGTAGAAAGTATACCACTTGTAGACTTCTCCCCTGTCACAATGGGAGAGATGGGGGATGTTATGCGGCTGCCGGGAGCCTCCCCGGGGCCAGATTGGTTTTCTACTCCAATGATAAAACTTTTGTTTGAGGAATCTCCTGACGATCTATTGAATATTATAAATACTTCAATGGAAAAATCACGAATTCCTGCAGATTGGAAAGTCGCAAAAATTTTCCCCCTTCTAAAGAACCCCAGCCTAGGTGTTATTCCGAACAATATTCGACCAATTGCACTAACTAGCAACCTAGGCAAATTGATAGAGAGAATTTTGTATGGCCGATTAGCCCAGTTTTTGTCCAGTAAAAATATTTTGAGTCCACATCAAATTGGCTTCCGTCCGGGATGCTCCATTTGGTCCGCCCATGTTGACCTGGACAGCCGTATTCAGCTTGCGCGCAGAAACAAACAGGTATGCGCACTCGTCATTCTGGATGTTGCTAAAGCGTATGACAGCGTGGAATATAGCGGACTGCTAGGCAAACTTAAAGAATGTGGGGTACCCAAGTACATTCTTTCATGGATCCAACAATTTTTAATTGGACGCAAGTTCTTTTGTTCGAAAAATGGCTTTAAATCATCGACTTTATATCAGACAAGGGGCGTCCACGAAGGCTCGGTGCTTTCCCCCATCCTATTTCATGTACTAATGAGCTCAATTCTGATAAATCAGGAAGTCTGTACTTATGTTTACGCTGACGACATAGCCTTTTTCTCTTCTGCCCAGGACATTCATGTTCTTTATGAAATGCTACAGGCATATTCGTTTTCCATCGAAAGGTGGTTAACATACATAAATTTGAAACTTAACATCAATAAGTGCGCTGTCATTGTTTTTCCGGTATCTGCTCCGGTTACCCTCTGCCTGACGTATCGGGAGGCGACTATTCCTCATGTGGCGTCTTTGAAGTATTTGGGTGTAATATATGATCAGACAATGGACTGGCGTCATCATATAAACCATATTGCGACCAAAGGGGAGCGGGCACTTGCACTGTTGAGGAGACTCAGCAATAGGAGTTTTGGAAAAAGAAGGGACACTTTACTTTTTATTTACAGGGGGTAAATGCTTCCCATTTCGGTTTCGGCTGCTAACAGCAGTGACGGTTATGAGGATTTTTGAATCTCCGCAGAGCAGATATTTTTCATTGATGGTTGCTCAGCCAGCACTCTTTTTCAGCTCTTGGTGGCCTCGGTACATTCGACCACAGTGTGTTTATGCCCAGACGTTACTCTCACCATTGAGTACCAATATTCCCACAGTACTGACAATGCCCTGTGACGTTCCTCCTGCGCCTTTAACTTTCCATAATATTTTCCCCAGCAACGCTAAAATGCTTACTTCGCGATTTTTAACAGAAATACTCCACGACCATTTGGCAAGCTTTAAGGATTATGCAATAGTTGCAACAGATGCATCCCAGCGTGAGGAGCGAGCAGGTGTGGGAATTTTTAGTCCACACCTTAACTGGTCAGTCTCACTGCGCTTATCTGACTGCACACCAATATTTCAAGCCGAATTGCTAGCGATAGTTCTGGCTTAAAAGCCGTACCTCCGCAGCACTTTATCGTAGCAATATTTACTGACTCCCTATCGGTTTGTTCTGCGCTGTCTTCATCCGAAAATTCCGCTCTTATTCGTACATTCAACTTCCTTGTGCCTTCCCATTTGCGGGACATCTGCCTCATTTGGGTTCCAGGTCACAAAGGGTTACAGCTTAATGAACAGGCGGATTCCTTGGCGCGATCGTCGTTAGATGGCCCTCCAGTTGACCTATGCCCTATTCCCTTCATTGTAGCAGGAGCACGGTTTCGTACCTACCAACGCCTAGCAGGAGTGCAGGAAGGAATCATTACTAATATTGAAGATTATGTCCATTTAAAACATAATTGGAATACCCGTTTTTGTGAATCTCGACAATGCGAGGTTACATTGACTACCTTCAGATGTCGAGTCCCCCAACTCAACTTTTATATGCACCGGGCTGGTCTAGCCTCCTCCTCCCGATGTGCTGTCTGCGGTGATCAGGAGACTTTAGAGCACTTTCTATTGCATTGCCGCGGTTTTTCAATGATGAGGCAACGTCATCTTGCCACGCCATTACGACGACTTGGCCTGCCTATTTCCATGCCCGTTCTAATATCTTTTGGGGCCACATCACTGGCATATTGTCACCGAGGGGTGGCTACAGCCATTCATGCATACGTTTCCGAGACCAGGCGCCTGCCCTGTTAGCGTTGATTCTGGCATGTAGTTCTTCCGGTTCAAAAAGCTCAGTTGTTCTAATCAAAAATTCACCTATAACTTTCAACCAATTTCATTTTTTCTCTTTCTGCGTATAAATAGAGATGTGCATTAGTTTCCGGTGTTTTAAGCGGGCGCATTAGCCCTTCTCACGCCCGATTCCTGGCCAATCCCCCACGTGGGTATAAGCCAAATCGCCAGGAAAAACAACAACATCAATCCAACGGAAACACCAAGTCAACTCCACGATGCGTCGCATCTACACAGGGTTCCCCTGTAGGAGAGGTGGGCGCAATTTTTATCATACCAAACTTTAATGTTATGGCCTCTTTCTTTCCGGTAATAAATTAGTATTTTGAAGTCTCATTGAATTTCAGTAAGGGATTTACCCTTATCCAATTACGGGTAAATGGAGTAGAAGAATATTTTAGAGTAAACAAATTGACTTCAGAAAAACGAACTCTAACGTTGCTTACTAAAGAGAACTGAGAGAATAGCGGAAGCTTTCTCACCTGACAACTGCGTTAAAGTGAGTCCAAGCTTCACCGAAAGTGTGTCAAATCAATCTTCGAGACCCTAAAAAGCCCAATCACAAACAAACAACTAACCTATGGGCCGATTTTTTTGGCACTCACTAAATGCATCCACAAACGATCTGAGTGTATACCAAAGCGTGGTAAAAGAAAAAAGAACATATGTGTTCAAAGCAAAGCGCGTCTTTTTATCCCTTTCTTTTGTACGCGACTACACAGCACGGCATACAATAGCATGGGACAAAACAGCACTGCAACACAACAGCAAAATGTCAAAACAGCAGAGTGACAAAAAAGTGAAACGGTAAACAGTACTAAGGCAACACAGCGAGCCGCAAGAGTAAGGCTCTAAATACAGTTTCGTCTTCTCTATGGGAGCAGTCTGTTTTGATGTTCGCCCAACCCGCCAAACTGCTTCCGCTCAGTGACTGGCCATGGTATCAATCAAATATTAACAGGTACTCTGGCTATACTATACCCGGAAGTGCTTTGGGCAAAGAACGTTACAGAATGCGCCCATCCAAGATGGCCGTCCTCGCTGTCGTCGTTCCGCATCGAAGGGAGCAGTTGCCCTAGATTTTACTTTCCCGGTGATAAAGTTTCCGCTCACTGCCTAGCCGGACTCATTATTATTCATTAACAGTGACTCTGGTTTCTTAGTGAGTGACACAGCTTTAGCCTGTTGATTAAAATCAGACAGATGCATCTTGCCAGGGAGTAGTCTGACTTGATGTCACCCTAACCGCCGGCCAAACCGCTTCTAGGCGGAGTCGCTGTTCATCATTATTAGTACCCATCTTTTGTCGGTTTTATTTTCTGTCACGTGGTTTTTGCCGTGTTGCTTTGTTGTCACGTGATGTTTTCTGTCTGTGCTCTTTTGTCACGAATTGCTACATTGGTGCTGTGTTGCCGCGTGCTGTTTTGAAGCCGTGCAGATATAGCCGGTATTCAATAGCGCGGCATGCATGCAGGCAACCAAGCGTGCGTCGCCATATCTGTGGCCAAGCGTCTGTTGCTAGGCGATGTTGTGCGCACGGCCCGCAGATAAGGCACCCCCTTTCTCCTCTATGCAACCCTGTGAGTGCGCCCACGGCTGGGCTAGAGCAGCGGCGTGCGCATATTGGTGGCGGAACTTAACGTCGGGACGGGGCACGGCCGGACTGGAGGAGCGTCAGGCGCTCAGTGCGCGCTCGCCGCTCCTCCAGTCCAGCCGTGGACGGGGCTGCATTGTTCTCGCCGCCGCCGCCACCGCTGCGAAGGCCGTATCAACACAGTGCGTGCCGCCGCTCTAGCCCGGCCGTGGTGCGCCGTCACTCATTAGGTCGGGCTCCGCGGGATGGCGGTACTTGCCCATGCTAAGCACGACGGTGAAACACATAACTGTTTCACGTTATAAACTCTACCTCACCGAACACACAGTAATCCTTGGAGTTCAATGTGAGTGCGATTAATAACATCTCTGTTGACGCCACCATTTAGAATCCGATTGGAATGGAGCAGATGACGCACGCCGGTGTTTTTTTTATTCGGCCTGCGGCGCAGTTGCCCAAGCCGCGCCGTGTCCTTCGCGCATCGGCCATGTCTGTGGCCGTTTTCAGTGTTGCCAGGCAAAGAAATTGACCTCTAAACTTGTCAACGAATAACACCTATATCGGGCTGAATCGTCACGGGCTATTTTCACGTCCTGTTTTCACGCAGCTCTCCTGTATTAAATTAAATGCCTTCCGGCTCTCTACTTATAAGACAGTTACTCTTGGTACACGCACTTGACGTGGAACAAAGTTGACGCTACTTCACTTGCTGTTTGGTTTCAAGTTAAGTCAACCACACGTTAGGGCTGAACATAAGTTTCAGAAAAACCCACTAAAGGAGATTTACTGCGATTTGTTACTCAAAGCAAGACGGTTTATAGGACGTGAATCGCGTTATATTAAGGACTCGTGAGAAGTACGTAGTAGTTCACGGACAGCAGGGCGCGCAATTGCATGACAACACCAGGGCATGCGCACTGGCAGCGACACATTCCAAAGCCCGTGCATCACACTTAGCAATATTCTTCAGCAAGCCAGGCCTCTGTGCGCGACGATGCGTATCCTACTCTTGTATCCTTTAGTCTCCATAGCCTAACGTATCCCTCGGAAGTCTAAACCATCAACATTATCGGCGGCCACCAGCTTGAGTAATATTTTGTCAAAACATAGGCACAATTCCGCAACTTCAGGTGCGATTTAGAACTTTAGTTCGTCTGCTGCGTGCATTAGACTGACCTAAAAATACCCAACTACCTTCGTTTACAAATACAATACTTATAATAGACCAAACAGAACACTCAAAGGGAGAAATATCAAGTATTTCCAAACAAAAATAGCACTGATGGTACTCTAAACACAAGCGCAACATGTCAAAATCGCAGGCAGCCAAAAAAACAATCATCGCACTACACAATAAATACTATTACAATTACCACATTAAAAATCACAACTGTATACACCAGACATCAACACAGGGCGCGTGAGAAATTACCCGAATAATTCGGAAGCATACCCTGCAGCAATACTCCAAAAATATCTTTCGTCCAAAAACTAAAAAACCCTCAGCTGCATTTATTTTCAAATAGGACGTTCGTATAGTGTGAGCGTTCTTGACCACACTTCCAGTGGTGAATAATTCCGCCAGACAATTCCCGTACTTCGTCTTCATCTGTACATACTCATCAGCACCAGCCCATGTGGCAGTGTTCTTCATCATCTACACACATGATCATCATCATCCTGTGTTTGGGGTGCTTGCTGCTAGTACGCCTGCATAAATGCCTTTCCTGGCCCCCGTCTTTCAATAGAATTGCGGGGTGTCATTGGATTGTTTATTAGGTATTCGGAATACCCCAAGTAGGTATTGGTTATTCGCCGAAAAATGACATCATCATCATCATCATTGTGGTCATCATCGCCCCAACGGCGCTGGTTCGCATGGTTTCCGCATCCCGAGACCTCACCCCGAAAAAGGCCGGCACAAATTTGTCCCTCATGCGAAATACCGTCTTCATCCTCGTCACGACCGTGAGCGTGTTCGCGTTCTCCCAGCTGGGGAATTTTACAGCGCTGAAGGACTTGCTTTCGGGCGAAGATCTGAAGGACATCGAATACTGGAGCCATGAACTCGGCAAGACTGCTCTACGTGAGGGCGAGCAGTATGAAGCGACGCGGCTTCCGCACAGCGGAGGCTGGGCCGTGGAAGCGCGCTGTCATGAGGACATCGATGTTCTGTTCTTCGTGCACGCCTGCTCACGAGAATGGAGACGGCGGGGGGTCCTGCGCGACACCCTCGTCGAGGAGGCGGCCGCGAGACGCTTCAACTGGGCCGCCGTGTTCTTTGTGGGTCGCCGTGCCAACGACCCACTCCTCGACGCATGGCTAAACCTTGAGGCGGACGCCCTTGGCGACCTAGTGGTGTTCCCGTTAGAAGACAGCTACAGGACCATAACTCCCAAGTGGGTGAACGGTATGCAATGGGTGGCCGACCGCAGTCCCAACGTGCCGGTGATCGTCAAGCTGGACGACGATGTCACCGTGCACCCGTTCAAGGTGAATGCCAATGCACCTGCGAACATCGACGCTGTAGCCTTCAACCAAAGCCACGCTGTAAACCAAAAGTTAAGAGCGCAACTACGGAGGCTGCAGTTGCGCTTAGTCAAGAGGTTTAACGATTGACACACAGTACCGAGTTATTAAAATTTCGGTTAGGAACGTCTTTGTTTGGAGCTGGAAAATTAGTAACTAGTTCAATTTCAAATAAACCGTGAAATTCATAAAATGAAATATGTATGCAAACAGGTATGTAAACGTCCATTCTTTAACCATTTTCTGATCAGGAGCTTTCCGGCCCAGTGGTCTTAGCTGTCCATCAAATGGGCCATCTAAATCTGCTCTAACGGTTTACCGAATGGGGTGGCTGTCGAGCTGAGATTTTTCCAGAAGCCCAAATTACTAGTCAATTCATTTTAAAAACGCTATCCCCATCCCCATTCGGAAAGTTACGTACCGATCA
This sequence comes from Haemaphysalis longicornis, assembly GCF_048455015.1. NCBI lineage: Eukaryota > Metazoa > Arthropoda > Arachnida > Ixodida > Ixodidae > Haemaphysalis > Haemaphysalis longicornis. The sequence continues at coordinate 74,709,231 of NW_027526225.1, read as the reverse complement.
AAGGAAGGCTGCCTCTTATCTTTTCTAGATCAGCCAAAACTCACTGCGCAACGCTTTGTCCCTGCCTGCAAGCGGGGCTTATTAACGGGGAAACCACTCCTGTAACAACTACTTAAGCAAGCGAGACGCTTTCACCTTCTCTGATGGGAATATGCTTAGTCATACTCGGCATCCTTCTTTTTGATAGCACCAACAAAGCGTGACATCAAGGAATACGTCCCTTTCCGTGTTGTGTGCACGCATGAGTTGCGGTAGCGTGAAGCTCTCGCCTAAAATTTAATTGGGAGGCAATAATTGGTCCAGAATACCGAAAACCGCAATTGGGGCCGGAGTCAGACGCCAGCCTCTCAACCCACGTCACTGCAGAGTGTTCCCAGAAGTGTGCGTCCCTTTGCAAAACACAAAAATGGGAAACTCTGCTAAGCGATACCAGCGCATGCGGAGAGGCACTTCGAAAGTGGAGAGTGTGTCAAGCACGTGCGCCACAGATCAGCACTGCTAACGCATCGAGTTACTTACGGTTTCTTAGTCCCATACCAACTATGAGCTCTGCCAACTCCGGATGAGTCACTTCCGGTTTTTGTTTTCATGCGCATTCATCAGTACTGCTAACGCCTGATAATCGCTTCTGGTTTTTTATTTCATATCTACGTGTCAGTATTGGTAACGTACCCGCCGCGGTGGCTCAGTGGCTAAGGCGTTGCGCTGCTGAGCACGAGGTCGCGGGTTCGATTCCCGGCCGCGGCGGCCGCTTTTCTGATGGAGGCGGAAAGCAAAAACGCCCGTGTGCTCGAGATTTCGGCGCACGTTAAAGATCCCCAGGTGGTCAAAATTAATCCGGAGCCCTCCACTACGGCGCGCCTCATCGCCTGCTTTGCGTCGGCGCGTTAAACCCTACTGTGGCGGCGCCCCAGCAGCTTGCGTCGTCTGCTGCCGCAAACGGGCACGCTCCAGGAACGATGACGCTGGGGCTGAGCCACGAGTGGCGAGTGCTGACCACGCGCTTGCGGTGCGCGCTGGGCACGAGGTGGAATAAAGCGGGGCCTCCAGTTTGGGCCCACGGCGCTGTAGCGTGCAGACGTGCAGACGTGTGTCTTCTCATCTCTCTGTCGCCGTCGCGACATTGGTGACCCGGACGTTGCAGCGGAGCCACGTACTCAGAATGGACCCTCCCCGCGACGCCAGCGGTCCTTCTGTGTCCTCCGCTGCCTCTCCACCTGGCATCTCCGCCGTCGCTTGCCGTTTGCCCCCCTTCAGCGCTAAGCACCCCGACGTGTGGTTCCTTCAAGCCGAGGCAAGCTTCGGAGTGAGTCACATCACGTCGCAAGAGACCCGCTTCAACCATCTACAACAGTCACTGCCTATTGAGATCGCGGTTGAGGTTCGTGACATCCTTGCCAACCCGCCTACCACGAACCCTTACGACACGTTGAAGGCAGCCATCTTGAGCCGCACGAGCCCTTCGGAACGGCAGCGTTTCCAGGGGCTGCTTTCTGCAGAGGAGTTGGGTGACCGTCGACCTTCGCAGCTCCTTCACGAACTGCAAACCCTGCTCGGCGACGCACCTTCTGCCACGGACTCCCGTTTGTTGAAGGAGCTTTTCCTGCGACGGCTCCCCTCTTCCGTGCAGATGATCCTCGCGACTGCTTCTGACCTTCCCTTATCCGCGTTGGCCGCGCATGCTGACAAGATAATGGAAGTCGCCACGTTGCATCCGCCTTTGTCCACGGTGGCATCCGCTCAATCTTCCGACCATACCACCGTGGCGGCGCCTGCTACTCCTTTGCCCTCACCGCTATCCGACGACCTCGCCGCTCTCCGAGAGCGCATGCAAAACTTGGAGGAGCTTGTCGCCTCGGCTGGTTACAGCTCGCCGCCGCCTCGCAACCCTCGAGCTCGCCGGTTTGGCCCTTCTCGCCGTACCCCGTCTCCGCAAGTATTTCGCCAGGAAGGCACAACGCGCCAGCCACCTCAACACCCTGATTCATTGTGCTGGTACCATCGCCGTTTCGGTGCAGCGGCGCAACGTTGCACCCGTCCTTGCGGCTGGCCGGGAAACGAGGCGAGGGATCGTTAGCGGCGGCGACCGATTCCCAAGCCAGCGACAGTCGCCTTTTCTACATCACAGATGCAACCAGTGGTCAACGTTTCCTAGTTGACACTGGTGCTGAAGTGAGTGTGCTCCCCGCTAATTCCTGTGACCGCACTCAAGCACCACTGTGCCATCTCCAAGCTATTAACAAGTCCAGCATTCCCGTGTACCGAAAAAAATCCCTGATGGTAAACATCGGCCTACGCCGTGCGTTCCGCTGGATTTTCCTCGTGGCCAACGTGAGTCACGCCATTCTAGGAGCCGATTTCCTTTCGCACTTCGGCCTCCTGGTTGACATGGCCCGAAAAAGAATCCTGGACGCCACAACCGGCCTTTCTGTCATCGGCAAATCGTCTCCAGTCCATCCGTTCGCATTCACGCTTCTTTGCGACCTACCTTCTCCGTACCGGGAATTGCTGAACGAGTTTCCTTCCCTGACTGCCCCTCCAGACTGGACAAAGCCAGTGAAGCATGACGTCGTTCATCAGATCATAACCACCGGTCCACCTACGCACGCCGTGGCGCGTCGACTGGCTCCAGAGAAACATAAAATCGCGGAACAGGAATTTCACCACATGGTTGAAATCGGCATTGCTCGCCCGTCATCGAGCAACTGGTCCTCGTCGTTACACATGGTCCCGAAGAAATCAGGAGACTGGCGACCCTGTGGTGATTACCGCTCCCTGAACGTGGCCACTGTACCCGACAGGTACCCCCTACCTAATATACAGGACTTCACCAATAACCTCAGTGGATGTACCATCTTTTCAAAGCTTGACCTCCAAAAAGCCTACCACCAAATCCCCGTAGCCCCGGATGACGTCAAGAAAACTGCCATCATTACACCGTTTGGCCTCTTCGAATTCACTCGAATGCCTTTCGGGTTACGCAACGCAGCTCAGACTTTTCAGCGCTTCATAGACGTCGTCCTCCGTGGTCTACCTTTTGTTTTCGCCTACATAGATGACGTTCTTGTCGCCAGTTCATCGCTATCTGAGCACCTGCACCATCTGCAGATAGTTTTCGAACGCCTAGCAGAGCATGGCCTCATCCTTAATAGCGACAAGTGTGCGTTCGGGTTGCCGTCGTTGGAGTTTCTCGGTCATTTCGTTGACTGCAATGGAATTCGCCCTCTGCCAGACAAAGTGAAGGCCATAATCGACTTTCCCCGACCTGAGTCCTTGCGCCAACTGCGCCGTTTCCTAGGGCTGGTGAATTATTACCGACGGTTCATCCCGGAATGTGCGGCCATTGTTCAACCTCTCGAAACTTTCCTTCAAACTCCCAAGTCTCCTGAGTGCAGTCTTGAATGGTCTGAAGCCGCTGATCGCGCATTCACTACCATCAAGGAGCTCCTGGCCTCTTCTACCCTCCTCGTGCACCCGCGCCACAACGCTCCCACAAGCCTGATGGTAGATGCTTCCCACTGTGCGATTGGAGGTGTACTTCAGCAGCACATCCGCGGCAGCTGGCACCCGCTCGGTTTCTTTTCGAAGAAGCTTTCTCCCACTGAGCAACGGTACAGCACTTTCGGACGGGAACTCCTGGCGGCATACCTCGCTGTGAAGCATTTCCGCTTTTTCCTCGAAGGCCGCAGCTTCGTGATCTTCACCGATCACAAGCCTCTTACGAACGCCTTCAAGTCATCGAAGACTACATATTCTCCCCGAGAGACGCGACATTTGGCTTACCTTGCAGAGTTTACGACGGACATTCGGCATGTCAAGGGAATTAACAACATTCCAGCCGACGCCCTTAGCCGTATTTCCGCCATACAGAGCCCCGGTTTCAGTTCTCAGGAGTTGGCCCAAGCCCAAAGCGATGACGAGGAGCTCCGAACTCTACGTTCTTCAAACAGCTCCTCTCTGCAACTCGAGGACATTCTATGCCCTGATTCGGGAATCAGCATCGTTTGCGACATTGACCCGGTCTCAGGCCGCAGACGGCCGTACCTTCCTGCGTCTCTCAGGCGCATTGCCTTCAACTCTATTCACCGTCTCTCTCATCCTGGAGTTCGTGCCTCACGGCGTTTGATTGCCGAGAGATACGTCTGGCCGGGCATGAATACTGACGTACGCGCCTGGGCCCGTTCCTGCCTCGCCTGCCAACAATGCAAGGTCTCTCGGCATACCACATCGCCTCTGGCTACTTTCCCACTACCGGACTCAAGGTTCTCCACAATTCACGTGGACCTTGTTGGCCCACTACCACCATCTAAGGGCTGCCGCTACATCTTGACAGTGATCGACCGTTTTACCCGCTGGCCGGAGGCTTCTCCAATCGACCAATCAATCAGTATCCAATCAGTCTCCAATCAATCAATCTCCAATCAATCAATCAGTATTGGTAACGTCTGATGAGTCGCTTCCGGTTTTTAATATATGATGGGTCAGTTAGAGTTTCTTTCTGTGCTACCCATAAATCAGTAATACTAACGCCTGATGAGCTAATTCCGGGTTCTAATTCTTATACGCAAATGGCACATGAACGGCAGTTCCTTGGACGGCGTGGGCTCCGCGCGTCCTGACTTGTTTCCTCTGTGGCTACCCCCTGGTAGCCACTGCCGCTGGAGGTCCCAGGTAGTCTCTGCATGAACGTAGCCCTTTGGGGCCGTCGAAGTGAAGGTGAACGGATTGTGCAAGTCGGCCGCAGGCGCCCGACCGCTGCCGCTAGGGCCACGAAGACACAGGTTTTTGGTGCGCCTAGGATGCCGCAGCCGATGCGAAGTCGGCCCGCTCCCGCCCAGGCTTGGTAGGATTAGTTGTTGGCCTGGCCACGCCCACCTGGCTCGTTACTTGAAGCTTACGTGCTCCTGCCGCCTCAATTGCCTCCGGGTTTCTTGCCTCTTCGTTTCTTGCCTCCCCTTCTCTTTGTGCGCCCAGCTTTTAACCCATCTGGGCTCTCTTATGGCAGACTCTCCTTGGTCTATTGCCTTTCCATGACCATATATGGTCACCACGTCACTGGTCCCCTGCGTTGAATTCTCTAATAGGATGACTAGTGCGCTGCCATATTTGACCATGATGCCTCGGCGTTTAGGTGATGGCGTTCGCTCATTGGTGCGCTGCTGGCGCGGTGTTCAAATTTGTGTTATTTGTTCTTTTTTCCTTTTGGGGAGGGGGGGGGGTATTGATGCATCCCCTCCCCGGGGGTGCCCTTGACACATGACACACATACGAATACTGCTAACGCCTTATGAGTTACTTCCGGTTTTTTATTGCCTCACCCGCATATCGGCGCTGCTAACGCCTTATGATTCACTTCCGGTTTATCATTCCTACACCTCAGCTTAGCCAGTACCTGCAGGAGGAGTTCCCCCGGGAGCCGGCACTCCTGTACTGCTACGTTTTCTTTCGACAGCCAGTGGTTCGGAAGCCGGACTGCTGTTTCTTTGTGAGAACGGGCCACGCCCCAATCGACGAGTACTTCGACTACTGCTCTGGCCAGGCAATCATAATGACCTTGGACGTTATGTGAACACTCCGCAGAGCTTCGCCCTAGGTTCGCCCCCACCCCACGGTGAGAATTGTTGTCGCCTTTGCATGCACTTGCCCGAAATGCCACACGTCTACTCGCAAAACAACAGGCTCGAAATGCTTCTTTTTCCGTATGTACCTTCGATTACTTTACTTGCCGCAGTGTACAAGTACGTATTTGCGCTGACGCGCAGTAATTTCACGCATCTGTATCTTGTTACGTATTCACTCACTCGAGTGCCCTATACAGCCCAAGGTGCTTTGCACTCAGCTACGAGGCATGAGGAAGAAACGGACGGTTCTCCGTTGAGGTCTGCGCAGATGTCTGATTGCTAATTGTGCCAGGTGGTGCTATCAAATAAAGGTGCCGTGCAAACTACACGCCCCTTCGGTTCATTAGAAAGACTGCTATGTCCCGATAACAATGATACCAATTTTACCGAAACCTTGGGAAGAATAATGGAGATACACTTTCTGTGCACCTTTCTGTGCCGTTACATAATCTTGTTGATGCAATTCTTGGCCGGAGAAGGAACCCATCGCTGAGACAAATGACTCGAGCATTTTAGCGTGTTCTCCATTTTCGTTCAATCCCGTCACTTGAGAGTTAATGTGTCGTTCGCCCACTAAACAGGGTGGTTTTAGTGCGGCCCATATGACATCATCCCTGCCCATAACACACCACTGCAGTGCGAAATTTGAAAGTTGTTCATTGCATATTGCTGTTTTGCGTTAAAAATATCTTTTGTGGCTGCCACAGAGCTGAGTAAGGTACTGAAGCCTGGTGTATTCAATTTAAACGAAGTTTATTTTGTCTGGATGGTCCTAAATCAATTCACTTTGCCCTTCTTTCCACGCCCATCGCCGTTCTCGCACTCGTTTACATTCGCTAAAGCTTTACACGCACGTCTTCTTAGTGCGCGAAAGGAAGTGTGGGTAGAAGTGGGCGAAAGCCCGTGTTGTGTTAATTTACAAGTGAATTCGGTGACGCGACATGCTCCTGCGGGGAAACCTTGTCTTCTTGTGGTAGTGCGCGTACTCGTCACTAAGTTGCACCAGACGTCGATATACGGACTGGCGGGAAAACTGGTGGTTTATCAGCATTTTGAAGTGTTTATGATGTGAGCAGCGTTGGGGGAAGGCGCCTGGCGGCGTTGAGCCATCCATCGTTTATTATACACAGCCTGCAAAAGTTATCGGGCGGCGACTTCACTGTCCCTCAACCGTACAGAAGACGAAATATAATTCCTGCACTCCGCAAAGCACCAATCAAAGACTATATTAGGCTGCACACCGGCTAACGCTATTTACAATGTACGAAACCGGCGTTACTTATACAAAACATTAGTACAAGTATTGATTCACACAATGTTACACAAAAATGTCTGTATTTGAAAAAAATCGACCATGTGTCTACTCACTTCGATGAAGACGTCGTCGCACCACTTCTCCGCAAACGCCTCTGCTCCCTCCCGCTCTCACCTCTCTCACTCTTCCCCTGCCGTCTCGTTCCTCCCAGGAAAATACGATGGTGGTTTCTTTATTAGATGCGAAGCCTCTCATGCTCGAGGCTCTGCCCTTCCCTCCGTCGTTGTTGTCCGTCGTTCGCACCCCCACTGCGCATGCCTGGCCAGGCACCGCTGATGATGATTGTTGCAGGATGCCCCTAGGGATTGGCCAACCAAACAATTCATCACGAGATAGCTTCGCGTTAAACCACCATTGTCATCTTCCCGTAGGGGAACCCTGAGTACCCTACCGCCACTGTACGTGCCTGGTTAGGCACCGCTGATGATGAATGTGGCAGGATGCCCCTAAGGATTGGCCAACCAAACAATCTCTCACGAGATAGCTTCGCGTTCAACCGCCGTCGTCATCTTCTAGTAGGGGAACGTTGAGTAGTATGCGAGACATTCCTCCTTTCCGGCATTCCCCTCCCCTCTCCGAAGCTCCTCTCCTCTCCACGATTGCGCAACGAATGGCAACACCTGCGGCTGCGCACGCGATAATGCGAAGTAGCTTAGGGTTAGAGATGCGACGGAAGCCGCTGCATACTCCGCTGGGGGCGCCACTACAGCCCCGCGGTATAAATGACGCGCGCACGCGCTCCGCTCCCTTCATTCTCCTCCTGCAACGCCGCGATCGAACTGGAAACTAATGGGAACTTGAGTCGACCCCATGGCTGCTTCGCATACTACACAGTGTTCCCCTAAGGAAAGATGGTGAATTTTTATAAATTTAATTTTCCGGCGTTCCACTTCTCGCGCGCCATTTATTGTAACCATCCGATTTTGGTGGAGTTGGAATGCCACCTCGAGATCTAGTCTGGGGCGCGAGTTCCCTGTGTATTTTTTGTTAAAAATATTTTTTTAACGTGTATTTCCGTTTCCTTCCTCGAATGCAAAGCACACATGCATTTTCACTTGGAAGAAAACGCCCGTACTAGTTATCAATTGATGCTTAGCCTTCAATGGTCCGAACGTTTTCTTTTTGATGTACTAGGTTGGTTTCCAAATATATTGCTTTGGGAAGGTTATGAATAAATAAACTTCCCTTTCCTGACATTTGTTCCAGAGGCTTGTCTGGGTGGCTGAACCGAGGGTCAGGCACGCCGACATACAGTCCGAAATTTAGTGTCTAGGTAGCCCCGAAATACTATCGTCTTTAAAATACCCTGCCTTGTTGGCACGAGTTCTACAAAAACCGTTGGCGCGATCTCATGCCGAGTTAACTGACAGTCTCGTGGTTTCAGTCCGAAAAAAAGTAAATAAGGAAGAATGGGAGCTTTAAAATGGCGGAAGCGGCGACGGATGCACTTTCAAGAAAGAATCTACGATCGCAAAAGAGTCTACGAGTCTACGTAAGAGGCACCGCTTGGGCATTAAGCTCCTTCTCCCTATACGAACATCGCCTGCGCTAAGACTGGAGCGCTAGCCATCTTGGGCCTACTTTCCTTGCTTTTGCAAAGACGAAACGCTCCTTCATATTGGCCAAAGAGGCCTGGTCTACCAGAGGAGGAACGGATGTGACCGGTACATAGCGGCTACTGCGGCAGCCCTTATCAATCAATGTTTTATAGGAGCGGTAGCCATCTTGGGCCTACTTTCCTTGCTTTTGCAAAGACGAAACGCTCCTTCATATTGGCCAAAGAGGCCTGGTCTACCAGAGGAGGAACGGATGTGACCGGTACATAGCGCCTACTGCGGCAGCCCTTATCAATCAATGTTTTATAATTTCCTGTGTCACGACACGGTGGCGTGTGATTAAAGAAATAAAGTTAAACCCTTTCTTTTCCGCATCCTGGGACTGTCCTCAAGTATAGGCCGCAGACAGAAACAAAGCACACCAGACTACAACACAGCCATGGCATGCGGCCCTGGTCAGCTCGTGTCTTCATGATCAGTGGGCAAGGCATCAAGAGGGCAAGGCACGAGTTGTCGCATCTGTAGACCGGGACATGTGGTTCCGCCTATGCGCTCTCTCCTAAATGCGGAGCAGATGTCGGGCCCGGCTTATCGTTATAGCTCCTCTGGGATCACGGCATCACGCACCGAAACAGGGCCTTCGAAAAGATAACTGCTGCTCCTGTTCGGGATAAAACCTGGGTCTCTCGCGTCACGAAGCTGATATCTGCCCCATCTCGCCACAGACACCCACGTTACTCACATGCTAAGGGTTTGGGTGGTCTCTGCGCTGCGCCGTTGCACGGAGGCTGCTTTTCCTTGGCCACAAAAGAGTTCCAGACAATATCAAATTTGGAAAACCATGGAATAATGCATTACTTTCTTAAATAACAAAAACTCAGTTCAGTGTCCCTTCATGGGCCTTTTATGGGATTTGCCGCCCTCTCTTGACGCTTTTCGCTATCAACGTCAGTCTGATATTGAAACAAGTCAGAAGATGGCGCCCCAGCCTCTCGGGTGAATCACTACTCCGCACTTCGACCGCTTCCACGTTGAGTAGAACTGTTTTCTTTTTGCTCCGCTTTCCATTCCCCACTTTCATTTGCCCCCCTAATAAACATTTTTTCATCTTTAACGTCTTTAGACCTGGAATTACACAAGCATGCAAACATTTCTACAATTACTTTTTTCGTCTTTCCGGCCAATGCAGGACGACGCGTACGTTACTGGCGATCTCGCGCTGCTCCAGGGAGTCGCGCACGTCGACATTCATCGCTTGTACATCTATGAAGCCTTTGAAGGAGAACCACACAGAAGCTGCTTTTTCGTTGACAATTGCATCGTCATCCACTGGAACGCCTTTAGAGGCGGGAAGGTCATTCAACAAGCGGTGCTGACCCTGGACGCACGCATGTACTAGTCTGGCCTGCTCTGGACCCGATTGGTGCGCGCGGGAGAGCGGCTGAAATTATCATGCAGGTGGAAGCCCCTCGACTAGGAACGTGCTTTTCAAGAGACAAGGGCTGTGCTGGCGAAACGCAACAGAATGAGAAAGTGCAATAATTCCTCCGCCGTCTTCATAGAGCATATTGAATTTTCTCGAAGGATTTTCTAGACTCTGAACCAAACGAGCATAGTTCGGTGCTTGATATTGCTCATGTGTATATGCTGGGCTGCATGTAAAAAATACATCGGCAGTGAATACGTACGTTAAGCCACATTGTCATCCTCTGGAGCATACCTTGTGTGAAAATGGTATTATGATCCCTACCCATACAGAATCTTGTTGCTGACCGGTAGGTTGACACACGAAAGTGGTTTCGGTCCACTCCATACGGGAGAGGAGCGTCGCATCCGCACACAGTGGTATTCCTCGTACAATCACTTTATTTTAGCAACAAACATCATCGTACCTTATTTGACGGCAAAGTATTACGGTGCTAGCTGTGGGCAGGAATTTTTTGGCTTGGTAATTTACAGAAATACACGACTAGGAAGATACTCTCAGGGGCTTTTGAAATTAGCAGCACTTTAGTACCACACGTTAGGAATATCGCAAACACTTTTAGGATCACTGAATATGTCCCCAAAACGTGCTCATTGCCCGGCGTGTTGACCTAAACCCTAGCTTTAACATTGCGTTAGATCCACAGGGCCCACCGGCGATGACAGGCAGAATTTTATTCGCTGTCCTTGATGCAAGCTTGAAGAGCTAGAAAAATTGTATTTCTTTTGTTAAGAAAAAGAAATGCTGAAACTTTATTGTCCTCTGGGAAATTATTCGGGGCCGGCACTTTTTTTTAGTTCTCACAACCTAGTAGTAAGACTTATGTCCAACAAAATCAATTTCAAGTTGCTACCCGAAAACATTAGCAAAAGCTTATCGCCGGATGTGAATATCGGATCGAGCTTGCTCCTTTCAATGAGCGCTGAGTTTTTTTATTTTTCTTGAAGAACGAAAGAAGGAAAGAGAAACACAGGTGCAGTTGATGTTTCTATTCCGTTTCCAGTGGAGCAAGTGGGGGTAAAAGAGGACGTAGGGAAGAACAAAATGCTCCTAGAAAACGGGGGTGCCGGCAATGAGGGAAAAGGACATTCATTCAGCCGGGGAAAAGAAATGGGAGGAAAGGTAACGAAAAACGCCGATTCCGCTCAATTGCTAGGAAGAAGTAAAGAATGAAGGCGAAGGCTAAATTGCGGGTTTTGGGGCTGTACTGGTCGTTTCTCCAGGCATCGTTCCATTCCGGCAATGTTTCTTCTTCTCGGCACTTTGCCTATCCCTGTACGAAAGGTTGATACGAGAGAATGGAGGGTTCTCCAATTTTGAGGATTCCAGAACCTGTTTGGAAGCCTCATAAAAACAAAAAAAACTCCATTTTGGTATCAGGGAGCATTAGGTTAATGGCGGAAGTAGATCGGACACAAAATGTCCGAAGCACTTTTGCCTCTACTTGGAACAAAAAAAAATTAAAAAAAGTTTTTTTTTTCCTTTGTACTAACTGTGAACAGTCTGCTAACATTAGGGTCTGCACCCAATTTTTTTTTCGGAGCTTTTGAATCTTCTCTCATTCGTAAATTGTCCTCGTTATCGAGTGGCAGCGAAAAATTCGACGTTTGCTTTAGGGTAATAACACAAGCTGTAAAAGTAGAGCGCGACACATTCTCGATAATTAGGACTCCGATAACACTGACGACACCTCTCAATGCCAATCACAATCGAGTTCAAAGATAATGGTCCCGCTTCGCTTTCATTTGTTAAGCTTAATAGCAAGCAAAACTGTCACATGAGCAAGCGTTTTTCTCTTTTACGATATCAATAACAGACCTGTGTTGTCTTTGTTATCGCCGTTACTTGTATAAAACGACAAATGTTCACAGCAGCTCTCTTCAACGCCCTCCACTCCCTTTTTTTTTCTTTTTTTGCTTGCTTCAAACTAGAAGGGGCATCTTCTCTCTCGCAATGGAGACTGCATCGTCGGATAGGGCGCACAACGTTCATAATGTAATTCATGGCAGTACTTTTTTCGTTGCTTTTGCTTAAGATATTATACGCAAAAAACTTTAACAATCACGTTGAACACTAGCGCTGGCGCCTCTGAAGTTACGCGTTAAGAAAACTCTGGACCCCTGTGCAAAGCGACGGCGGAACATGTAGATACAAAATTTAATACTTGTCCAACTCCATGGTGATGTGTCTTTCAATGCTAAGGTTTAAAGAAATCCTGCAGGATTGCTTTGGTGCAAGCCTTTCGCGACTTAATGCAAGCTTCGGCGATTTTTTAGTCAATAAATACAATTCTTGGAGGTAAGGGCGCAGGTTTTTTCACGTAGAAAGTTCGGCGCGTCTATGTAAGCCAATCTTCTGTTGTATGTGTGCCTGCTACAAAAGCATTTCCAACCTGAAAACGAGCAGGAAAGAATTAACCACAGAATACTTCGCTCGCGCTGTTTTTTCTTGCCCTCCAGCCGACAATTGGGAAAATGACACAGTCGGTATCTGGACATCCCTGAATAATCGAAATACCCCAGCCGTCGCATTAACAATTAAAAAAAGCTTTCGAGGAAATTCAGCAAGATAAAACAATTCAATATTTCTTCAATTCGAGTACCAATGGCTTCATGCAACCAATCTCTGACTCAGACGGAACTCTCACAGCCTATAGGCCAAATGGTATTATTATTTGTAGTAGTAGTCGCAGTAGTAGTAGTAGTAGTAGTAGTAGTAGTAGTAGTAGTAGTAGTGGTAGTAGTAGTAGCAGTAGCACTAGTTGTAGTAGTGTGGCATTCGGTATAGTTTTTTTTATTAAATTTTCTTATCTAAGCTTGTACATGATACGTGACTTAGTACAAATCACGGGCCATCTCCACTAACGTGAAACCTGGGGAGGGCCGAAGAATGCAGTGTATAAGTGTATTCTTGGCGCCTTGGTGTTTTTTGCCCACGAAAAAGGAGCCGTTGAGGAGTTGAGGTGTACAGCTTTGCTGAAAGACTCGTTGCTTGGAATCGCGAAGCGTTGTGGCGCGAGGCCTTGGAAAATGAGTGTCCCGGTGGGTCCTTTTAATACGCGTTACGTACTAGCGCGAAGCGTAGGAAAAAGAATGCCCCGGTGTATTAGTACCGTGACTACATATTATAACGACGACATGAGACGACGACAACGCGAGACGCCCCTAAGGGGCTTTGCCCCTAAAATCATAGTAATAGACGTAGTTGTAATGTGGTAGTAGCAATAGCACTACGAGCAGTAATAATGGCGGTAGTGCAGTAGATTACTCAGGTAAAATAACTCATCAAATTGCCACCTTGGAAGAAAAAACTTGTTAGGAGACCTATTTCACTACAAGTGATAAGATTTACACATGGGTAAATCAAATTGAGGCAACGCGTAATTTCCAAAACAGGATAATTATATTCTAGCAAATTTTTCATGACTATTCTTAGATACTGTAAGCCTTAAAGTAAACATTTCCCAACAAAACACGTTGCAAGGCATCAGGCAGCGTTCGCAGCCACATCGCTGATAGTATGTAAAAGCGCGTTCATTTTTCAAGGTACAATTTCGTCTTTAAAAGGCACTGCTATAAAGTGTTACCTTTTGTGTTACTGCTGCTGGAATTCTTTTATAAAATAGTTTTATATTTGTTTTTTCTGGTCCTGACACCGGCTGCTGAGCAAATAAATACTGATCACTGTTGAGTGTCCATCAGCAGTATTTTGTTCCTTTGGTCTTTATGTCTTTCTTAATCCATACTTTGTATCCGCAGCCGACGAAAAGATGATGGCTCCTCAATGGTAGACTGTTGGTCTTGGTGAGATTTGTGTCTATACTCGGCTTGTGCCTTTCAGCGCCCGAGCAGACACGCGCCTTTGTCGATAAGGGAGGCTGAGATCGAATTCCGTTTCTTCCGCGAGAGATTGACTGGGGTTATTACACTGGCTCTATGAAATCCCCCAAGGCATTCGTTCTCCACTCGGTGTTCCGTCGCCCGAATTTCGATAAGAACAGAAGACATTTTCGCTACTCTCCTGTAGAAAACGCAAGAAAAAAAAAACAAAAAACGACGAATGCTGCAGCGGAAACATCGGCTTCCACGCCGCAGATATCAACTAACTCGAGCCACAGACAATATTATGCGACTGGACACAAAACCCTGCCGTACATGCGTGTTTTTCGTCTGCTGTAAACAGAAAGCCTTGTCCAGCAATCGTTGGCTACGGTACTGTGGCGTGCATCGATTGGCTCTATGAATGACTCCTTGTGCGACAGGAAGGAGTTTGCCTCGCCAGATAAAAAACAAAAATATGTTCTCGCCGTATGTGCCACGCATAGACATCGAAACAAAATTAACTGAACACTAACGTGTATCGAAAAGATGTTTCCGTGACGAACTTTAATAAGATAAATATCGAATCCATGGTGTCTATACAGATGCAGCACCGTGGAAGGATTGTCATTTCTTAACAAGGAGCGCGAGTCAAAATTAGGCATCCGAATTTTAATGGTACCTCAGAATGAAGAACAGCATTGCCAGTAAAGAAAAAAATTACAGTCATTCTTTCATCGGCGAAGTATATAGTAGCTCTTGCAATCGATAGGCTATGGAGGTATTTTTTTGGCGCAGTGTAACTATTAAAATCACTCCTTTACAGCCGTCTTTTGAACAATAACTTACATTTACGTCCGTGTATAGCGATAATTCCGTTTTATTTATTTATTTCGCTGTTTCAACGACTACACACTTTTACCGGCCACAAGCACAAGTGTTCGGCTGACTAAAAAAAAGCACAGCTCGCACTTAGAGCTAACAAAACGAATGGAATCTGTGGCGTTATGAGTGGACTCCCCTTTTTATTGAACTTCACGTTTTTCGTTATCTCGGCAACAAAAGGCGAAATAAGGTCGCACATAATAAGACAACGAGTCCCAAAATTTACTACCCCATCCGGTATTTTGAGACGCTTCACTAGGTTTGTGAAAGAAAAAAAAAACATACTTTTAGGCTAACCAAAAGTTTTATCCCGGTTTTGCTAACAAAAGACGGGAACAAAACACAGACCGAAAAACACGACGAGCCCAACGTTTCTTAAACGTGCACACTCGTTTGCGAAACCTTGCTTAATATGCGGAGTACCGATTTGTCCAGAATGTTAGACTGACCAAATTATATATTTTTTCTTTAAACAGCAACAGTCGTCGCCTTGCACATAATTATTTTCTGGTAGAGCTGATATGAGAACGCACAATGAAGGATGCCAACACTGCGCCTGATAGGTGCGCATTTGATTCATTCTCTTCAAGAATTTGTTTCCACAGCACAGCTGTTTAGCAATTCGTTGATTCCGGCGTTACACAAAACTCGGTATAACAGTATAGAGAGAAGAAATCACCAGCACCGGCAGAATTCGGTCCTGTGTCTCGTATATTAACACAGTCACAGTTTTCTTACCCACTCTTCTACGACCATGAGTTAGTACCGTGGGGACAAACGGCTTTCTCGCTCGGCTGCGACTACGGCTCGCTTTCTTCAAAAAGGCAGTTATTCTAATTTTTCTCAAATATTCAATTCCACCGCTATGCTTCAGTTATTACAAGCGCTTCGCTTTCAAGAGAATTTTGACTGTGTGCCATCATTCGTTCGAATTATGGCTTACTATCGTCAATTCAGAAGTCACGCTTGCCGTCACGCCAGCATATGTTTCGGAAACTATCGTGTTCGCTCCTGTTCTCCGTCTTTGCGGTCCACCGGAGCTCCAAGGTATTCTACCTAAACATACAGACGGCATAGACAACGGAGTAAGCAAAGTGTGAAAATGTTACTCAGTAGAGCACAAAGGAAAAAGAAAAAAATGCCTGGGGTTAGCTCACCTAACCCTGTATGTGCAGAGCAAACATTTGGCTTAGCCAGTCTTCGATTCACTTCATTAACCTTTCATTTAGCTGTAACTATTAAAATATTTCAAAAAAATTGGGCCCATCTCCCCGCGAGGGGGACTCGAGTAAATGCGTCGCATAGGGGGTGGGTGTATTGCGTTAACGTTTAGTGTTTGGGGAGTTGGTAGTGAATGCGTTCTATCAGCAGCTTCTTGACGTAGTTTGAATGAGTCAAGGATATCAGGCGCGTTCGTAGCCTCCCATTCTGTGTCGGCTTTATGGCGCAGTGGTTAAAGCACTATGTACATTGCGTTCCGCCCGCAGGGTCGAGGGATCGAAACCAGGCGCCGGATAGTATTTTTTTTATATAGTGTAGGGGGAGGGGTGCGGACAACGGCGGTGCGGACTACGACGGACGTCAACGCGGGTGACATCGTGAGTTACTGAAATGCTCTGCATTTAAAAGCCTGTGTTTTTTACGGTGGACGTCCCGCTGGCGGCCTTTGTCGAGCCGAACTGCTGGCCGGGCGATATCCACTGGGTGGTCAGACGCCCCTTGCAAACGATGGCTCAAAGCGTCCAGCGCCTACGCAATGCTTGAAAAAGACTGCCCGGTCTCCCTCTTCCTCACGGCCAAGCTCGGATGCACAGCGGCGAGTCACATGGTCAAGCGCGATCCAGGTGCGGAAAGCGCATGCACCAAGCCGAGAGTGGCGTCGGCAGCGGCGAACGCGGCCGCCGGCGGAGTTCGGCCCGGTGAGCCATGTGATGCATTGCCAAGGATACGGCGCAAGTGCGGTTAAATGTATGTAAGATTTGCCGCGACGGCGAAGCAGCTTGACGAAATTAGTACCGCTGTGCTTTAAACCAACTATACAGGCTAGATAGAACGGGCCTCTAAAATGCGAATTCTCTTCGATGTCCGGGTCGCTGGCTGCAAAGGAAGCGTTTCGGAACGCAAATGGTGGTGGAGAGATAGGGATCGGCTGCTAGTTTTTCGGACCGCAATCGTGTTCCTTTCGGCACAGAGCACATTGCAAGACACACCACTGATGAGCCAACATAGCCCGGATGAATAAACACTTCATAAACTGTAGGACCAGAGTATAACTCATTTGTTGCATTCCTGAAGTCGACCCATGCAGTTGTCTCCCTGTTGGTTCAAAAACAATGCTTTAATTGTAGCCGAGCTCACTGCCATCTCTTTTTATGCGTACCATAAATTTTCAGAATTGAGGAGGTGGAAGTAGAATAAGAATATTGCAATTGCGGGATGAGTGGGGGTCTCGACATAGAATATTTTATTTGAAACATATCCATTAATAAATGCTGTTAAACGGAAACCGAAATCAAAATAAAGGTAACACAGATATATAATTAATATGTTTTTTTTTAATTACGGTTGAACATAGCGGAAACGTGAACACAAGTGCCGCTGCAACTGGCTATAACGTGCAACTTGCACCTGGTGTTAATAAATGGTCTGGCGTGCCCAACGTCTTCCCTGGCAACTTCTGGATGGCGCTACTCGTCCACACTTGGTGCGGTGGTACCACTTGACCAAGAAGCGTGTGGGTTAAGCACGAGTGGTTGATTCGATGCCAACATTAGCGGTGCCTCAAAAGGACATGTTTTTATTCACAAAGCGTCAATACTGATCATAGATCTCATGAACAAAGTTTTTCTTGGTGTTCCGGAGCTGCTAAGGACGTGGGAGTTCGGGAAAGCGCGACTGATTTGATCGCAACTTACCAAACCACTCGATACGCGGTTGTTGCGACTGGCCACCCGAGCGCAGTCACCGGTGTAGCGATGTTGCCTTGCTCCGTCCGCTATCGACGCGGCGCAGAGCAGAGCGACGAAGTTCTCGAGCCGACGAAGAGTTCAAGTAACATTTATATACAGTATATACAGGGTAAGCAAACGTTACATAACTCGCACAAAGGCGACAGCACCCCTTTCACTCGGTGCTTCCGAAGAGACTGGTGCCGGAGAGAAGCCGCCGAGGAATGCCGACGATGAGAGCCTCCGGGCTTCTTTTATACCCCGGGAAGTTCGTTGGGGCCCCGAGAAGTTCGAATAGCTCCAATCAGAGCTCTCGCTGCCTGAAGTTTGAATTCCGACGAATGGTAGCGAAGCGGTGAGTCAGCTGCGCCGCCAATGGGGAAAGGGAGGGTGATGCGCCCGCCGTCTCCGTGACCTCGCCTCCGGGCGTAGCGACATGCCCTTGTTTGGTTGTTCTCCGATGCGGGATTCGGCCGCGCCGCCGCGTTCTGGGATGCGGGAATCGGCCGCGCCGCAGCGTTTCGAGATGCAGGATTCGGCCGCGCCGCAGCGACGAAAGGGAGAGGCGTGACTCAGACTCGCTGTCGGCGCGTCGCCTCGTGCAACGCCTTTGGGCCAGGCGCTCTGGCACAACACGGTATCCTTGCATTCGGTTGCTTCTACACCTCTATACGTCACTGCTGATTCGCGTGCTACCGGTTTATCGTCACGCAAACAGCGTCGCTATTTGCGTCACGTTTGATTGGCATTGGGTAAGCGATTTCTCAGCAATCAACGCATCTTTCGGCGCCGAATCAACGCTTAAGTTGATATGGGAACGTCAGACTTTCATTCATTCATTCATTCATTCATTCATTCATTCATTCATTCATTCATTCATTCATGTTTTAGTGCGTGTCCAATACACCATACAGGCTCCTACATTGGTACACAAGTCACATAGTAAAATGTGATAAAGTGAAAATTCAAAACATCACCAAGTTAGTATAGCTACAAGCAAATGCCGATATCGCGAACACGGATTTATCAGTGAAATAACCGTGCATGGAAGGCAGAACCGCAAGTCATGGCATTAGAAGCATATTTGTTAAGGTACGAGTTAAAACACTTTGAGGCATGAAGAAAGAAATCAGTATCTGTTGACATACGATTGCACAGATTTTGCAGGCGTTCAGCAGGTGATTTGCTAAGTGGCATACTGGGGGCAAACAACGTACAATGGTGCGTGAATCGCTGAGGGACATGTAAATTGACGCTGTGCAGTAAATCGGGAGCGTAAAAATGACCATTTAGTATCTTATAGAAACATATGGCGTCACGATAACATCGGCGACTTTCTAGGTCCGTGATGCCTATTATATTTAAAAGAAAATGGTATTCATAATAAACCTTACGTTCGAAATATCTGCCATAGACAATTTGAACCAGGTGCTTCTGGACTGATTCTATTAGGAGGGAATACGTTTTTGGGAGCTGGTTCCGAACAACGGAACCAAATTCCAAACGCGATCTCACCAAAGAATAAAACAAGTGGATGATGGTATCCGGGCATTTGAAATTGCGTGTGAGGCGCGAAAAAACACCCAGTAGTTTAAAACCGGTGTTACGAAGGGACGCAACATGCGGTTTGAAATTAATATGACTATCAATAAGTAGTCCTAAATCGTTGATAACGTTTACTCGAAAAATAGCTTCGTTGCCCACCTTGTAAGAAAACAACACTTGCGCCTTCTGCCTCGATAGAGTAATGATTTTGGTTTTAGACGTGTTTAAAGATAAACAATTTTTCATACACCAGCTCCGCGCCGGAGCATCAACTCGCGCTGGTGCAACGAGGAGCCACGGATGCAGCGCAGGCCCGCGGCCTCCTGGACGAAGGAGGCTGACCACACCCCTTTCCCGACCCCTTGAGCTCAGTAAAGAACGTTTTTCACCACCACCACCACCACTGCAAAATGGCACAAATATCCTTCTGCAGGTTTACACAGTCCTCTGTTGACTGAATTTTTGAAAACAGCTTCATATCATCCGCGAACTGAAGTACTTTTCCGTAATTTACACAATTGACAACATCATTTATAAAAATAAGAAATAACAGTTGGCCCAATACCGACCCTTGTGGCACTCCGGAGGTCGGAACAAAGGGTATGGACAAAATATCATGAACACGGATATAATTTTGGAGCGTAGATAAAGAACTGAACATCCATTTACAGAGTGTGGGACAGAAGCCATAGCCTTTTACCTTTTGTATGAGTAATTCATGATGGACTCTGTCGATGGCCTTTGATAGATCAAAGTAAATGCAGTCCACCTGACCTCTTTTTGAGACCACAGGGGACAAGGGGACACGTTTGTCAGGAAGGATCAGAGGTTAGTTTCAGCAGATCACCCCCTCACAAAGCCGTGCTGTTGAGTTGTTAACAGCTTGGAGAGATGAGCAGATAAGCGCCTGCACAAAATTCTTTCAAAAACCTTCAAAAAGCCACAAAGCAAAGAAATCGGGCGGTAGTTGGACGGGTTACAAGCATCACTTGTTTTAAAAAATGGGGCGACTATGCCTTTTTTCCAAAGTTCTGGAAAGACACCAGTGCTGAGCGAAAGATTAAAAACATAGGCCAATGCAGGGGCGACAAGCGAGCAACATCCTTTGATGATGATCAGCGGGATTTCATCTTCTCCCGCAGACCGTTTAGGTCTGAGCTTGTTTATCGCGGCTATGACGTCAGAGGCGGTTATAGTGAAAAGGGAGCAGGTATCACTACTGGCGTTTTGATACGTATCTCCTGCACGCAAATCAGGGCAACACTCGTGCGCTAATGGCAAATAACATTCGCTTAAAAGGGAGGAAAATGTGTCCGCAACTTGTTTCGGTGAGGACAGATAGGCGAGTTCCAGAATTAGTGCGCACGCGCTAGGAGATGTCGTGCGAAGATTGGCGCGTGTGGTCATGCACATATTTCCGAAAGCCTTTGAATCGGAGCTCAAGCTATGCTCCGCTCGTCTTTCGTTCATAGCTTTATCACGCTGCGTTAGCTTTTTTAACAGAGACCGCAACGCCCTGAACTTTGCGTACCAAACAGTCAACCCAGTTTTCTTGAAACGACGGTGAAACGTTTCCTTCTTGCGCAATGCTGTTTTTAATTCTTTAGAAAACCATGTGGGATAATGGCCAGAAATAAATTGCCTTTTCGGGATGTGCTGATCAATTGCCTTCTTAATAAGCGTGGAGCGTTCGGTCGCTGCTTTGTCTGCATCGCTTGTCGCATAAACTTCAGACAAAGCGTACGACTCAACTTGTTTGTAGGGACTAAAATAATTGCCTTTTGTGTAACAATAGACAAGCTTAGAGGCTAGTACACGTTGGTAAAAAGTTGCATTAAATGTGACCACGACAGGCGGGTGGAAGGAATCAATGTTGACAAGAGATTTCGTTACAGCTTCCATACTTCCGATACAAAAATTTGATAGCATAATGTCAAGGGTGTTACCAGGTACATTTTTTAAATTATTGTATTGAATCAAGCCACTAAAATTGATAAAAGTCAAGAACCAAGAGGCCTTGCTCACCGTCACACAATCACAGTCATCTGTAGTACCAAGCAACCAGTCAACCTTGGGAAGGTTGAAATCACCGTAGAGTTGCACACGATGTTTACTGAAGTCAACTTTATCAGATAGTGTGCTAAAATGTGTAATAAAAGATGAGCTGTCGAATTTGGGGGGAAAATCATAATTACCTATACGGTAACTGCACCGGTTCGCCTGGATCTCGACCCAAACACACTCATCATAGGTTTCAAGATCATGCCTACGCGTAGCCTTTACCGCGCCTGAGACGGCTATAAGGACACCTTAGTTACGATCACGACGAAATACAGTATAGCGATCTGTAAAATATAGGGAGTCGGATAGGTCTTGGCATAGCCATGTCTCCATTAGGCAAATTATGTCAAAGCAGGAAGCTACAACATTGCCATAAAATTCACTGGCCTTAGTACGTAGGCCTCTGACAATTTGATAATAGACCGATGTGGCTGATCTAGTGTCCATGACTGGCATTTTAAGCTTCTACAACACGGGACTCATCAAGTATACCGAAGAATTGGTGGAATATAGAGCCCTCGGGCCAAACATCGGGGGAGTTAAAGCGGCAAATGCCTCGTCATCACCAGAAAGGTGCAATGAGGCGTAAGAGTCATACTTCATACGCAGCTTCACGCACTGGACTGTTGTCACAAAGGAGAGGTCTTAAGTCTTTAACGTCTTCAATCGACGTTCTCAGATCAAGCCTAGAGACGAATAGAGCTTTGGAAATGGGTTTTTGTGGTAAAGCCTTTACCTTGGACAACTTGGAAGTTCCAGATGACGGCGTTGCTCGACGTCGGTACTTCACCACCTTGAAACCGCCTTCCGTAATGTCTGTCGGCGAAGTGCCACCACCACAACCACTGGCAATAACACTGCTTGCACAACCGTTACCACCGTCGACGACGACATTCGAGTGGTCAGTATCGACGCTGGCGTTCTTTGATGATGGTGCCTGACGGTGCTTGTTGACGTTATGTTGGCTTATTCGATTCGAAGCACCAGCGCTGTCTGCGTTGGAGGGGTGTGGGCACGATGCAGTCCTCCGACCACCCACATCTACTTTCGATAAGGGGCGTGAAGCCAGTGGAAGCAAAGGTGGAAAGTTACCGCGAAGTTGCAGCAGCTCCGAGCGCAGGTGACTGTTTTCAGCTTTCAAGCGTTTAACTTCAGTTTCCAACAAATCAAGCCTGTTTAGGATAGT
This sequence comes from Haemaphysalis longicornis, assembly GCF_048455015.1. Classification (NCBI taxonomy): domain Eukaryota; kingdom Metazoa; phylum Arthropoda; class Arachnida; order Ixodida; family Ixodidae; genus Haemaphysalis; species Haemaphysalis longicornis. The sequence goes on along the minus strand of NW_027526225.1, from coordinate 74,686,810 downwards.
CGAGAGCTCACTGATGCGGTCGACGGTACTTAGCTTTCCAATTTCAGCCAAGTTGCTTGTTGGGTGCACTTCCGATGAATCAAATTCGGTCCCTTTGTCCGCTGAAGGTGATACGGACGAATGCCTTGCGCACGATGAACACTTGTAAGTACGAGCTTTGGCCAGACTCCATGAAGAAATTATATTCTTCCGGGTGAACGTTTATACATTTGCAGTGAAAGTGTCGTTCGCAACTCAAACACTGCAAGAATTGCTGCTTGGCGTAAAAGCGAGCGGCGCAAGAGCCACACCCATCCTTCGGCGAAGCGTTCCTTGAAGCCGTGTTATCTTCCGCTGTAGCCATCGGTTCTTTAGCCATGATGCCAAGCGAGCGCGTGAGCATGCGTCCGCTCTCATTCAGTGCGCAACCAACCAACCAACCTTCTTTTTGCCTTCAGTGTCGCTTTAAGGGCAACACTTCGTGTGGAATATACTGTTGGGCTAGTTGGTGCATATCGCTTCAAATAAAGGAGTGCTACCTTTGCTCAAATTCTTGTTGAGTTTTATTGGATATTTTGTTGAATTTACTCAACAAATATTGTTGAGTATCCAAAATATTACTGTTTTAATTATGTTGGGGAATTGTTGAGTTTTTCAGAAAAAGTGGCAAGCGTGGTTTCATTGATTTTGGGTTGAATTTATTGCGTCGAATTCCCGTTGAGGTCCTGTTTATATTCAACTTATTTCGAATTGATATTCTGTCGAGGTTTATACGAGTGCTCACTGTGCTTTTGTTGATTTTAGATTGTGTGCCAGTTGAGATTCAACTGAATGTCGTATTGATATTTTGTTGTGGTTTTTACGAGGGCTCATTGTATTTTTGTTGATGTTTAGTTGAAAGATTTTTTTGCTCAGTTCTGTTGCGGTGAAAACACTTGTTTATTGAAAAAGCCTACCGTTTATAGACTGTGCTATCAATAGTTAAACACCGGAGCTTAATTGAAGGTTTATTATCATTGTCAGCACAAAAAAATGAAAACATTAGTCACGAGACAAACCGGAGCGGCTCTTTGGAGCTATAGGCAGTTTGAATTTACAGTCACACATTTATAAAACGCACCACTTCCTGGAATGAAACAACGTAAGCACTGCGTCATGAACACACCACAAAAGCATTTTGCAAGCCGAACACATATTCCCATGGAAATTTCAATTGTAGAGCTGTTGTCCTGCAGGGTCGAGGTACCTAAATCCTTAAGCACTTGTGCATCACACCTGTCTGCACAAACAATTTTATTTTAATATTTGACGCAGCCTGCATCCCAAGCTTCCGTTTGAAGCCGATTGCTCTGATCTGAGCGCAGGGCTAAAAGAACTTGTTTAAATGTTAGCATCAGGTTACTTTTGCGACGACGCATGAAGGGATCACTTGCCAGCAACTTCCTAGATGGAGGATATCGGTGGCCCTTTCGCCGCCATTCTTCTTGTCAGTCATATAAACTACTATGATCCGAGAAAGAGAGAGAGGGAAAGAGCATGAACCTTGTTGTCATCAGTATGACGGAGTAGCGCACCGCGCGGGAATACATACCTTGTGCCTTCGTGTCATCAAACGAAGTCGGGAACCCGTGGTCCATGTCGGCGTCCTCGGACACTTCAATTCAATTCAATTAACTTTTTTTCACGCCGAGTGTAGTTGGATGACTGCAGCTTGTATTCAGGTAAGGCAGCTGACCAACACGCCCCCCTCGCTTATTGATTACATTTTACACGTGGACCTTGTTCAGAGGGCGTGTGGTTTATTGAGCCCTTGTCAGGTCATGTTTTGTACAGTGGTGGTTGTTTATGCTGCACCACCTGCATCAGTGCGTACACCTATCAGAATAGTTGCGGTGATACAGGTCGGGAGAGGGAAGATATTTGATTGCAGCCAGCGTCATGTAAATGTTTGCCAATTGTTTACTGCACTGTAGGCTGCAGGAAATTTCAGATGGCTTAGATTATAGTTCTGAATATTCTTCGCAAAGTTGCCAATCCGGCTCTGCCCCATCCCTCCCCCTCAATCCCTTCGCAGGCGGCACGATATCGTATTCGATGTAACCCTGGTTGGTGTATCCTCGGGCTGCTTTGTGTGCCATCTCCTTCCCGAAACGAGACTATCGCTGTAACGCAAGCGCTATGGAAAGCTGTTTCCCAGTTTTTTGTTTAGTCGGAGGGATTAGGCAGGATGAGGTTGCGCTTTCCTGCAGGTCTACCACCACTTCCACTATAAGCCGCCACCCGAGGTAGTACGCCATATTCACGTAGCTCATCGCTGGGTTCGAGTATTACTGCTTGTGGAGCGCTTTTGCACAATCCTGCTGACGGTCAGGATGGTACTCCGGATGTAGGCTTCTATACAGGGGGGTAAACTAATTTTGGCCCGTAAAACCTCTGTGATAATGCATTTTGTTCTATTCTGGTCTGTAAGGGTATAAACCCTTTTTGTTTGTACCTGCTCTAAAGCATACTTTTTTGTAGAGGCTCGCACAGCAAGGAAACCGAACACTGCATTGAATAAGGTGAAAATACCGGGCTCTACACATAATGGTAAGATGTAATTGTGATTTGTGAATATTAGTCAGCAGTGCCGCATCAACGTAGCTGCTCCCGTGAACACAAACTCAGAGATTCCCACCACGCATGCAAAGAAGTGGTGGCATGACATTTGCGCGTCTGTTTTAGCTGCCGTGTAGATATTCCATACATGTCTTCACCGCATCCTACACAACATAAATTCCTGGAAATCCGTGCGGAGAATGAGCGTCTTGGCGAAAGAAGGCGCGGTATCCACGCTACTAAATCCATTATTGAAACTAGGATACCAATTAGAATACAAACCGTAAGGCCTAAGAACCAGGCGGCAACGGTGCACCCGACGAAAAGGATTCAGAACAAGGTTGACTGTATCATGCAGATAATACAGTCAAAGAGCAGTGTTGCAGACGTTACCAGCCAAATACTATTTTTAGCTAAAATGCCAAAAATTGCTACAAAAGTTCTAGAATAACCATTGCCCTATCCCCATTAAAAATACGCCTAAAACAATTGACGTACACTGTTTTACTAAATATAGCATCAATTTATGTAGCGATCTCTAACTTTGTGACTTTACATGAAGGTGCCTTAAGCAAGAACTTACCTAAGACCAGCGCTTTTGGTTTTTAACTTATCTACAACTGCTTACCCGAGGTATTGTTTAGTTGATAATTAATTATATTCTACTCCAGGATGAGGGCTTCTCTTCACCATTGGGTAATTATTAAATGTTCTGCACTTTGACAATCCCTTTCAACACCGAACCATCAACTCGTTCCTCAGGACAACAAATAAAAGGTATCCTGTTCGGCCACACACCCTTACTTATGGCTTTGCTCCCAATTGCTTCTTGTCCAGATTTCAGATTCGTCCTATTTTTCGGAAAAGGGAACTACCATCCAAACGGGCCGCAATCCGGAACAGAGGAGCAGTTACAATAGTTTTACCGTGACAATAGTTACAATTGTTTTGCGCTGAAAAAAGGCGCAAGCAATGCAGATGGTGGTGGACGTTGGCACCCAGGTCGCTGTAGTACAGACACACTGAAAAAGGTAGCTGCCTGCTTCTAGATCGTGCATCTGCAAAACGTGACAATCTGCCATTGGTCCCACGCCGTTACACGGACGTTGTTAGAGGAGAGAAATAAGAAAGAGAACGATGGCACGAAAGGGAAAAAAAATTCTCAACGGAAAGCGGCAGAAGCAAAGCTGACGAGGGCACTTTCTTCTGCAGTAGGAAATAATCATACAGAAAAAAAGAAAGGAACCGAAAGTTTCTTGACGTATCAGCGTCAAAGCAGCTGTTGCGACCGCGTGACGTGATGCAACCTTGCTTTCTGAAGCCCGGGTGTTATATTATCAAGGCCTCCCATCCTTTTTTTTCTCACCTTGGCGAACCGCAGCATGAGACGTCGTTGCGTCTGTTGTAGCCGAGGCTGAAGCACAAAGAGGTTAGGAACAACGACAAAAACAGCCCTCCTTCCATACGGGTATGTGTATCACATCCCCATCTGCACTAAGTTCCTGTTTTCTATTGTTCCGTTCTCTGCGCTTGATGAACGTTTGCTTGAGAACGATGCGTTACAGTCGAAGAAACGAAAGAGCACATCACTTTTACCTCGTTATGTGGGAGAAATAACGACGTGGTAAACCGCTGCTTTCGCTATTTTTGAAATAAACCTTTTTTCTTCTGCTTCGTTGTAAGTGTCATACGCCAACGTAGCGTTTGTGCTGTCCTAGAATCTAACTTTTGTTTATTAAAAAAAAACGCCGGAAGATAAGGAAATCGCAGGATTCAAAATGTAGCATTGTTAGCGTAATATTATATCGGGGCTTCAACAGTAAAGAAAACTATAATCATGTTTCTAAATGAAATAAAACACAGGAAGTCCTAGATTCTTCAGATCTTATCATAAATATTGTGGAGACACTTGCATTCTCCCAAAGGATCACAAGAAACGTCCGCCGTAATGTTGCAACAATGGGTGCTATAAAAAGTTACAAACTTTCAAAGAGAAACAAAGAGCAATCAAATTGGTACTCTCTTGTAGTTCAGAAAATTAACTTACCGTTATGCTTCATAACAACAAGTGCCTTAAGCGTAAAAAAATAGGTCTCTTTGCAGTTATAAATTAAACAACAGAGCAATGAAATATGACCCGCTAATCTAGGGTGCAACGACACTGAGAAACTAGATTTTTTTAACGAGGAAAAAAAATCTAGTTCATCGACAATATCTAGGAAAAAATCACCTAGAGGAGGTGATAGGGGTCATGTTCTGAAATTGAATACCCAAACCTTACACTTGCATTTGCCCACGAAAGGGACCGAAACTCATTTGTGTATGCACAGCCTATCTCGTGAGGCAATTGTGTATTTGAAATTCATTTTATGTTTGTTTAAACAGCTTGTGGTTCAAACGAAGACTGCCTCAGCTTATGTAGTATACTGGGACTTCAGTGCCTATCAAGACCTGTGCATAACTGCACATGGGAGAGATATAAAAGGAATTTTTTTCACTTTACGTGGGTTGAAAAGCTTGCTGAATCGAAGCAAATATAAAGAACATAACGAAGAAGTCTTCTTCTCTGGCGCAAATTTTCTCCCTTCTCTAGGCAGGCTTCCGAAAAAAGCAGGCTAAGTTCACGCAGCGAGACATTTTGATAGCAGGCAATGCGGGTTGAGTTATGTCTTTACAAACCACACAGGAAAGCTAAACAGCCGATTTCAATAAAAATAAACCATCCCAATGGTAGAAAGAATCACGTACGCAACCAAATAAAAGCAAGCCTAAACATAAAGAAACAAACACAAGCAGGCACGCATACATCTCCCACAACGGAAAGACCCGCGCTTGTGTATTGCATTCGGTACGCGGGTTTCCGCATCCCAGGTTTGTTGACCGACATGATGAACCTTCGCAAACCCTAGCCATAAACAGCGTAGCAGTGAAAACTTCAGAAATGCCAGATAATTGAACGGTTCCTTCAGGGAAGTTAGTGCAACAAAAACAAAAAACCCCAGTCCACCCACGTATGCTGGTTTCCATTATGCCTTACTCTCTCCATACATTCCGCGGTCGTTTTTTTTGCAGGAAAGTTTGAACTTCAAGGGCGGTGACGAAAAAAGGACGGCGGGATAGAAAGACGGGTAGAGCCAATGTGGAAAAGAAAATACAAAGGGAGAGATTGAAGTGTCATCGCCTGAAGGCTCATCTCTTTTCTTCGTTCATTGATTGCGGGGCAGCACTTTCGTTGTTTCGCTTGCAGACGCGTAGGCGTCATCTGTTGCATTTAGACCCGCGATCTATTATACTCATGTCCCGTTGAACAAAGGAGGAAAGCTATTGCACGAGGTGAAGAGGGAAGCATGGGGAAACATTCCCACCATAATCAGGGAAGCGATGAGTGCGCTTGTCGTAAAAAACGTGGAGCGAAATAAAAAGCTGAGAGACAAACGTCATTATTAGGTCGGCGGTAGAACGACAATCTGTTATTGCTGTTCCAAATGGAGAGACATTACCGCGGACACAAGACAAAAGGGCACAATATGGCGGCCATATTCGTGGTTCATTATGTGCAGCAGCAGAAAGTGCCTTTAAATCACGCTGGATCATCTCTCTGTCGTCTGCTGTGGTTCAGCCTTCATAGATCATCTGCACGAGCCTTCCCGCTGTACTCATCATTAGCTAAGCGGACGAGCGTGATCATGGCTTTGGAGAAATCTTTTATGTTGGTTCTTTCTTCTTAATATTGGTATTTTGAGCAATCTTGTCAGGGCCCATTACGGGGCATCCCGTAATCGCATTATCAAACGGGCGGTTGTTTGATATTAAGGTCGACCAGCAGATCTTCGATTTATTTTAAGAGCAAAGCACTTTAAAAATATTAGCAGTGGCTTAGCTCGGCTATGCCAGGAGATACGTACGTGAGTTAAGGTTCACCTAATTATTCTGAGCTTTTCTGGTTGTCTAGGATTAGCGTGATTACTGGTGCTTCAATTACACCGACACGGTATACGCGTTATGTGCCACATGTATATTTACCAAGCGGCTCCGGCGCAGCGTCCCCAATCGCCCGAGAGCTAAGCTGGTTACACAGGCGCCCGCCAGTGTTGCTGTGACGCACACGCCATTCTTTGGTTCCACACCCGGCCACCCCTCGCCTGATGATCATGTAGACAGGGCCGCCACGTGCCGCGCTTCCGCAGCACGGCTCTCCAGGACCTCACGAAACTGCTCAACCTCGGCCAGTGTAGTTCACGCTACAAAAATTGTAATTTTTTGTGCGTCACGTTAAAAATACCAAAAAACTCCCGATTGCGCGCACGTGAGCGCTGGCCTCGTGGCGACTGCCCGGCAGTTAAAAAAACCAAGAAAGCGCCGGGGAGCGCAAGTACGTGAGCTCTGGCCTCGCGACGACCGCCCAGCAACTAAAAGCCAGGCACGCCGTTGTCACGCAAAACATACGCACTTAGAGACATTGGCCAAGTTTGCCATCCCCCCCTCCCCCAGGAAAAAAAATAACTCCACAGCGTAATCATGGCAACACTCACTGTCGCAATCGCATTGCTCACGTCACTGGCTAGTTAAGGTTTCAGCACACGTTTGTCACGCCAAGCTTACCTACTTACACAGATTAGCCAAGATTGGCCAACAAGGAACCTCCAGCGTAATAGAGGCAACACTTTCATTATCGCCGTCACACTGCTCACGTCACTCGACGGTTCCGCTAATGATAGAGGGCTGTGCGTTCGCGATTCGCATGCGGCTTGGAAGTGCGGCGGCTCAGGCGCAGAGGGCGGGTCGCCAACGGATCGTCCGCAGTCCCAATGAGGAGGCCGCTCGCTTTGAGACACTTCATGCTGGGGATCGAGAACGGAAACGGGTCCAGAGGGCCAAAATGGACCACGTGGCCACGGGAAATGCTGCCAAAAGACGTCTCTGCGCCCAAAACACCGAATCCGTTTGAAAATGTAACCGGACGAAGGTGCGTGAGTGGTACCGCAAACGTCCAGCCGATACCGCTCGTCTGCAGCGGAAACGTTCGTCGGTAACGGGAGCCCTCGCTAAGACGAAGCAAAGGTCTTTCCCGCAAAAAATACGCAAATCGGCTGCAATCGGGGACTGACATTGCCGTGATGGTCGGGACGGTTGCGTATAAGCTTCGCTACCTTCAAGACTTAGGTTGGTTGGTTTTGTTGGTTGCCTCAGGGTATGGTACATACCCACGCGGGGGATATGTCAAAAAGCTTTGTACCTAATCAGGATGTGACCTAATTTAATTGAGATTGCAAAATTAAGGAAAGAAATACAGAACAGAACTTTATATATATATATATATATATATATATATATATATATATATATATATATATATATATATATATATATATATATATATATATATATATATATATATATATATATATATATATATATATATAATATGACAGAAGAGTGAGGAAGAAAAACCAAATTACACCATCTTCTCGTGGGAAACTATGAGGAGTATGCGAAACATCATGGGGGTTCCGTGTAGATTCCATTGTGTTGCCGTTATGTTGTTTCATTTATCAGAGCACGAATGGGAGCGCAGTGTGAACCCGCATGTAGACACAGCGAAGAGACCGACACCCGCGTTACCTGATCGAACACCCCCTGGTTCTCGTCTTTCTTTATTGCCTGCCCACGCTCCTACCCCGCTGCCCGCCCTCTTCGCGCTCTTCTCTGGTTGAGCTGCAAGGCGCATGGCACTTCCCGCCACAGCTTTCCCGTGGGAAATTTAACACCCTCCTCTAGAGTTTTTAGTTCGTCTTTTCCGTTGACGTTCAGCTTCGTGTGCCTTCGCTGTATCAGTAGCTTCTTGATGTAGTTTGAATGAGTGAAGGGCATAAGGCGCGTTCGTAGCACATGATCCCGTCTCGGTTTGTAGCGTTGTGGGAAGAGTGCCACGTATCTCCAGTTGCGGCCAGAGAGTCGTGGGATCGAAACCGGGCGCCACCTAAGTATTTCTTTTAACAGTGGACTGTGCTGACGTCAGCCCAAACGCTGACGGGGCTGAAAAGACGCACATGCGCAGTAGAGTGCGGACGGGGGACAACAACGAGGGAGGGAGGGACGCAGCCCCGAGAATGAGATGCTTCGCATCTAAAAAAATTAAATAAATGTGAACGCTTAACTGAGCAGCAGGAAAATCAGCCTGTCGCCGCAACATAAGAGGGAAGGGCGGACACAGCATCCCGGTTGCAGACTCCTAGGGCGGAAGCTCGTAGTGACAGAACCTCGGAAGTAGACAGCGGCAGGTGGAGGCGCCTAAAGGTTGACTCCAGATGCGTGCGTCGCATTGGAGAGAAGCTGCGGCAATTAAACAGGAAATGTTCTAAATTTACCACTTCGTCACAGAAAGGGAATTGCGGAGATGGAGCCACACCAGAGTTCTAGAGATAAAAATTTAATGGGAGAATTTTTCCCCGAAGTTTAGTGATTGCTTCCTCGCATAGCCTTGATTAACAAAACATCGGCTTCCATGCATGACGAAGGTGGCTTTAATCTCTAGAAAAGAGAAGGGCGTATTGCCGATAAGTCTGGAGTAGTTGTAAAAGGCTAAATTTCGCCCCCAGTAGAAAGCTATCATTAGGATATTGCACGGCCATAGGGCCACTAAGAGACATACTGGCTAATTCATCAGCCACTCGTTTCAATGAGATTCCCGCTGTCCTGGAACCCACACTAGCCTAACCTCAGAAAGCTGATGAGGAACAAATGACCGGATTGTACAGATAATTAAAGAATATTTTTCGGGTATTAATGCGGAACACACAGAATAACAACATGTGAAAATCTATGCTAAACTTTTTGAAGAGAGAAAATATTCCAAATCATTCCGCCTGGAAAATAGGTGTGTAATCAGGTAACCTAATTGAAAAGGACCAATCGAGAGACTGGGAGAATATTCCGACTCCAGCCTTCTTATCACTTTGCGAGGCATCGGTAGCAATGACGATATGAAAAGAAGGGTTGGCATATGATGCTCCAGCAATCCATTGAGGATTCGGGCCGGCACCATCTTTGCATTCGGGAGGGAAATATTATCAAAGTTTATTTCTACAGATGACGCACTAATACAAGGAGGGAGGAGCTGAAAAACGTCTGCGTGAAGTGGTTGAAGCTATGACTGTACTGGATTCATCTGAGGGGTCTGGAACCGCAGCAACTGAATGCCTTGAAAAAGTCTTTGCGTTAATCTGAGCTTCTTTCATTCTTTCTTCTTCTCTTTCTTTAGGAGAGGCACTGAATTCTATTGGAAATTTTAGTAATTTCAGAGCGCACAAATTACTCCCATTGGAGATTTGTAAGCACAGCAAGAAGCAAAAGTTTACGGACCACAAAAAAGCAATCATATGCTATTCCTCTGCCGACAGCAGCCCGCAAAGTGTGGTATGCGTGTGGAATGTCATATAATTACTAAAGCATTTCAAAAATACCGCCCATAATACCCCCGTCTGCGGACAGGCAGAGAACACACCAAGAATTGGTGCTTTCGTCGTCCGTAAACTTTTGCTAATGGGAAAAATTTACTACACCACACGTGTACACGCCGATGTACGGTAGTATTAAATACTGCTAGTGACTTTTGAATTAGAGTGGGATAAATATGAAGCAACCTGCTTGCAACGTGCGCATGCCATAAAATTTCTGAACCGCAATTCCATCCAACCCGACGTACTCTGTTTTTAACACCTGGCGTCGTCATCGTCATAGTAAAAACAGCGCAACATTAGGTCCTCTCCAAAAGACTTTCAACATCTCCAAACTTCTGTATTCGATCTCTTCATCGTAACCTTGGTCTTGATTTGCTTGCCATACATTAATAGCACATAGACTAACAGGACGCAGTTCGTGTCTCATTCGCATAACATGGCTTGCTTTACACCACCATTTACATTTAAATGTGAGCTAGAACGTTTCCACCTCAGTTTGTTCTCGGAACCACGGAGGAGTTTTTTGAGGGAAAAATTCTTCTTGGAAGGACGGTCTTCCTTGCTTCCAAGCTTTGGTAGAGAGGAGCAGTACCTCTAAGAGGCCTGGACTTGTAAACTATGACATCACATCTAATATCGCAAACCAGGGCCTGCATGGCGGTGGTCAGCGCTGCAACCAAACGCCGCGCAGCGTTCAGGCATCCCCCATCTGCAACCCAGAGCTCTTACTAATACCGCGTGACAGGTGCCCTTTATGTGTACACACGCTTTTTTGGGTGGCAGACAGCGTATCGAGGGAGATCTCTGGCACTGGTAGGCTCTGCTCATTGTTGCGTCGACGGAGTGCACTGGACCCGATATAGCGCGATGCTACCAACCAGGCTGCGGCCGATGATGATGATGACCATTTTACGGTAATAATTGTGATGATGATAATTATTGTGGGGATTGTAATAATTACGATGATGATCATAATAATGAAGAAGACGATGGTGATGATGAAGGTGGTCTTTTGTTCATGATAATTATTATGATAATGACGGCGACAACGATGATTGTGATTTTAATTATGGACATGATGATGATGATTACAATGCGACGATGACGACACGCATCGCAAAAGACTTCCGTAAAAAGATCCTCCCGCGGTCATGGCTGAGCCACTGTTGAATGTTGTATCCGAACGCATTACAGTTCAACCTTGATTTAACGAAGATGACAAAACTTATCCAGTTTTTTGTTACATGCACATTTCGAGTTAGAGCTCGTGTGGATGACGCGGAAACCAAACTATAATGCCAGTCATCAGTCAAGGTAAAATCACCCTTCAAGGATTTATTCCACAGTGACAAACTGCGTGATTTCGGCGTGCTGCTTAGGCAAGAGTTAAGGCACTACACGCCGCTCTAAAGTTTCAACATCACTTGCCCTTGTATTCACAAACGTAACTTGAGTATAACGTTCGTTCTTTGACACTTTTCGTTCCGAATGCGTTTCAAGAACCAAACTTATGGTGAAACTTCAGGCTCTTCTTCTCATTCGAAATTGTTCGGAGAATGCTAGCTGGGAAATGGTAACTGACGCGACGCCATTTAAAATGCGGGTTTGTCTTGAAAAGGAAAAGTTTTTGTTCCCTGGCGGCAGAACTCATCATTTGCGAACCGACACTACAGATACCAGTGATGATGAAAACAATGAAGATGATGATGATGAAAGTGGTCATTTTTTATGATAATTATTTTAATAATGAAGACGACAAAGATAATTGTGATTATAATTGCGGACATGGTGATGATGATGATGACAACGACGACAGCAGGAAGGCCAAGCACCTAAAAACTTGAGTCTCGAACCGGCACCGCACTTACCCCGTGAAAACGCACGGCACTGCGGTACGAGCGAAAACAAATTGAGGAAAACTTGCACTCACGCGCAAGACTTGAATGGCGAAGCTTTTGGTGAGAATGGCCGGAAACATGGTTAAGTTCCAGCATCGTTGTTTATATGCATTGTTGCGGTGCTAATAATTGTCGTCATGTTCATAGAAGAGGTAGTGGTCTTCTTCGGTTCGGGTTGTGGACGCAAACTCATCCTCGGCACTGTAGACGTCCACCAGCTCTTCGTCATCGACCCTAGGCAGAGGTGGTGGGATCTGCAGGTCATCTCGGGAAGGATTCGCCCCCTCGCAGCCAAGTCTCCAATTATCCATAATGGCTTCTCGAGCATGCGGCAGCCGCGTTGACCTCTCGCAACTAGGATGTCTTTTATACACTGCCGCGGTCGAGGGCTCTTCTACAGTACCGAGTTCATGCACACGACGACACGAGAAGGAACGAACGAGGGGTGTGCGCTATCACGTGCATTTCTCGCTCCGAGCATGTGTTGCTATGGTTGCGGCGAAAACTGGAGTATTTTTTTTCCTAAAGCCACTGCGCGAGTCGGAGACTCCGCGGCAGCTGCGAGGCATGCGTTCCCGAGCGCTCGTCATTTTTGGGTATTTTTGCCCTGCAACGCTGAAAAGTGCGAGCCGTTCGGCCTAAAACAAACCGGTGTACTTTACCGGTGATTTTCTGTCCGGCCGTTTTCCGGCAGCTATGTTCGGCCCATGTCCAAATGTGGGCCTTTTGGCCGTATACGGCCCTACTCCCATGGCTGTCCAAAGGCCAGTGTGCGTCTGCCAGTCGACCGGCTTACGGTCATACGGCCAGATTCCAGCCGTAGGGCTCCGGCCATTCCAAAGCCACCCGTCTACGGCCGAAGTACGGCAGCCGGAGGACAGCCGAGATGCGGTCGTCGGACTCCAGCCGGACTACAGCTACCGGAAATACGGCCGTGCTACGGGCACTGGAGTTCAGCCACAGTACTTCAACTCTACTGAGGCCGGTCACCGCATGTCGCGCAAGCAGATGACTCATTCGCGCAGTGCAGAAGCAGCACAAACCCAGCATTTTGGGTCCAATGCAGCCACATCAAAGTGAGCTCGCGCGCAACCACCAGCCGTCAAGCTTTCAGCGCAGACTTGCTTAATTACCAGCCTCAGTTGACAGCAAAATTCATTTATTAAACAGTGCTCATAAATTGTCGTTCCTTTAATTGCTGTCCCTCTATTACTGCCGAACACAGAAAATACTCAGTTCTGTGCAGAGCTTGAATAGATGTATTGTCCAGGTCCTGATATCCTCTGTGGGGCGGCTTACCTGTAATAAACGGGGAAAGAGGACGGGGGTTGGGGGTGGGGGCGGGGACGGTAGAGGGCGCATACTTCAGTGGGTTGAATTACAGAGAGATAAATTGCGCCGCTTTTAGCCAATTTCTTTTAGGGCAATATTCCGGAACACTTCCATGCTATGACTACATAAACTATTTTTATAACAGTTGCTTGACCAATTTTGATGTATATAAAACCGGCGTGAATGCCTTTACGAAGCGTTTTGGTTCTCAACAAAACACTCAGGAGCATTTAATATAACTCCTTCACAAAAAAGTATGTCCAGTTTTTGCCCATTTTTCTTGCAAAGACATTTTCTACTCCATCAACTTTTCAGATGATCTTGCGCTGGGCTGATCCTAGGAAGGAGTGAACAGGTACTTTCATTTTCAATCTATTTTAAAGTTGTTTTCATGAGTATACGTCCACACCACTTAATAGTCCAAAAGAACCTAATTTTCTTCAAATGTAATAGCACGTTAAAAAAATTCTAGACGCGTTGCGAATGACACCCTGCTTCAGGTGGCTGCAGTTGTATCCCTTTGTGTTCACGCAAGGAAAGGCGTAAAATTAGAGTTACATAATTTGTTTCAAACCAATAACATAGCAATGGTAGCATGCATACAGGAAACCTTGCATACTGCAACGAATAGGGCAATAAATATTTTATTGGTCAAGGTTGAATGCGTAGGGTTCTCAACCCGTCGGAGGCAAACTTGCGCCTCTTGAAGTTTATTTATTTATTTACTTGTTTATTTATTTATTTTTATTCATTTAATTATTCATTGTTTTACTCATTTATTTATTTGATGCCTGCTTGCCTTTGCATGCATTACAGAAGGGAGATACATAACACTAAGCATTAAATATGAGACAAAATAACAAAATAATTCTACAAAGCACGCTGAAAATCGTAAATATAAACAGTTAATGCAATCATACGTCGAAGATGATTACACTGCAGTATTGATGTAAAATAAAATGAATCTCGCAAGGCGTCACCTTTAAAGGAAAGTTAATAATTTGCTTTAAGCTAGTGGTCCCACTCAGCGATATTTAGAATGGCGCTTGGACATACTTCTCCCCTTCTACTCCAGTTTTCGAATGATAGATATTAGGAAAAAAGTCCAACCTGTGGTTTCGTCTGTAATCTTTCACGTCCTGCCATTTCAGTTTACTTTTACTTTCTCTCATGCTAAGTTGAGCGTGCCAATTACCTAATACGAATCGCACTGACAAATTCTGTATGTTTTCGAGCGTATCAACAAGCTCTTTGGTGTAGGGATCCATGAAAACACATGCGTACTCCAAGATTGAGCGCACATGAGTGAAATACGGTTGTTCTTTTCAGTTAGATGGAGGTTCACTGAAATTTCGTCTCATAAAGCCAAAAACATATGCAGCCGTAACTTTTATGGTGTGAACCTGCCTATTAACCTCTAACCACTCCCTAAATAAACTCCTAGGTATTTATATTCCTCGGCCGTTGTCACAGCAGCATAATTTACGGTATACGTATTCAATTGGAATGAAGGTTTTCTTGTAAAGGTGCCGTTAACACACTGTTTAACATCCAAAAACCTTTCTGAATCAGCACACCAGGATGCTATTAAATTCGAATAAAGCTGCAGGTATACTGAATCATGTTCATTCGCTATAGTCCGGTAAACTACAAAGTACTTTTGAACAAAGCTATAGGGGCAATAGTAATAACAATGCAAAAACCGATCCTTTCAGTTCATAGGATGAAATGTACTACGCACAAGGTGATATGGAACACCATCATTTGCTTTTTTGCCGTCCAAGAATATACAGTCAACCACTTTAAGCTTATCTATTGCAATAGCCAAATCGTGCGTGAACTCAACAATCTGCGTTGAGCAAGGAAATCCTGACAAAATCCGTGTTTGCTAGGATGCTGGCGATTATGTTTAACCAAATGAGTCATATCTCAAGAGTAGCTAAGCTCACATTCAAACATCGGAACTAAATTAACAGCTAGGCTTCGTCAGTGACAAGGCTCTCTTGTTATCGCAAATTTAAAATATTTTTTTTCTAAATAGGCAGTCGTAAAATCCCATGAAGTAACATAGTGCAGGGCATGAAGTTGATCCGACCAATGCACGAGCGAGTCTCTTCTACGTTTATCACCAACAAAATAGTGCAACATTGCTTGTCGCAGTTTAATTGTAAGCAGAATAACTTGCGCTTTTGCTCGCACTTACCTTTCTTTGGTGGGGAGTCCTTGACATGGTGGCGGTTTAGCTCCTGCATGGTGGCCGCTTGCTCGACGTCATTGAAGGCCAGTTATTTTGGTGAACCATCTCCATCTCGGATCGGATCTCTTCCGGGTCGATGTCTCTAATGCTCTCCATTTCTTGAGGGGGCAAATAGCCTCGAGCTGATTCGTCGACGAAGCCGGCGGCAGAGGTGTGGTAGCGGCAATGACTGGCAAGGCTTAGCTCACCCGTCGGTGTGGCACATTCTTCTTGTGGCAATAAATGACATTTCGATGGCCTAAAAGGTTGCCTGCTGATGTCCAGTGAGTCCTTGCACCTTGCCCGTTCACCGAGAACACTGATTACTGTTTGACAAACGATGTTCGTTCATTTAAAACGTAGAAACACGGAGCGGATGAAAAACGCGCCCCCGTCGTTCGGCTCCCTAACGGCTTTTTCTCCCCCCAGGAAAAACCGGTCGGTCTCCTTCCAAACACGTCTGTGCATGAATTCTCGGCGCCCAGGTGCGAGCCGTTGTTCGGCTGTATGCCGTTTGCCAAAAAAATGACGTATAACCAGATACCTTACGTAGGGCGATCTCCTCTTGAACACCGGTTGCCAAATATTCTGTGGCCATTCGCTTGCCGTAATTCGGCCGAGTACAGCTAACCGAATGAAAAACGTATAGTATATTCTGGGGCCGTACGTCGGCCGGTATCCTTCATAACACTGGTTGCCCGAAGAAAACGAATAATCTACCGCCGGACGCGCGGTTCACCGTTGAAACAACGAATGCACGGCAGCCGCGCTCCGGCCGGTCTCCTTTCCAACACCAACTGCCGCAAGAATAAGCATATTCTGTGGCCGGTCGCTTGCCGTACTTCAGCCGATTACCGCTTCCCGAAGAAAAAACGGATGCCCTAAGGCCGTACTTCGGCCGTTCTCTTTCTCAACATCGGCAGCCGTAAGGGAACTGCATATCTGGCAGCCGGTTAGCTGCCGTTGTGTGTCCGGACACGGGCGGACGGAAAAATGCCGAAGCGCTGGTTGCCGAATGTTGGCCGTTCAACGCATGATCAGTGGCTGCCAGAACCTGGATGCTGGCCGGACATGCCAGAAAGCGGCCATAGACGGGCCGGTCTTGGGGCACACTTTCTGTGCTACCTGGGCGGGTTCCAGCATCAAGACAGCACTAAAAGAGAGATAGTGCAAGCCTGGCAGATGTCGAAATTAAAGGGAACGTGCATACGTAAACCGTCATTAGCCTTGTTCGAGAAGGAAATTAAGTTGTAAGACGACATGGGATAACTCAGTTTGAAGTGCTCGTTTTCTTTTCTCGTGTTTGTGTGTATGACGTGTAGCTACATATTTTAAGATGCGCGGGTGTTGTCAAAGAGAGTATATATTGACTGAGTGATGAATAAAAATTCAGTAAGTTTGCGCTGGTCTTTGTGTCTTTTTGTCATCAACTGTCATCAACTGTCACCAACTAGCCCACGTTTTAGTCATATTGCCATATCATGTGATGAACGGTTGCGGGGGCTTCGCAAGCTTTGCAGTTTGGTGAAGGGTAAAACCAAGGTTGGATGAGGTTGAGTTTGGCTTGGTTCGGAAATTGGTTGGTTTTGGAGGAGTTGCCACGAGTGTTCCTGTGCGGTTGTGATCAGCACGTTGGCTGACGGGAGCTTTCTGTGGAGGAGGCGTTCGAGCATGCTTATTTATCAATTTGAGACCTCGCCGTCTCTCGCTGACGTGGAACTACGGTAGGAGAACGCGCTTGGCCCGGCTCGGATATAAACCCCCGAAATACTGTGGGCAGCCTGGTTACCCTCTAGGGCAGCGTGTGCCGGATTACGTATTAGTTCTACAGGGGATTGTGGTGTGTGCAGTTGGATAATTTAGGTTAGCCGCCGTGGTGGCCCAGTGGTAAGGCATTGCGCTGCTGAGCGCAAGGACGCGTGTTCGATTCACGGCTGTACGCAGTCCACGGACGCTGGACGCAGTCCAGTGGTGTGATGTGTGGCGTCGTGCGCATTACTGTCCTTCCATAATAACGTCTTGTTTTTTTGCGTACGGTGTGCCGGGTAATTGACATCACAATTTTGGCGAGCCTGCCAGGATGCAGGCGCGCGTCACGTGACGTCACGCCTCGTCTTGACACGCAGATTGTCACGTCAATTAGGCGGGCAAAAGGGATAGAGAATAACAAGACGTTGAATATGGAAGGACAATAATGCGCACGACTCCACACATTACACCACTCCTCACTGCGGTAACATTAAAACGTTCTGGACGTAAACACAATATACAAGCAGATACCGCTCACTTTCCAATTAATGTCCGTTCCTGATTGTAGCTGTAATCTGTAGGGTCAGGTAGTCGATTACCACTTGATCGGCTTGCAGGACACGCTGCCGGAGCCCAGGGTGCGTAGCCCCGGGTACCGTTGGGAACTTGTCCCGTGTGCGCAGACCGAGCGCTCCAGCCAGGCAGCCCCGCTGGTGGTCGTTTCTGGAGCCGCCAATGGTGCGTTGTCGCGCTCAGGAACGTTGTCGCCCTCAGGAGGCCGGCTGGGCGCCTTTCCAGGTTCGGTGCCTAGAGCTTACGCGTAGGCGTCGCCATCACTCCCTCTCCTCGCTTCACGCGCCTATCTTCCTCTTACCCTTCTTACAGTCGCCTCCATCAAGGGGTTGCCCATGACATCCTCCATGTCTCCTTTTTCCTCCTCTTCTTCTACTACTCTTCTTCCGGGAGTTGGTCTCTCTTCTACTACTCTTCTTCCGGGAGTTGGTCTCATTGGGGGATTGCTCATGACAATGGGATAAAGACATCTGTGTTCAAAGCAAAGCGTGTCTTTCCTTACCTTTCTTTTATATGTGACAAAACAGCACGGTGTACAATTAAAGCTTGACAAAACAGCCCTGCGACACAAAAGCAAAACGGCAGAACAGAAGCGGCAGAATAGTGAAACATCAAAGCAGCACAAGGACAAAACAGCACGCCGCAAGTGTAACGGTCTAAATGGTGTCTCGTCGTCGCGGACAACTTACATGCCAGCAGTCGGTCTTTGTTTTCGATCAACCTGCCAAGCCGCTTCTGTTCAGTGACTAGCCAGGGTCCCTCGGTCTAGACAATGGGCGGAAGTGGTTCGGCCGCTTGGACAAAGAACATTACAAATGAGCCCATGCAGGATGGCTGCGTCGCTAGCGTCGTTCCGTTGTGAGAGAGCAGTCCCCCTATATTCGACCCAACCGGTGAAACAGTTTCCACTCACGAAGTAGCCAGAGTTACAATTATTAACAGTGACTCTCGTTTGTCAGTGAGCGACAGAGATTAGCCTGGTGGTAAAATCAAACAAACTAATTTTTAACCTAACCGTCCAAACCGCTCCTCGCCAGAGGCACTGTTAATCATTGTTAGCACACACGCTTTTTCGCTGTGCTTTGTTGTCCCGTGATGTTTTTGTGGTTGCGCTCTTCCATCGCAACATGTAATGTTGGGGCTGTTTCACTGCCCGCCCTTTTGACGCCTTGCCCTTATATTGTGCTAATTGTACAGTGGGGCTTTCTACTGATGAGACGTTGACATTTTGTACACGCACTAGACGTGCAACGAGTTTGACGTTACTTTACATGTCGTTAGGTTGTAGGTTAAGTCACCCAAGTTATGAAAAGTACTTAGTGGTCCTCAGACAGTGGGGCGGGCCCTGGCAGGAAAACACATGGCATGCGCATTGGCAGCGACATACTCCATTGCCCGTGAGTCATACCTAGCAATATTCTTCAGCAAGCCAGGTCTCTGAGCACGACGATGCGTATGGTACTGTGGTATTCTTTATAACCCATAGCCTAACGCATCCCTCGGAAGTCTAAAGAATCAACATAGAGGCCGGCCGCCGCATCGGGTGATACTTGGTTCAAAAATGGGCACAAGACTGGCACTTCAGGTGCAATGTACAACTTTAAACGTGTTCTTAGGCGAGGCACACAAAAAAGTTATCTAAAAGTACCAAAATGCCTTCCTGTACGAATACTATGCCTATAATAGAGCAAAAAAACACTTCAACTAAGAAAATATCAAAAGTATTTCCAAACGAAAACGCCAGTGCTGGTAACCCACACACATGCGGAACATGGCAAAATCCCACGTAGCCAAAACCACCATCGTACAACACAAAAATAAATCCGATTCCAAGAAACTCATTCGAAATCACTACCGTGTACACCTAACATCAACAGAGGGCAGGTGAAAAATTACCCCAATAACTCGGAAACATACCCTGCAGCAAAACTCGAAAACTTTCATGCATCCAAAACATTATAATAACCCCCTACGGAATTTATTTTGCATATAGAACGTTCGAATTCGTGCGTCGTTAGAATTGCACAGGTGTCATTGAATTTTTTTATCGGTTTCTGGTTACCCAGCTAGTAAGTATTTCTTCTACGCAGAAGAAGGTCATTATCATCATCATCATCATCATTGTGGCCGTCATCACACAAATGGCGGTCGGCCACATGATGTTCGCATTCCGAGACTTCGCTATGAAAAAAACCCGCAGAAAGTTTTCCCGCATCCGAAATACCATCTTCATCCTCGTCCCGACCATGTGCGTTTTCGCATTCTCCCAGCAAGGGAATTTTACAGCGTTGAAGGATTTGCTTCAGGACGAGAATCTCAAGCACATCGAATACTGGAGCCACGAATCCGGCCAGGCTGCTCTTCGTGAAGGCGAGCAGTATGAAGCAACGCGGCTGCCGCACCGCGGAGGCTGGGCCGTGGAAGCGCGCTGTCATGAGGACATCGATGTCCTGTTCTTCGTGCACGCCTGCTCACGAAAATGGACACGGCGGGCGGCCCTGCGCGACACCTTCATCGAGGAGGCGGCCGCGAGACGCTTCAACTGGGCCGCTGTGTTCTTCGTGGGTCGCCGTGCCAACGACCCACTCCTCGACGCCTGGCTCAACCTTGAGGCTGACGCCCTTGGCGACCTGGTCGTGTTCCCGTTCGAAGACGGCCACAGGACCGTAACTCCCAAGTGTGTGAACGGCATGCAATGGGTGGCCGACCACTGTCCCAACGTGCCGGTGATCGTCAAGCTGGACGACGATGTCATCGTTCACCCGTTCAAGGTGAATGTCAATGCGCCTGCGAAAACCGACGCTATAGCCTTCAACAAAAGCCACGCTGTTAACCGAAAGTTACGATCTAAGTTACTGGGACTGTAGTTGATGCCTAGTCAAAAGGTTCAACGATTGGTACACTGTACCAAGCCAATGAAATTTCGGTTACGAACCTCTTTGTTTGGAGCTGGTAAATTAGGAACTAGTTCAATTCAAATAAAACCTAAAATACATAAAACGAAATATATATGCAAAAAGGTATGGTTAACGTTCTTACTTGAAGCGTTTTCTGATATGAAGCCTTCGTGGCTTAGTGGTCTTGGCAGTCCATCAAATCGGCCACATAATTTGTTTTAACGTTTTACCGAAGGGAATGGTCGTCGAGCGGACACTTCTCCAGAAAATCACATTCCTAGTCAATTATTTTCAAACCGCTATCACCATTCGAATTTGTCTGGTTACGTACCAAATAAATGCTGCCTTCCATCTTTTGTACATCTGCCAAAACTCAGTGCGCAAAGCTCCGCCACTGCGAGCGCCTCCAAGAAGGGCGTATAAACGCGGAAACCACTCTGTAACAACTACTTAACCAAGAGAAACGCTTTTGTCTTCTCATCTCGTGGGAATATGCTTAGGCATACTCTTACACCTTCTTTGTAAAACTCCCGCCAAAGCGTGACGTCAAGAAATAAGTCCGTTGCCTTGTTTTGTGCAGACATGAGCGTTGGGTGTGTGAAGGTCTCGCTTAAATTTTAATGGGAAGGCATTAATTTGTCCAGAATGCAAAAAACCCCAAAAGAGTCGGCGTGAGTGGCCAGCCTCCAAACACACGTCACTGCAGAGTGTTGCAAAAAGTGTGCGACCCATTGCAAAACCCAAAAATGGGACAGTATGATAAACGATGTCAGCCCATGGGCCGAGCCCATTCGAAAGTGGAGAGTCTTTCCAGCACGTGTTCACCGGGGTCCGAGCGAGGCTATTGACAGGAGCGAGCTTGCGGTTGTGCCTTATCTGCACGGAATCACACACAGCATTAAGAAGATAGCCGGCAGAGAGGGGGTGACAATTGTGAGCTCAGCCCAATACAAAGGGTATGCCATGTGCCGCCATGTCAATCATCCAATGATAGAGAGACATTGCAAAACTAACCACCGTACCAAGTGCGCAGCATGCGTGCAGGGAATTGTATACAAGCTACCGTTACCCTGCGGGAAAAGCTACCTTGGCCAGACCGGCCGTTGTATCAATGATCGAGTTCGAGACCACAAGGCCGGAACAAAGAAAGTTCCATCAGGACACTTGGCGACACACTTCAGAGATTTCCCGAAGTGTGAAGTGGTCTTCCCTTGAGTCATGAACATGCATAAAAATAGTAATAGGCTCGTGCGCGAAATCATCGAAGCAATGGAAATTGAAGAAAACATCGTCTATTGTGGCAGCAGAGCGTCGGTTCCGCTAACGGATACACTATTTATGCGCACTGTTATACTTGGACCACGTGCCTAAAGGAGCGTATAAATGTACAAGGCGAGGAGTAATAAATTTATTTGGTAGTGTCAGCGCTTGTGCTTCGTCTTTCGTCTTTATCTGTGTCCTGATCTACCTTTAGATGGACCAGTATTTTTAATACCTGATGAGGTAGCTACGGTTTTTTATTCTGGTAGTCAAATATCAGTACTGCTAACACCTGAAGAGCTGCTTCCGGGTTCTTATTGTCATACCCGCATATCGGTGCTCCTAACGCCTGATGACTGACTTCCGGTTTCTCATTCCTACGTCTCAGCTTACCCAGGACCTGCAGACGGAGTTGCCCCGGGAGCCCGCACGCCTGCACTGCTACGCTAACGGTGGCCAGCCAGTGAACAGGGAACCAGACAGCCGCTATTTTGTGAGAACGGACGACGCCCCAATGAAGGAGTACTTCACCTACTGTTCCGGCCTGGCTGTCATAATGACCTTCAACGTCATGCGGACACTCCTTAGAGCGTCACCCAAGGTGCATCCCCACCCCACGGTAAGCCCTCTTGTCCCCTTTGCGTGCCCTTCCCCAAAAAGCGACACTTCTACTCGCGAGAATACAGGCTCGAAATTTAGCTATTTTTTGTATGTACGCTCGAATATTTTAGTTACCGCAAAGTAGACGCGCTTACGTGCGCTGATCCGCAATGATTTCATGCTTCTATACGCTGTTACGTATGCACTCACTCGGGTGGCCTATACATCCCGAGATGCTTTGCTTTCAGCTACGAGACAGGAGGAAGACACGAATCGTCAATCGCTCCTAGTGTTGCGTTCATTTCTGCGCACCTGTTCTTTAATGTGCCAGAGGTTTGTGCCGATTAAAGGCAGCCAAAACAAAGTGCAAGCTTACTTCATTAAAAAGACTGCTTTATCCCGACAACAATGATATTATTTTATCGTAAACTTCAAAAAAATATAGGAGATATGACAAAAAGCATGGGAAGTGGTTGCGGATCATTAGCCACTTTCCGGACACTTTTCTGTAACATCACGTAATCTTGTTTGTGCAATTATTGGGCGAAGAACTAAGCCATCTCTGAGACGAATGGCAGGAGGACTGTAGCGTGTTCCACAGTTTGGTTCGATTGCATCACTTGAGTGCTAACGTGCCGTTCACACTAAACAGGATACTTCTATCGCTTGCCCATACAACATCACCCCTGCCAATAACACACCACTGCGGCGCGAAATTTCAAAGTTGTTCTATGCTTCTTGATTTTTTTTCGGATAAAACATACATTGTGGCAGCCATCTGGCTGAGTAAGGTACTGACGCCTGGTTCTTCAAATATTAAACGAAGTTTTACTCCGTCTTGATGACCTTAAAATGATTCACTCCGCCATTGTTTAACTTCCCAACGGCACTCCCCGTGCTCGGCCCAAATTCGCAAGACTTCAAACTCAGGTCTTCCCGAAAGGAACAGTGGGAAGAAGGTGAAGAAGGTGGGAAGCCCATGTTGCAGTAATTTACGTGCAAATTCGCCGACGCGACGCCCTCTTGTGGGGTAGCCATCTTTCTTCGCAGCTGGTACAACTTGCGAAATTATTGGCTGCCGGTGAAGTTATTCCTGCGAACGCTGCGGACCGCCAACACCACCAAACAATGGGTATTCCGCTAGATAAAAGAATTCATTTCATGGCCAGCTTGTTTTGCAGGAAACGCTATTTTACTGACAGAACTGGTACATGGCAAGGCAGGCAGAATGTCACATGAGATTTTAATAAGTACAGTCAAATCATCATAAAAATGTCTCTGTTCTGCTAAACCTGCCAGATGAATATATAGGAAGGAAAGAAGCTGAATGTTTGAGTTAATATTTGGGCGCCAGATTTTCGGTTTGAGTGTTGGGAGGGGCGTGCATAGCGAGTCATTTATTGAACATTGGAACGTTGCTCACAAGCAACAGTCCTCTTGAAAGCCACCAAGTGTCCGTTATTACCATTCCAGCCACTAAGAGGGTGTCCCATTTGCGGGAAGCCTTCTCTTCAACTGGGAGTACTCGTCGTCGCAAGCAAGTTTTACCACACCTCGAGACCCGAGTGACGGGAAAAATTGGTTCTTTTTCAGCGTTTAGAAGTGTTTATTTTGTGAGCATTGTTGGGGAAGGGATCCTGGCGGCGTTGAGCCATCCATCGTTAGTCATATACAGCCTGCAGACGCTACATTGCGGCAACAATACATTTCCTATACAGGACAGAAAAAATGTACTTCTTGCAGTACGCAAATCATGAATGAAAGACGATGATGGGCTGCACATTGCGTAACGCTATTTAAAACGTACGTAAACACGGTTACTTATGAAAAAAACACCAGTACAAACAAACAAAACTATTCATTTAGGGAATTTTACGCAAATATTTCTCTACTTGCACTTCGATGCACATGTCTTCACAGGACTTCCCCGTCAAGCCTCTACTCTCCTCCGCTATCCTGTCAACTCATCCCCTTCCGTGCTGTTCCTAGCATGGTAAATGCAATGGGGGTTTGTTTTATTCAATTCAGTTTTTCGCGCTTCCACTGCTCGCGCGCGATCATTTGGAACAATTCGATTTTGGTGGACTTGGAATACCGCTTCGAGGTCTAGTCTTGAGTTTCAAGCTCTTTTTGTATTTTTTGGTCGAAATATGGTTTTTAATGCGTAGTTTCATTTGATCCCGCAAAGATAAAGCACCCTTGTCGTCTCAGTTAAAAGCACGCTGCCAGGGCCATGTATGAATTGATGGTTCGCCTTCAATGCACCTGATGTTTTCTTTTTGATGTACGAAAGCGTTTTCCAGATTTAGCGATTTCGAAAGGTTTTGGATATATAAACTTCCCGTTCCAGAATTTGGTTTTACCGTTTCGGCTGCGTTGCTGAATCGAAGGTTAGACACTCAGACTGACAGACCGAAATTGGATGGTTTAGGGAACCCCCAAAAAAGTATCGCCTTTAAAAGACCGTGCCTTGATGGCAGTTTAACTGACACTTTCGTATTTTTAGGCCAGAAAAAAAAGATAAATGAGATAGGAGGGGGAGCTTCAAAATGGCAGAATAAGTGACGGATGCGCTTTCGAAACAGAGACTCCGATGTTATTCGGCTTCTGCAAGAGGCACCGCTTGGGCACTAAGCTCCTCCTCCCTGTACGAACATCGTCGATGTGAAGACTGTAGCTGCAGCCGTCTTGGGCCCAGTTTCCCTGCTTTTGCATACACGAAACGTTCCTTCATATTGGCCCAAAGAGCCTGGTCTTCTGGAGGAGGGAGGAATGTGATGTGTACATAGCACCCTCTCTGTGAACCAATTCCACCCACTATTTTATAGTTTACTCTGTCACGACACGGTGGGGTGTGTGTGGAGACAAAAAAAGTTAAAGGGACGCACACGTGACAACAACAGCGACATGGCTGGCGACCCTGGTCAGCTTCTCCTTTCATAATCAGTGCTCACTGATCCAGAGGGCTAAGGCAGCAGTCATTGCATCTCCAGCCCTGGTCCTCTGGTTCGACCTAGGCATTCTATTTTAAGTGCAGAGCACTTTAAGGGCCCGCCCTACCGTCATAACTCCTCCGGGATCATGGCGTCACGCGCCAAAACAGGGGCTTCGAAAAGATAACTGTTTCCGCTGGTCGCGGTAGAACCTGCGTCTCTCGCGTTACTAAGCTCATGTCTGCCCCATCTGGCCGCCGAACCTCACGTTAGTCACATGGTAAGTGTTGCGCGTGGTCTCTGCGCAGCGCCACTGTCACGGAGGCTGCTTTTGCTTGGCGACAAAAAGTACACGGAAATATAAAAAAGGAAAAACGACATGAAATATTGCATTTTTGATTGATTGATTGATTGATTGATTGATTGATTGATTGATTGATTGATTGATTGATTGATTGATTGATTGATTGTTTGATTGTGGTGTTTAACGCGCCGACGCAACGCAGGCGATGAGGCGCGCCGTAGTGGAGGGCTCCGGATTAATTTTGACCACTTGGGGATCTTTAACGTGCGCCGAAATCTCGAACACACGGGCGTTTTTACTTTTCGCCTCCTATCGGAAAAGCGGCCGCCGTGGCCGGGAATCGAATATTGCATTATTGCATTAATGAAAAGTCAATGAGACGGCCTCGTCATGGGCCTTTTTCTGGGGCTCCGCCGCCCTCTCTTGATGGCTTTCGCTATCAACGCCAGGCTGATACTGAGACTACTCACAAGATGGTGCCACAGCCCCTCTGGCGAACCACTACTCCGCACTTCGGCAGCTTCCACGTTCAGTGGAACTGCTTTCTTTTTGCTACGCTCTCCATTCCTTACCTTCAGTTGCCCCTAATACACGACTTTCCATCCATTCAAAGAGTTGAAGCTGAAATTACGCAAATGTGCTAACGCTTCCACAAGTACGTATTTCTTTTTCCCTGCCAACGCAGGACGACGCGTACGTGACCGGCGACCTCGCTCTGCTCCAGGGAGTCGGCCACGTCAATATTGGTCGCTTGTACATCTATGATCCCTTTGGAGAACCAAACGGAAGATGCCTTGTCATCGGCGATTGCATCTTCATGCACTGGCAGGTCGTTACAGGTGGAAAGCCCACTGAAGAAGCCGCGCGGACCCTGGACGCCCGCTTCTACTGGTCTCTACTGCTCACGGACCAAAAGATGCACGCGGGAAAGAGTCTGGACTTATCATCCAGGCTGAATTCTCGCGACTATGCACTTGCTTTCCAAGAGACGAGGGCACTGCTGGTCAAACGCAACAGCATTGGTAAAATGCAACAAGCGCCTCTGGCCTCTCCATAGAGGACGTTGAATTGTCTCGAAAGATTTTCTTCGACGCTAAGCGGACATAGGGCTCTACCGGACGGGCGTAGTCCGATGCTTGAGAGTGCATATGCGTATATGCTCGCCTGCATGTAAAAATAAATCCGACTGTGATTAAGTACGTCATGCCGCATTGTCCTCCCCTGGAGCATACCTTGTGGGAAAATGGCATTATGATTGCTACCCATACAAACTCTTGTTGCTAACCGGTGGGTTGATATACGAAAGCGATTTCTGTCTGCTCCATACGAAAAAGCAGATTCTCACCCGTGTGCAGTGACATTCCTTGTATAAGCAATTTACTCATATGGTTTCAGTAACATACGTATCATCGTTTCTTAATCTTATAAAGTGACATACCCAACATTTGACGGCAAAATATTAGGGCGCTAACGCCGGGCCGGAGTTTTTTTTGTTATGTAAGTAATACCCCTATCATACGGGCAATTTGAATCGCGATTGAGTCGGTCCGCATCGGGCGCTGATACACGGACGTTTCAATCGCGATCGAGTGCGATCCCGCTCGAACCAAATCCTGGTTTACAAAATGCAATTAAGGTTTGCAAGCGCGACCAGGCGAAAGCTGTGATACTCTTGCTCCCGCTGAGTAATCGCACAGAAGTTGACAACATCAACTAATGCCCCAAATTGTATCTAATAACTTGATCCAAATAATTGTGAGGCAACATTTATATAGTTACGTATGCCTACGACTACGGAAATCTCCCAGACGCCGAGCGCGAAGCCCATTTTTCGGTGCCACATGGCGTACGTGAGTGTTACCGGCGCAACTTCATCGTTATTGAAACGTGCCGTGTAGCATTGGCGGTGCGTCGGGCACTCTCGAAAATTCAATCGCGCTTCTCTTCAATCCCTATAGAAAGTGCCCTTGTGAGAGGGGTAGTACAGAAGTAGCCGACTAGGAAAAGGCTCTCAGGGGCCTTTTGAAATTAGCAGAACTTTAGTACCACACCTTAGGAATATCGGAAGCACTTTTAGAATACCTCAGTATGTCCTTACAACACGCTCATTGCCCCATGTGTAGAGGTTAACCCTAGGTTTAAAAGTGCGTCAGATCTGAATGGCCCAGAGACCAAAAATTCTATCCTTCGTCCTTGATGCTAGAATGGTAGAACTCGAAGAGCTAAAAAAATTGTGTTATTCCCGTTAAAACAAACAAATTTTGAGTCTTCATGTCTTTTTAAGAACTTGTTCGGTGCCTGCGGTCTCTTGTTTGGGTTTTTCCAACCTACTTAACAATAGCTGTGTAAAACAGAATCAATTTAAAGTGGCTACGCCCAGTCGTCTTCGGAAGCTTATCTCCGCATGTGTATTTCGGTTCCGATTCCCTCCTTTTATTAGGTGTTAATTAATTTTCTGTGTGTTTTTGGATGAAACAACAAAAAAGAGAAAAAAAACGGGCGCAGTTGGCGTTTCTGGTATTTTCTCAGTGGGGCAGATAGGGCAATTTAAAAAAGAGAATGTCGAGAAGACCAAAATGCTCCTGGAAAACTTGGTCTCTGCGTAATTGCAGACAAAGCCATTCACTAAAGCCGGGAGAAGAGATAGGACGAAAGGTAACAGAAAGCGCCCATTTCGCTCCGTTGCAAGGAAGAAGTAAAGAAGTGAGGCGAAGGCTGAAATATGAAGGTTCAATCCACGAGTTAAATCGATATCCGGTCGAGGCGCAAATCGGTTGTCACTCGGGAAGCCACTTGGATGTCATCTCGAGTCCCCGTACTCCGCATTATTGCCATCATCCACGTAGTGGAGATGCGGCCATTTTTCTTCAACTGTGAAGTTTTTGAGGAAGTTGTATAGCTTTCCTTTGTACCCGTACGGCTGCATTGGGGTGCATGTCAAACATTCCGTCGCTGATAATCTTTTATAGATGTCCCGCTAGCACGACCTGGTGTACTGGATTTACAACAGAATCACGCACTCACACCTACCAGCTACATCATGAAATGTTGCTAAATACATGATCTCTCTTCGCTTGTGGCCATCATGATATGCCCACTCCACACTCCGCTTAAGAAGCAAATTTATGCCTCGATATTGGATTGGATGGATCGCGCTACTTTGCGTCGTCGTTTTGTCTGGCGGAATGGCTACAGCTTCTGGAGCACCCAAACGCTTTCAGAAAAAAAAAAAGTTTAACCCAAACATGTACCTTATTAAATCAGAAAATATGGCGCTAAAGGTACAGAAAAATGGGCTAAAGATACTCCAAAAAAAGGATGTCTGCTTAAAGAAGGCAATGAATGATTGCAATAGCCCCGAAGTTCTTAAGAAATCTCTAGTAAATAAACTGACCTAACTTGCGGAAAAATATCTATAGCATGACATCATTCCTAAGGATGCAGTGAAAATCAACAGCATTAGTGGACGTTTTTCATTAACTAGCCCTAGACAGTCTGTGCGCGTTCAAAGGACTGCCCTCGGTCTAGGGGCCCCGTTTAAACACATAAGAAAATCGAGTGCCAGATAACAACCCTGGCAGTAGGTTAGCCTCCCGGGACTAATAATGTAGGAGTCCCAGTGTTGAATTCTCGGACGGGTATGTCGTTGTTCCGCACACGTTGTGTTAGGGATTACGTCCTGGCGGGCCTCATTCGTCTTGTTTTGGTGTCCGCGGGTTTGGGAAAGACCTCTACCCCGGTCTCTAGGCCCCGGCTGGTTCACAGGTCGTGGGCCTGCCTCATGTCCTGGCCACTGCTCGTGGAAGCGCTTCGGAGAGAGATAGAGAGAGAGAAACACGTTATTGGTGAGACACCGGGTTCAGGTTGGGGGTGCGGCCTCAGCAAAAATGGCCGAAGCGACCTGTAGTGCCCGTTGCTTCAGGGTCCGTTGATCCACGAGGCAAGAGCTACCCAAGGCCTGCTCCCAGTGGGTTGGGGTGGGGAAGGGAGGGTAGGGGTCCGCGGGGCACTCGCATAAAGAGTGGTACAGCGTGTCGAGGTTGCGGCATCTCGGACACTCTGCGGAGAGGAAAAGGTGTGGGTGGGAGTGCTGTAATTGCGTGCGATGGGGGAAGGAGTGGGTTTGTAGAGTGCGCCACATCTGTGCTTCCTCTATCGTAAGTTCGGCGTTTGGTGGGGGTAGTGTTCTGCGGGTGAGGCAGTAGTGTTGTGTGATGTCTCGGTATGTGGTGAGGGCGTACCCAGTGACGTCGACTGCTTCACGCGTAACCAAGAGGAGTGCTCGCCCAGGGTATTAATGCTCGGGCCTGCTGATTAGCCACCTCGTTGGTTCCCACGCCAGTGTGAGCCGGGATCCACAGCAACATCACGGGCTGGTCGGGAGGTTTTTTTAGAAGAACTGTTAGTGCCGAGGCTGAGATGTTGCCCTTCTCATAGTTGCAAAGCACCTGCTGTGAATCCGATAGCCCGAAGGTCGGTGTTGGCGTCTTGGTTATGGCGAGAGCCAGGGCTGTTTCTTCTGCAGTGGTGGGGTTTGCCGTACGGACGGAGGCTTAGATTGCTGGTTGCGGTTCTGTGGCGGAGGCAATGCCTGCGATTGCGAAGGCTGCTCTGTCGGGGTACCGTGCCGCATCCACATACACGGTGTGTTTGTCAGGTGGATAGTGCTGTGAGTGGTAATGCGCGCGTGCCATTCGGAGGAAGAATAACTGCTGCAGCTCTCGCTGGAAGACACCCTACTCATCAAGAAAGATCTTCGACGCTCCACGCGTGCCCTTCTCCCTCCGCGTGGGTCTGGCCTTCCTGGTGGCTTAACCCGCCGTGAAGAGGTCGTGCTTCGAAGAATCCGCCTGGGCGTCGCTCTAACGCCTTCTGTGCGAGCAACGTAGACTTCTAGTCTTGCAGATCTCTTCTCGACCTGCCCCTACTGCCCTGCTCCTATTGCTGCGGTGACATTGGAACACTTGCTAGGGACGTGCGCAGGGCTTCAATCAACCCGAGCTCGACACATGGGGCCCAAAGAGCATCGTGCATGCAGACCTCCCGATTATGAACGGTGGACGCACGGCCCACATTACAAGAAAATGTTGGAATTTATTGGCGAAACTTGACTCTATAGTTTCCTGTTCTGTGCCCGCCTCACATTGTGTGTTTTTTTCTTTTGTTTCCTTGCCTTCTGTGTCGTACCCCTGTTCTGTTTTGTATATTGCTTTCCCGTTACCTATGCCCTGTGGCCAAATGGCGCAATAAAAAAAACTTCGGTGACTTTTGTGCACGACCAGATGGTCGGCGCCAATATGGCCAGTTCTGTGTCGGTTCTGTCCAGAATTTGCACACTGCAGGGGCCATTCAGAAAAACGGTTCTGAATGAACAGTATTAGTTTGGTTCTCACGTAAAGTGGAGGTAATTTCTCGGGACTACTGGCAATGCTGAATTCTCGAGGAAGGAGAGGAGGACAGTTGTCATCATGAAAATATTATACTTGTCCTAAAACAGGTAGTGTTGTGCAAGAGCGCTCAGACCAAATTCACTTCATCTGGCGACGCATGACGGCGGCGCCGATTCGCGCCTCTGTCAGACTGCCCGCGGCAGACGGTCCCCAAATTGCTGGCGCCGCAGAATCGCCTGTCCTTTTAACTTCTCAACGGCTGGCCGGAATCATGCCTAGGACGAACTGCCCGCGGCAAACGCGCAGCGTCATGTCTGGGGAGGGTGCCGCTATATCGCTTTCCCTTTCCCCGTCGTGGCGGCTCGGCGAAAGCAACCCCTTCGCCTCCATTCCTCAGATTCAAACTTCGGCTAGCGGGAGTCCGGATTGAAGCAA
Source organism: Haemaphysalis longicornis (assembly GCF_048455015.1). Classification (NCBI taxonomy): domain Eukaryota; kingdom Metazoa; phylum Arthropoda; class Arachnida; order Ixodida; family Ixodidae; genus Haemaphysalis; species Haemaphysalis longicornis. The sequence continues at coordinate 74,655,166 of NW_027526225.1, read as the reverse complement.
TTCAAACTGCTCGCGGCTACAACGGACTTCTGGGGGTATAAAGCCCTCCCGGAAGCACAGCAGGGTTGGCCCTTTTCGGAGGCGCCGAGTTCAGACGTGCTGTCGCCTTAATGCGAGCATTGTAACGCTGTTGTTAGCCTTGTATCTACTGTGTATAAATGTGTCTGCGACTTTTCGTCGGCTGAAGAACTTCATCGGTCTGCTCTGCGCCGCGTCGATAGCGGACGGAGCGAGGCAACGTCGCTACACCGGTGACTGCGCTCCGATGGCCAGTCGCAACAGTGGTGGCTGCGGTGGGATGCACCTGTCCCAACTGTAGTCATCTGTGCGATGCCCTAAACACGTTACACGTACGTTTTCTTATAATCTTCGGGCGGTTTTTTTGTGCCCTCATCATTCAAAAAGGCGCAACGTGTCGATTGACAAAACAAGCCCACCTAATCACCGGCTTTCACTGCTACAATACCATGTAAACTGGCGTGGGTAGACACTCTGATGATTCTGCTACAAAAGCAGCTAATTTTTTTGTCATGCTTTGGGCGTTTTGGCGCCACTCGCCACAGTATTTTTTATGTGTTTTGGTAGTATGAAACAAACATTCAATGGCACTTATAGGTTTAGGAACCAGGAAGAAAAGTTTGCCATACGAAGAGCGCGGGTGACTGAACCCGATGAACTCCATGTTATCAGCCATAGAGTACGTAACAGAAAAAAAGACGGCGTAAGAGCAACCCTGCCGGCTTGATTGCTATTCGTTTCCGGTATTCACGTTGCATCCACAAAACTGGTGCGCAGAAATAATTATTGAGTGATGGACTGTTACTGCAACACCGCGACCGTCTCTTAATCACTGTCTCTTCCTCCCCAGTCCACGCCCTGACTGTTTACGGACCGGGCTACACCTCATCGAAGCGGCGGCGACCGGTTGGCCGATAGGAAGGCCATGCCGCGGACGTCTGGCGGTCAGCGCCTTCTGTGACCTCACGCGTGTGACCCCTCCCCCATTTGCCCTGTCACAGCTGTGATGGCGAAGCCAGCACTGACCAGACGGATAGTCTGTCCCGCACAATTACCGAAATAGCTTTGTAACAGGCGGGGGCACGGGTGGCCTGAGACTGGATAGCTGTACGAGACGAGGTCATCTGAAGAGTAGCCGAAATGAAAGAAAAAGTAAAAAGCACCACAAACTCGAAGAAACTGCCTGCGTCTCTCACAGGACTGCGTTGTTCCACCAAGTGTACTCGCGCAGTGTACAGCGAAAGGACTAGGGCCCGTGACCGTATGATTCAGTGTGAGGTTACCAGGCTCCGATAGCTGCGGCTGTACTGCGAGCTGTTGCACAGGATGGCTCTATCGTAACACGGATAATACATCACCTTTAGCTAAGCTTCTCTTGGCCCACGCCATCCGTGCTCAACATGTAAACACCCTGCACCCCACGCAGCCTCTCCAGATTTCTCAAGGAGCCCAGCTGTTTTGGGTCGAACTGTCCGCTTTTAAGATATCCCAATCTACAAACACCCCACCTTCTGTTTCCAATTCCCTCACTTGGCGTAGAGCCCTCCTGCCACAATAAAATCTACCTCCTTCGCCTCCATGCAGAAATATCACCCGGAGTAAACACCTGAATTGCGCTCTTTGTGTCTGCCAAGATTGCACTGGGTGGAGCACATGCTCGAGCATGGGCATGTGAATTATGACAAGAGCACCTCAACTTTATCCAACTGTCTTAAAATTATCTTACGTGGTAGCGCCGCTAGTTAATTTTTGTGCTACAAACGAACCAATCACAGCGTTCATATCACGTGTGTGGCAGCAGCAGGTGATGTTGGTCTCAACCTTCCCCGTTCCACCCCTAATTATTATAAAAAGTCTGTTTTGAGTGGTCCAAGTAGATGTGTAATAATCATGGGCTGCCCACAGCAAGAACATCTGGAAAAATAAAATAAACCTAGATTACCTTAGTTTTTTAGAAAGATTTCTTTTGTATTTGGTATACCAAAGCTCCCCTGCTGGTCTCTTTACATGCACATGTGGATACCTTTTCCCCTCTCCGGGTTCTCGACCATTACCCTCTCTCAGACCATTACCCTCTTTCAAGATTATTGTACTTACACAACAAGAGCCTTGCGCTCATGTCAGATGGGGATCGGTCTCAAACGAGCTTCCCAAGCTAGAGGACAAGCAATCGATGAATCTCAAAAAATACACGGTCTGGGCTTGTAAAAAGCAATCTGCTGCTATCAGCATTGCAGTATTTTTCTTTGATGTCCCCCTTTCCTACCCGGAGACCGTTTCACCCTGGTTCCAATGCACAAAAGGCTAAATGAATTTCTCTCGGGCAGTGCCTTTCGATTTCCTTCGCCTCGCCTCCTTCAGGTGCTCTGCGGCGTCCCCGCGTGCGCTGTACGTTTTCAGTCCCCCATTCAACTGTTACTATTTGTCCATGTATAATGACTCTTAGGACATCAAGCTTGTGTATATATATATATATATATATATATATATATATATATATATATATATATATATATATATATATCACATTGCGCCTCCCTGAGTGAGACAAACGGTATGACGCCGATGATGACCACCCCCAATTGCAGGAAACAAAAAAATACCTTCACATAAATACCCGAGAAAGTGGTGGAGAAACAGTCCAGCCGGTAGCCTAGTGGTCATAGCACCAGAACGGTATTCTGGAGGTCGCGGGTTCCGATCCCACCCGGCGGGCATTTTTTTTTCACCTTCTTTTAGTCTAAAAAAATTCTCCATCCGTTTCTATGACCTACCGCATACTCCCCTTTGCTTTCCGAGGTTTTCTTTACGGCCAACCCTCATTTCTGTCTCAGTTCAACGCGCTCCTCATTTCCTACTCTGATTCGCTACATGCATAGCGAGGGTTCGTGGGTTCTGGCAGTCTTGGTGCCATGGGGAGCTTAAGAGGGTTCAACACTGGTCGACCACTCTCGACATGTGTAGACACTCGAGCCACGGCCCGGGGGTTAAAAAGAAGTTCCCCTTCACCCCGAGTATTCCGAGTGGGTCTGGCTACCACCCCCAAGTGCAGGATACAAAAAATACCTACAGATAAATACCCGAGAAAGTGTTTGGGGAAACCGCCCCGCCCGTAGAGTAGTGGTCATCGCTCCAAACCGTTATTCTGGAGGTCGTGGGTTCGAATCCCACCTGGCGGGCATTTTGTAACCGCTTCCTGTCTCAAAACATTTTTTATCTGTTTCTATCACCTCCCGCATACTCCCCTTTGGTTTCTGAGGTTTTCTTGACTGCCGACGTTTATTTTAGTATATATATATATATATATATATATATATATATATATATATATATACATATAGGTTCGCATTCCAGCGGGCGAGCATGTTTTCCTCCACTTCCTTTCTTTCAAAAAATGATTTGTTTGAAGGATAATAAATGACCTACCACGTTCTTCCCTTTGCTTTCCCTGGCTTTCTTGGCGGCCTACCTTTAGTTCCATCCTAATTCGATGAACCCCTCATTTCCCATTCAAACAAGTGACATGAGATGGCACTAGCCGCTCCTGTCATCGTCATCGACTGGACGAATATTGTTCTTGGCAATTCTGGACGTTTTCATAGCTGCTGGCTCTCTAAAGTAGTGCAAGTATTCAGTAAATTAGTGCATTCCTCCGGCCCATTTTTCAATAAATTCCAAAAACAATTATGAGCAGCTTACCGAGTTCGTTATATCGAGGTTAACCGCCGCAACGCCTTCGTTACATAGAGGTCGCACACGTATGGGATTTTATGGCGGTAGGAATTGGGAAGTGAAAAACTTCGTTAAATTCGGCAATTTCTTACAAGTTCATTACACCCATATTTAACTGTATATATCCTTTAGAGAATACCCGGCATTGTGCGCATCTGATTGATGCATAATTCCACACGCCATGGCTGACGATTAAAAAATGGCTGGCAATTAAGATACTCCCTAAGGCGATATTTCGGCGCAGCAGCAGTGCGCTGAGGCAGCACTCACTCCAGGGTTCTGTATACGCAGTGATGATGAGCCTCTGTGTCGGCGGCGCGAAGAGTGTCTCGTCTCGGGAAGGGAACGCGAAATGTGTCTTAAGCGAACGCACATAATAGTCACGCGCACGCCCCATTCATCGTTTTTGCGAAGTGTAGCACGGTCGAGCGCCTCGTGCGGGGACAGCATTCTGTCCCCTCTTCTCCCCGACCGCACACAATCGGAGACCGTTGGCTCGCGCCCCCACGGAGAACCACCTTTCACATTCGATTTCGCGGCACTCTCCTCCTTTGCTCTCTTTCATCGTTCGCTTTTTGTTACACTCTTCGGTCCAATCATCGTTCGCTCGGGTACGACGAAGGCCACGCGGCTCAGTCTACGAACGCGAGACAAAGGTCTGCGCCCTTAAAAGAGACGCAAATTACTTTATTTGAGCTTTGCGCAGTTAGAAGGCTGTCGTGGCTGCCAGTTTCTACCGGCGATGACGTTGGCGGATCTAGTGTCTCGGCAGACTTGGATCTCCTGCTCTGAGCTCGCCAGTGCCTTTTGCCAGTGCTCATTGGAGGAAATGTGGGAAAGGGTCTTCGAAGCATCCCCATATAATGTCGTGAACAGTCGCAAGGCCTCCGCAGGCTTTGCTGTTCGGTGAAGGGTAAGAGCGAGGGTGAATGAGGTTGAGTGTGGCTCGGTGTGCAAAGCAGTTGGGTTTGGAGGAGTCGTCACAAGTGCTCTTGTGCGGTTGTGATCAGCACGTTGGCTGACGGGAGTTTTCTGTGGAAGAGGCGCTAGAGCATGCTGATTTCTCGATGTGAGACCATTCCGTCTCTCGCGGATTTGGTACTATGGTAGGGGAACGCGGTTGCCCCGGCTCGGATATAAACCCTCGACATATGAGGACGGCCTCGTTACCCTCCCGGGCAGCGTGCGCCGAATTCCATGCGGGTTCTACCGGGGATTTTGGTGTGTGCAGGTGGACAATTTAGGTTACCCGCCACGGTAGCCCATTGGCTAAGGTGTTGGGCTACTGAGCACAAGGTCGCGGGTTCGATACCCGCCCACAGTGGACACTTTTCTGATGGAGGCGAAAAGAGAAAAATTGCCCGCGTGTACGAGATTTCAGCGCGCGTAAAATTTCCAGGAGGTCACAATTAATCCGCAGCGCTCCACTAGGCCGCGCCTAAAGGCCTACGTTGCATCGGCGGGTTAAACGCTACAATCAATCAATCATAATTTTTGTTCCCTGCCTGCGATAATTGGCCTACGGAAACTTTTGAATGGCCGTGTTACAATCAGATATTACATTTGTAAGTATTTTCATTTGCACCAGGAGCTGTTTTGCTGACTCGGAAGGGAATGTATGTGGGCTAGTAAACGCGTTGCAATTTTCGGCTTAAAAACCTGCGTTAAAGACGCACACTGAGGACTTCTTTAGTAAAATTAGCATGCCAGTCGTAGAAGCAGCAAAGTACGTTGCTGCCCCTCGTAGAAGCAGCGAAGCAGCATTGTGAGCACATTTAAGTCATCGCATAGGAACTCCATAAGGACAATTTTTTGAAAATTCCAGAAGTAACAGCGAAAAGTGGTAGTGCACAGAAATTTGTGATAACCCCACTCAACCTGGTAAAGTTTCCAGTGCTTTTGTGGATATATGTAGGTCTTACGAATCTCTAAAAAGTGCTTTTTTGGTTTTCTCCTAACCACCACCAATGGTGCAAATCGGCATTTTGGAGCATATTTTGTGTTTTGGGATATTCCTCAATATCCGCGTTAGAGATATAGATATCTCGCTGGTTTTTGTTGACAATGGTTACAAATATAAATCCGAAAAGCTAAATTTACGGATGTTACTCCACAAAATTATTTTTTTAAATGACACGTCTGACGAGCCGAAAAGGCCTAACAGCGGATGGCAACGCCTCGCCAAACTGATGGTTCAAACTACTTCATATTTTGTGAGCAAATTTTGATGTCTTGGAACTCGAACATGCTGATTATTTTTTAATTATACCTGGGAGAGAGTAAAAACACTCAAATTTCTTTCAAATATTTCTTGTTTACCGCAGGCCAGCTGAGATATTTAATTTGGTTTTCTTGTTACATGTAACTTATGCACGTACCAAAACACTGTTTTAAAATATTTTTCTGTAATAACTACCAAATGGGGAGGATCAGAATTTCGGGAAAATTTCGTGATTTTACAGATTCCTCTTATATTGCCCTTTGATATATCCATTTTTTTAAATGTCCAAATGCCGCCCGTACAGTTCTCCAAAAACCAATTTAACGATACTGTCCTCACACGCGCATCAAAAGGCGAGTGGGAGTTTTACTGACACACCTACGGACGTGGAATTTCCTTGAATATTCCTGCACTGGGCATCTGTTGGGAATATCTGGCCCACGCGCCTGTCGTGGGATTCCATATTATCTGCACCTGTAAACTCAAGTGAGCGATACACTCGTCGACTGACTCGTAAGCCCAGCAAAAACTGCTATCTCTGGGGACTTGCAATTTCGAGAGCACACGATAAGGCGGAATTACCCGAAGCTCCAACCGTGACAGACGTAAACTATTAAATTGTGTTTCCGTAATTTCTGGTTATCTCCCTCAACGGTGCCGATATTCAACTGCATTCTGCAGATATGTGTATTTGGTGGACCTAGGGAATAGCCGATATCTGCATTACTGATTGAAAAATGCGACTGGATGAATGTTACCTATACAAATGTCCACTCGTTTGAACGCACCAGCTTGGCACAATTCCTACTGGTATCATATCAATAAAACACGAGTTCCAACCGTTTCTCATTACCACATGCTTTCGGAAGGAGCCAATGTATTGACAGCCGGCAGAAGTTTCTCTTTGTGTACAATTTCACGGTGAGCTAGCTATTTGTGGAGAGTGAAAAATAACTGAGCAGGTGTTATACCTAATGGTGCCTGTAGTGAAGGGACCCACCCGGGCATCGACCGGTACTACCAGAAATTAAGGTTAAAGAAAGGAGAACTGTGGCGCTATCTGTATTCGGTATAAGCCTTGCTCGTGTTTTTATTTCGTTGAAAGGAATGCGCAACTTCATTTGGTGGGTTGCTGATTCATTCTCTTGACACAGCAGGTGTTGTGACACAAAGCACTGCCCTGGTTGACTTCCCAAGAATGCACTCGACTTCCCCATTATTGCCATAAGCGAAGTTCGGGAATCTCCACTAACGTGAAACCTGGGGCGATGCATGCAGTGTACAAGTGTATTCTTGGCGCCTTGGCGTTTTTGCGAATGGAGATAGAACCGTTCCGTGTAGAGGTACAGAGCTTTGGTGCCAAAGTATCTTTTCTTTGAAGCACGAAGCTCTCTAGCGCGAGGCGTAAACGAGGCTCTCGGTGTTTCAGTAGTACGCGTAAGAAGCGCTCCTGCACTAGGCGTAAACTAGGGTCACGGCGTTCTGTTAGTGCGCGTTACGTTTTAGGGCGAGGCATAAGCGAGTTGCCCGGTGTTTCAGTGCCGTGACTACGTCAGACGACGCTTACGACGACGACATGGGACGCCGATGGCCCCTAAAGGGCTTACCCCTTAAAATAGACCTGGGGCCCTTCATGGTAATCAGATACTTTATCCCTTGTTCAAAGTTCAAAGGTCTTGTGTTTCTTCGCGAGGAAAGCATACTTTTTGTTTTGCTTTTTGCCTTTATTTTCTGTGTCATGAAGCCAAGTGTACAACGTTTTATGATTTTCTTTTATATTTGGTCCCTCGAAATAAGTAGAAAGTTTCCAGACAGCCTTCACGTTCGTATTTTTTTCCGTTTATGTCTGCGCCATTGATCAGTGTATTTAGCATAGAAAAAAACCTACAGAGAGCTTTCCATCAAGCTCGAATCTCGAACTCCTTGTGCTGGTGAAACTTAATATGACCTACCAAATCTGTCCGTGCACGCATAACAGCAGCAGATGCTAAGACGCACGCAACATCATAAAGCAATGCAAACCTCGCACTCCTAAATGACCCAGCCGTCCCAACTCGCACCGGTGACAGCACAGGGCCGCATTTCCAGGCTTGTCCTTTCTCTGAGTGTCACTCGACATCACGTGGGCCAGTATCGCGTGTGATTTGGGATATGATCATTGCATCACACAAATCGGAATCAAGGGCCCAACTTGGCTCGGCAGTATCCACTGAACAGGCCCAATAAAGGATCGTGACTCCTCGCAGGTCAAGCAATACCATTACTGGGGGGAACCTGTCTACGAGAATTAACTCCGACAAAAAAGCGGTCGCCATGGTACACCAGGCACCAAATGTTATCTCACACAGCTAGGCACAGCTAGGCATAGGATTGAAAATAAAGACAAGCCTAATGTTCGACTCAGTACACACCAAGCGCAATCCACAAGCATGCGGCGGAGTACGCCGCTCTCCTACGCCAATTAAACTTAAGGTTGTGCGATGGCCTACAGGGCACTGTCGAAAGTCGCCATAGTGCCTGCTCAGACAGCTCATCGACCTCTTGGCAGCAAGGCCTTGTAAAAGTACCAATGACGCGCCAAGCACCGCCACCTCCGAACCGCCAATGTCCTTGATGAAGACATAAAAGCAAAACTCATACCTGGATTCATATTGTTAAGCGTAATAGACATCATTCGTGCTTCCATGGCTCTCTAAGAAAATATCAGAGCCCTTTCGAGGGGCTTGGCCCATACTCACGATTCTGCCCCGCAAATCTTCACCGGTAGTACGAGCCGGCGGTATGCTTTTCCGTTTGTTATAAAAGTAGCGCACTGTTTCTCCTTCAAAATTTTCGTAACCTGATCCGCATCCTTTAGAAATTCTACAGCTAATATTCTTTCCGTGGTTTCGATAGGAGCACCGAACTTGGACAAGGCATATTTCCTCCCGTTTTATTGTAATTAATTGCTACGGCTGAAGGAGATGCTATCTGCGTACTATCGACTTGATACTGTTTCCCTTCAATTCCAGAACTCTTCCTGAGCAGATGTCCTCAACTATTTTTGCAGTTCGTTTCGACAATCACTCAACAAGACGATGCTACCCGCAAATCTCAAGTTGTTGAATTGTTCTCATTTGCTGTCGCCCCACTTCTGTCAAATATCCTGTCGTTACATTTTGTCTAAAAATGTGCAATACCTACAGGGAGATTGTTCCCCTTGTCGACACCCTTCGTAATATAGACTTCCCATTCTTCCTATGGACACTCGTCTATCGTCTCGTACGTTACTTATATAACTGTTCCAAGTTCATTATGTACAGTGATGCTCTGCACCGTGTTATCTGGATGTGTTCCCTACTGCTGTGACAACTACTTAATGATAGCCTTTCTTCCGATTTTGAAATTCCGTACAGGTTTCTTCATTCCGGCTGTTGATGCTTCAATGATTTCATTTTTGGACCATTCTTTGAGTACCGGCTGTTGTCTGTGCGGTTCAAATCTGAGGTGTAACTTCAACTTGGCTGTACGCATATATTTATTACGTCGCGCACGGCTTTGAAAGAAACCCGAAGATTAACACAAAGATTTATTTGTTAGGGCTCATCAGACTCGGGTGAAACATTTGGTGCCGAAGTTATTTTTTCTGGTTTGAGAATACACTCCCAAATAATGCGTTGTTACCCAGACAGATTAAAATTTTTTAAGATAACGTAATCTTTCGTATTGCAATGTTCCTCTCCGGCTATATGTATGATTCTTCAAGTTTGAAGCAATAACCGTAGTTCTGCGGCACTATCATGCGTTTTTCGCGAAAGGTCAGGGAAAGACTCAGTCACACACCGCCTGTCGAGATTGCACTAGGGCGAGACTCGAGCACCCGAACCACGGTGCCGCCACCCCTCGTATTAGCCGGGCGTTCTCGAAGAGTTGAACGGACCCAGCGCTACCGTCGCCTGTGGTGTTGAGGTAGACGCTCAGCGCTTCAGCTCCCGCGTTGACGGTGACTGCACGCCTGAGGCTGTCCCTGATGTCGGGGCAGTGGGACAGCATATGGGAGGTGCAAAAGGCGCACTTGCTCACCAGCCTGTAGACGAGCTGCAATCCGCGGTTGGAGCTGCGCGCGGCGATGTCGTTGAGAAACCATCCATCGCCTTTCGCGTTCTCCAGGCTGCAGCTGCATACATTAGTAGTCCTGGTTACCTCCCACGCATTGCAGCTTGTCGTGGACGCAGCTTTCGTTCGTTCTGCCCGTTCATTCTGGAGAAGCCGCAGTTCCTGCTTGCGACGTGTGCGGGAACTCTACCCTGTCCGGCCGCGATGGCTCCAGGCTGTTGCTTGGGCTCCCTCTTCTCACCGGCGTCTGCGGTCTCCCCAATGGTGATCTCTTTGCCGAAGTCTGGTTCCATCGTTTCTTCCTTGGCGTCGTAGTATTACTCCTCGGCGCGGAGTACTCTTGGATGACTCTCGCCTGGCGAGCCATTGGGGCGAGCACCAGCACTCGACGTACTGCCTGCGTCACGTACAAAAGCACCATGAGCAGACTTACGTGCGTGACTTGGTAGGTATCCGCAAGTGGTTGCTTCTCTGGCAGAAGATGTGACTTCGGCTGTCTTAGCAGCTCGCGCATTGTGGTATCCATGTCGCCGACGGGCTAGTCCTTCTTTCTCACCTTCCTCTCGTTTTTCTTTTGTAATGGGCAAATCTACTATTGAAATGTTGGGTATGTCCATGATCAAATTTATATTGCATTATTTAAGGACGAAAAAGAGGAAAAAACTATTAGGGAGCCAAACAGATCTCCTTCTTACAAGGCACCATGGGGCCATTTACTTGTCCTCCTGTGTATTTGCTAACTTTTGCCGGCATGTCGCTAGCCAGGAAGGTAAAGCTGTTGTTGCAAGCTTTAATGGAAGGGGAAGCGTTTAACCTACGGCAAAACAGCGGCAAGGCTGAAAACTTGGGCTCAGCCCTGATGGAGGCCATCTTAAGAGGCATATCATTTACTAATCATGTAGACCACGGCTACATGTAAATCATATAGATCCCGCACTATGCCACTTTTTGTACCCTGCCTTATTATGTCAAAGTAGGTATGGTGTGACTGTGATCAGGCGTCACCTTAGCCATTAGCGAGTTTTAGCATAGCAAATAGCGGACGCTAACGCAATGGTGGCGGGTGACGCGACCCACCGGGGCGAATGCGCATTAGTTCGGCGGGACGGTCGCCTATGCCTCGCAGAGCCCTCGCATTTGCTCCTGCTGAGACCCGACCTCACATGAGAGGCGCACATCCGCATTCGTGTTCCCGTAATCTGCCGTGGCAGGGTTAGCGTGCGCTCGACGCTTTGCTAAAACTCTCTCTTGGACGGCCCCCCGCACCAGATCTCTGTGGTCACCTGTGCGAGGACTGTAGCCAAAGCCCAAAGGTACCTGGACGAGGCGAACTCAACCCACCGGACGACGACTCCACCACCACCGTTTGTTCTATTAAACGTTTATTTATTCTCTCTCTCTGCTCATCATCTTTGCTGGTGCGAAAGCGTAAAAAATTGTCTCCAACGCACGCTGTGAAGGTGGTTGGAAAGCGAAGCTTTAAACGACACCCTCAACAATTGCCTAAGCAAGGTAACTTGGATTCACACACGTGGCTGTACAAAGTGTGAAAGGAGAGACTCTGCCAGCCGTTCCTTGGAATTTGCTGGGGCGGCGTCCCGAAAGCAGCAGAGTCGGACACGGCATGGCTGGAACGGTGGAAGCCGCCGCCTTAGGCCTGTCATGAGTCGGAAGTACGAGAAAACGGAGAGGAGCATTCTTTTAATGGTCGGACAGTGGAACCTAGCCATCCTGATGTGCTAGCTCGGGGATACACCACCACCGGACACAAGCGCAGCCACGGAAATAATTCGACATGTGAGCTTAATGATTCGCATTTATACCTATTTAAACTAGTTAGTTTAGTAAGTTTGAGAATCAGGAGAAAGCAGAGAGAACTTTTATAATCGCTATTTATCAGGACCAATTGCTCCCCCGCCTTTTGTACTACCTCTTAAAGCACAACCGAATTGATTTTCATCAATTTAGAAAACGGAGTCCCATCGTGGCAAGCAGTGCTCAAAAGTAGCTTTGCTCTATCGGCCAGATGTCTTTATGTTGCCTCTACATTTTGTATTCCCGCACTGCAAACCAATCCTTCACGTATCTCTGCCGTACTATCACTTAAATCCGTCGGGTCCGGGTAACCCTGCAGGTGCTGCCAAAGAAGTTATTCAAGCCTTACGAATCAAGCGCGCAATGGATACCACGCTGCGACAAAACAGACCCAAAACAACCGTCGCTAAAGCAGACGAAAAAGCTGTATGCCGGCGCGCCCGCCAGCGAGCTGGCCCCTCCGCGCCGGGAACGCTGGGTAAATTAGCTGTGTCATCAGAGCGTGCTCTGTAAGTTAAACATCCCCCTGTACCGCCTCCACCGCCGCCTCCACCGGTTTATTGTCCCGCACGCCGCGAAAGAGCCATCGGCTGGTGAAGGTAGACAAGTTTGCTTTAAAAAAGTAGGTTAACTGGAAAGCCTTCTTAAGGGCCCCATTTTGCGAAAAACCATCGTTGCTGCAGTTCTCAGGTCAAGGAAATCGCCGCCGCTGTGAAGGGTGCATAATGAGAAGGTAAACGATGCGATTTAAACCTTGGTTTTCAGAATAGCAGCGGAATTCACTAGTGCCTCCGCACACTGCAAGCACTGGAGCACGAGAGGTTGTTGTGGCGGCTGTTCTTTTTACGTAGAACATACCTACTTCAAGGATGCGCCAGGAATCAGTAGTTTTGAGGTGTAATTGCGCGTAAAGCAGTCGGCACCAGCTAAAGATGCAAGCCTCAAAGTAATATATTAAGCCTAAACAGCCCCATACCCAACTGTCGCTGCCTTTACCAGGTAAACTGCAGCATACGCAGACAGTATAGCACATGCTATCGGAGGATTATTGGGAAGAACAGTGCATATTTTGTGGGCCAGACGTCAGGACAATGGCCACCATAATTCGGAGGACCAGACCACAGGGATATGTTTAACTTTATACCTTGGATCTACTTGGAATATGTTTACCTTTACCTTGGATTATGTTTACCTTTATACCTTGGAAAATTGAAACGTAATCACCTAAACCATTATAAAAGTACGAAGTCACCCTTGTTTAGAAACATAATGCGGAGAATGGACCCGAAGAACATTTTGCAGTAAACAATATGACTTAAGAAAAATGAACTTCTACATATCTTACTAAAGGCACCTGAGCGAAGCGTGGAAGCTTTCGGGCCTCAAAACTGCGTTAAAGTTAAGCCAAACTTCGCCGAAAGTACCTTGATGGCGAGTTGGCCGATTTGGTGCGGGTTCATAAAAAAAAAAAAAAAACCAGCGCAAGAAAGACGAGGACGAGGAAAGCTACAAACACAGTGCAGCGCTCACAAGTGAATGTTTTATTGAAAACAGTAAACGTATATACAAAAAACACCACGCGTGTCTAAATAGTTCAATTCAAGAAGCGATCAGAATGCAAGCTTACAACTCGTCAACCAACGCGTTCTTCAAGATTGCAGACTTCGCTTTTGTGCAATGTCGCAGATGGTTGGCTTATACAAGCTTCACAATTTTTAGATATGTAAAATTGCTTTTACATTTATATTTGCCGGGCTGGTTTTGCTCAACCGGGCGGCTATTGCTTTTTATATGTCTAAAAAGTTTGAAACTTGTCTAAGCCGAACCTTCTGTGACGTTGTACAAAAGCGAAGTCTGTTATCTTGCAGAACGTGTGACTTGACGAAATGCAGGCTTGCGTAATGATCCCTTCTCAATCGAACTGTTTTGAAATTCGCGCTGTTTTGTGTCGGTATGTTTACTTTTTTAATTAAAAAATTCAATTTGTGAGTGCAGCGCTGTGTTTGTAGCCCTCCTCGTGCTCGTCGTTCTTGCGCTGGTTGTTTTTTCATCATGATCGCCGAACGTGCGTCAAATAGATCGTCGAACATTCAAAAGTCTAATCGCAAACAAACAACCAACCCATGCGACAAATTTTTGCGCACTAAGCAAACGCATCTGCAAACGATCTGAATGTATTCCGATATGCGGTTTATGAGATAAAGGCATGTGTGTTCAAAGCAAAGCGCGTCTTTCCTTACCTTTCTTTTGTATGTGCAAAACAGCATGTTGTTCTGTTAAGCGTGACAAAACAGCACTGCGACCCAAAAGCAAAACGTCAAAACAGAAGCGGCAGAATAGTAAAGTGTCAAAACTGCACAAGCACAAAACAGCACGCCAGAAGTGTGACGGTTAAAATGGAGTCCCGTCGTCGCCGAGAACTTGCATGCTATTAGTCAGTCTTAGTTTTCGCCCAACCAGCCAAACCGTTTCCACTCAGTGACTAGCTAGGGTCTCTCAGACAATACAATGAGCAGACGCGGTTCGGCCTGCTTGGACAAAGAACATTACAGGATGAGCCCATGCAGGATAGCTGCCCTCGCTGGCGTTGTTCCGGTGTGAGAGAGCAGTACCCCTAGATTTGACCCAACCGGTGACACAGTTTCCATTCACTAACTAGCCAGAGTTACTATTATCGATTAACAGTGACGGTGAATTATCAGTGAGCGACAGAGATTTACTGGTTGGTTAAAACCAAACAGACTAATTTTAACCTAACCAGCCAAACCGCTTCTGGCCACAGTCAATCTGCATCATTGTTATCACACACGTTTTGTCGCTTTTCTGTGTTGTCGCGTGATGTTTTTTCCCTGCGCTCTTCCATTACAAAATGTTATGTTGGTGCTGTTTTGCGGCGTGCTGTCTTTACGGCTAGCTCATATGTTGTGCTAGTCATATGTTGTGGTAGAGCGTATAGTGTTCCGAGGGGTACATGCGGTTCATCAGTACGGGATGCTTGCGCATCCCGTACTGATGAACCGCATGTACCCCGCGGAACACTATACTCTCTGTCCGTTTTGCAAAAGAGAGAGGGGCACCCAGCCGCACATCTTGGCAGAGTGTACAGAACTCAAGACCCCCCCTCCTCTCTTTCCCCACAACCCCCGCAATCCCCAACCCCTTGAGCGATGGGAGGGAACCACCCCGTCTGGTGCCAGCGTGCACCACCGATTTCGTTTTGGGCTCAATAAACGTTGATTCCTCCTCCTCCTTCTTGCGACGTCACTTCCGTGACGAATATGACGAGAGTGAGATCTCGGTGTACCCGAACACAAAACCCTCATGTTAAAATACCCACGAAGGGAATTTACTGGGATTTGCAACTCAAACCGACGCGGTTCATAGGGCGTGAGTCGCATTAAATTCTGAACTCATGAGGAGAGCTCAGTGGTCCTCAGACAGCGTGGCGCAAAATGGCAGGACAACCCCTGCGCATGTGCATTGGCGGCGACATTATCGATAGCCTGTGTGTCACATTCAGCAATATTCTTCAGCAAGCCAGGTCTCTGTGCCCGGCGATGTGTATCGTACTGTGGTATTCTTTTGACTCCATAGCGTAAAGTATACCTCGGAAGTCTAAACCATCAACATAGTACGCGGCCACCTCCTTGGGTGATACTTCGTTCAAACATGGTCACAAGTCCGCCATTTCAGGTGTGATGTCAGACTCTAAGCGCGTTTTTATGCTGCGTGCACGTAAAAGGGATCTAAAAGTACCAGAATACCTTTGCTTCCAAATAAAATGCTTATAATGAAGAAAAAGAACAGTCCAAGTACAAATATTAGAAGTATTTTGACACAAGCACAGCACTGCTGGTACTCCAAACACAGGCGGAACATCGCAAAATCCGACGCAGCCAAAACCACCATCGCACTACACAATTATAAATGCGATTCCAAGCAACACATTCGAAATCGCGCCCGTATGCACCAAAGATCAATAGAGGGCCCGTGAGGAATTACCCGAACAACTCGGAAACATACCCTGCAGCAATACTCGAAAAATTCCATGCATCTAAAAAATTAAAATGACCCTCAATGGCATTTAGTTTGCATATACAAAGTTCGCATTCCTATGTCCTTATCGATTCTGAGGTTTCCTTGGATTTGTAATAAGTTTTTGGGAATTCCTCAAGCAAGCAGTGGTTATTTGGCGAAGAAAGGCATAATCATCATCATCATCATTGTGGTCATCATCACCCAAATGGCGGTCGGTCGCTTGGTTTTCGCATTCCGAGACTTCACCATGAAAAAAGCCTGCAGAAAGTTGTCCCGCAGGCGAAATACCGTCTTTATCCTCGTCACGATCGTGAGCGTGTTCGCGTTCTTCCAGCTGGGGAATTTTACAGCGCTGAAGGACTTGCTTCAGGACGAGAATCTGAAGCACATCGAATACTGGAGCCACGAAGTCGGTCAGGCTGCCCTACGTGAGGGCGAGCAGTATGAAGCGACGCGGCTTCCGCACCGCGGAGGCTGGGCCGTGGAAGCGCGCTGTCGTGAGGGCATCGATGTCCTGTTCTTCGTCCACGCCTGCTCACGAGAATGGAGACGGCGGGTGGTCCTGCGCGACACCCTCGTCGAGGAGGCGGCCGCGAGACGCTTCAACTGGGCCGCCGTGTTCTTTGTGGGTCGCCGTGCCAACGACCCACTCCTCGACGCCTGGCTCAACCTTGAGGCGGACGCCCTTGGCGACCTGGTGGTGTTCCCGTTAGAAGACGGCTACAGGACCATGACTCCCAAGTGGGTGAACGGCATGCAATGGGTGGCCGACCGCTGTCCCAACGTGCCGGTGATCGTCAAGCTGGACGACGATGTCACCGTTCACCCGTTCAAGGTGAATGGCAATATGCCTGCGAACATCGACGCCATAGCCTTCAATGAAAGCCACGCTGTTACCGAAAGTTAAGGGCTCAGTTACTTGGGCCGTAGTTCATGTCTAGTCAAGAGTTTGAACGACTGGCACACTGTACCAAGCTAACGAAATTTCGGTTACGAACGCGTTTGTTTGGAGCTGGTAAATCAGGAGCTAGTTCAATTCAAATAAAACCTAAAATGCGTAAATGAAATATGTATGCAAACAGGTATGGTTAACGTTTTTACTTGAAGCGTTTTCTGATCAGAAGCCTTCGTGTCGCAGTGTTCTTTGCAGTCCATGAAATGGGCCACATCATGTGTTCTAATGTTTTACCGAAGGGAATGGTCGTCGAGCGGACACTTCCCCAGAAAATAACATTCCTAGTCAATTATTTTAAAACTGCTATCACCATTCGGGTTTGCCTCGTTACGTACCAATCAAACAAACGCTGCCTTACATCTTTTGTAGATCGGCCAAAACTCAGTGCGCAAAACTCCGTCACTGCACTCGCCTTCAGTCAGGGCGTACAAACGGGGAAACCACTGTGTATCAACTATTTAACCAAGAGAAGCGCTTTCACCTTCTCATCTCGTGGGAATATGCTTAGGCATTCTCTTACACCTTCTTTGTAAAACTGCCGCCAAAGCGTGACCTCAAGAAATACGTCCGTTGCCGTGTTGTGGGCAGACATGAGTGGTACATTTGTCAAGTTCTTGCTTAAATTTTAATAGGAAGGCATTAATTTGTCCAGAATGCGTAAAACCGCAAATGGAGTCGGCGTCAGAGGCAAGCCTCTAAACACACGTCACTACAGAGCGTTTCAAAAGTGTGAAGCGCATTTCAAAACCCAAAAAATGGGAAGGTATACTGAACGTTTCCCGCACATGGGCAGAGCCCCTTCGAAAGTGGAGTGTGTTTCAAGCACGTGCTCCAAATATCAGTACTGCTAACGCATCGAGTAACTTCCGGTTTCTATGTCCCATACCCAATAGTAGCCGTGCTAACGCCTGATGAGCCACTTCTGGTTTCTTATTTCATATTAAGGCTTTCATTACGCCTTTTGCAATATTTCATATTACGACTGCCATCTAGGGGCCGACATTGCAGTCACACAAATAATAAGGTTTGTATACCAAAAACTGCACTTCAGACCTGATGCCACGTGCTGGAGATACACACCGCAGGTCGGGAAGGGTTTTCTGCCCTTTGACTCTGCGCATTCCGATAATGTCAAGCGAAGATTGCGAACAGTGCCCTGAACTCGGCATTAAGCCGATAATGTTACCCTGAGATGTAGAGAAGCTGCGATTGATAGATTGCAGGGTTTAACGCGCCGACGCAACAATGGTGAGGAGGCGCACTGTGGTAGAGGGCTCCAGGTTAATTTTGACCAACTGTGTATCTTTAACGGTCGCCGCAATCTCGTACAGACGGATGTTTGTGCTTTTCACCTCCATCGGAAAAGCGGCCGCCGCGGTCGGGAATGGAGCCACCGTCCTCGTGCTCAGCTGCGCAACGCCTCAGCCACCGCGGGGAGTTGGCGAGGAGCTTCACAAACCAAATCTCAAAACTGCCCAATGCAGGCTATACGAATGCGGTCCTGGTGTTAATCTGCGAGTCGATGCTTTAAAATATAAAAGGAAAAGTCCGCAGGGGTCCTTGAGAGGCTACTGACAGGAGCAAGATAACGGTTGTGCCTTAGCTGCACGGAATCACACACAATATTAAGAAAATAGAAGCCAGAGAGGGGGAGACAGTTGTGTGCTCATCCCCAAACAAAGGGTATGCCAGGCCTCCCCATGTCAATCTTCCTATTATAGAGAGCCATTGCCCAACTACCCACAGTACTTCGTGCGCAGCATGCGTGCAGGAGGTTGTATACAAGATACCGTTATCGTGCAGGAAAAGCTACATTGGCCAGACCTGCCTTTGTATCAACAATAGAGTTCGAGAGCACAAGGTCGCAACGAAGAATGTTCCGCAGGTCACTTGGCCACGCACTTCGGAGATTGCCCCAAGTAATGACGCCATGGAAGTTTGAAGTGGACTTCCATGGCTTCATTACCATCCATAAAAACAGAGATAGGCTAGCGCGGGAAATCATCGAAGCAATGCAAATCGAAGGAAACATCCACGATTGTGTCAGCACAGTGTCGGTTGCGCTAACGGATAAACTATTTCTGCACACGATTGTACTCGTACCAGGTAGCTAGAGGAGAGTATAAATATACAAGGCGAGGCGAAAAAAATTAATTAGGTAGTGTCAAGGTTTGTGCTTCGTCTTTCGTCTTTGTGCCCTGTATCAATTTTAGGCTGCCCAGTATTTAATCAATTATTATCGAACAAGCTAAGGTTCTGCCTATGCTAACACCTTATAATTTGGCTACGTTTTTTTATTCTTTTTTTTATACCCACGTATCAGTACTGCTAACGACCGAAGAGCTGTTTCCTGGTTCTTATTGTCATACCCGCATATTGGTGCAGCTAACGCCTGACGACTTACTCCGGTTTCTCATTCCTACGTCTCAGCTTAGCCAGTACCTGCAGACGGAGTTATCCCGGGAGCCCGCACGCCTGCACTGCTACGTTTTGGGTGGCCAGCCAGTGGAGAGGGAACCGGGCACCCGTTTTTTTGTGAGAACGGACGACGTCCCAATGGAGGAGTACTTCACCTACTGTCAAGGCCGGGCCGTCATAATGACCTTCAACGTCATGCGAACGCTCCTTAGAGCGTCACCCAAGGTGTATCCCCACCCCACGGTAAGGCCTCTTGTCCCGTTTTCGTGCACTTCCTGCAAAAGCGACACTTCTATGGCGAAAATACGCGCTCAAAATTCAGCTTTTTTTCGTGTGTACGCTCGAATATGTACGCTCGAATAAGCTGTCACGAAGTTGATGTGCTTACTTGTGCTGATCTGCAATAATTTCATGCTTCTAGCACCACCGGACAATGGGTATTCCGCTAGATAAAAGAATCAATTTCACTCTCTGCTTTTTCTGCAGGAAAGGCTATTTTTACTGACAGAGCTGGTACATGGCAGGGCAGGCAGATTGTCACGTTGAAATTTTAATAAGTACAGTCCATTCATAAAAATGCCTCTTTTCTGCTACAACTACCAGATGAATATAGTGGAAAGAAAGGAGCTATATGACTGAGTTAATATTTGGGCGCCAAAGTTCGGTTTGGGAGTGGCGGAGGACCATGCATAGCGTATCATATATGGAATATTCGAGCGCGTCTCACTAGCAACAGTCCTCTAGAGAAAAAAATGAATGAAAAGAAAAAAACGAACTTCTTGGAGTACGCAAAGCATGAATGAAAGACGATCATGGGTTGCATATCACGTAACGCTATTTAAAACGTACGTCAACGCCATTATATACGGAAAAACACGAGTACAAACAACTATTCGCTCAGGCAATTTTACGCAAACATTTCTCCATTTGCAAGAAAGAATTCTCTTCACTTCGATGCAGATGTCTTCACAGAACGTCCCCGTAAATCCTCTACTCTCCCCCGCTATCCTGTCAACTGATCCTCTCCCGTGTCGTTCCGACCAGGATAAATACAATGGGGCTTTGTTTTAATCAGTTCAGTTTTTTGGCTTCCACTGTTCATGCGCGATCATTTGGAACCATTCGATTTTGGTGGGCTTAGAATACCGCCTCGAGTCTAGTCTTGGGTTTTAAGCTCTTTTAGCATTTTTTGGCCCAAATATTGTGTTCAACGCGTATTTTCATTTGATCCCGCAAAGATAAAGCGCATTTGAGTCTCCGTTAAAAGCGCGCTGCCAGGGCCATCTATGAATTGATGGTTTGCCTTCAATTTACCTGATGTTTTCTTTTTGATGTACGAATGCGTTTTCCAGGTTAGCGACTTCGAAAGGTTTTGGATGTATAAACTTCCCGTTCCAAAATTTGTTTTACCGTTTCGGCCGCGTGGCTGAATTAAAGGTCAGACACTCAGACTTACACACCGACATTGGATGGTTTAGGTAGTTCCCCGAAGAGTATCGTCTCTAATAGACCCTGCCTTGATGGCACGACTTCTACGAAAACGATTGGCGCGAACTGCTGCCGAGCTGCCTGACACTTTCGTGGCTTTAGGCCACAAAAAAAGATAAATGAGAAAGAAGGGGGAGCTTCAAAATGGCAGGAAATGTGAAGGACGCGCTTTCGAAAAAAAGTCTCCGGTCGCATTCGGCTTCTGCAACCGGCACCGCTTGGGCACTAAGCTCCTCTTCCCTTTACGAACATCATCGATGTGAAGACTGGAGCTGCAGCCGTCGTGGGCCCAGTTTTCCTGCTTTTGCATGGACGAAATGTTCCTTCATATTGGCTCAAGGGGCCTGGTCCTGATGGAGGAGGGAGGAATGTGAGGTGTACATAGCACCCTCTCTGGCAGTTCATACCAACCACTTTTTATAGTTTACTGTGTCACGACACGGTTGAGTGTGTGTGGAGACATAAAAAAGTTAAAACGACGCACAGCTGACAACCTGGTAAGCTTAGCCCTTCATAATCATCGCTCACTGATCCAAAGGGCTAAGGCAGTAGTCGTTGCATCTCTAGCCCTGGTCCTCTGGTTCGACCTAGGCATTCTATTTTAAGTGCAGAACACTTTAAGGGTCCGCATTATCGTCGTAATTACTCCAGGATGATGGCGTCACGTGCCAATACAGGGGCTTCGAAAAGATAACCGTTTGCGCTAGTCGGGACAGAATCGGCGTCTCGAATTACAAGGCTCGTGTCTGCCCCATCGGGCCGTCGCACCTCATGTTACTCACATGCTACGTGTGGGGGGTGTACTCTGCGCTGCTTTACTTCCAAGGAGGCTGCTGTTGCTTGGCGTCAAAACGTACAAGGTAATATAAAACACGAAAACCAGCATGAAATATTGCACTATTGCAATTAATGAAAAGTCAATTAGACGGCCTCTTCATGGACACTTTTACTGGGGCTCCGCCGCCCTCTTTTGACGGCTATCGCTATCAACACCTGGCTGATAGTGAAACTAGTCACAAGATGGTGCCACAGCCCCTCTGGCGAACCACTACACCACACTTCCGCAGCTTCCACGTTAGTAGAACTACTTTCTTATTGCTCCGCTTTCCATTCCCCACTTTCATTTGCACCCTAATAAACGTCTTTCCATCCATACAAACAGTTGAAGCTGCAATTCCGCAAACGTGCTAACGTTTCAACAATTGTTTCTTTTTACGGGCCAACGCAGGACGACGCGTACGTGACCGGCGACCTCGCGCTGCTCCAGGGAGTCGGCCACGTCGACATTAATCACTTGTACATTTTTGAAGAACCAAACGCAAGCTGCCTTCTCGTTGCCGATTGCATCTTCATGCACTGGCCGGTCGATACAGGCGAGAAGGTCATTGAAGAAGACTTGCGGACCCTGGACGCTCGCTTCTACTGGTCTTTCGTGCTCTCGGACCAAAAGGTGCACGCGGGAGTAAGGCTGGACTTATCATCCAGGCTGAAGTCCCGTGACTATGCACTTGCTTTCCTAGAGACGAGGGCACTGCTGGTGAAACGCAACAGAATTGATAAAGCGCAGCAAGCGCTTCTGCCGTCTCCCTAGACCACATTGAATTTTCTCGAAAGATTTTTTTCTCGAACGCTAAGCGGAAATAGTGCTCTAACAAACAAGCGTAGTTCGGTGCTTGACAGTGCATATGTGTATATGTTGGCCTGCATGTAAAAATAAATCCGACTGTGGTTACGTACGTCATGCCGCATTGTCATCCCTTGGAGCAAACCTTGTGGGAAAATGGCATTATTATTCCCACCCATACAAACTCCTGTTGCTAACCGGTTGGTTGATATACGAAAGAGATTTCTGTCTGCTCCACGCGAACAAGCAGATTCTCCCCCGCGCACGGTGACATTCCTTGTGCAAGCACTTTACTAATATGGTTTCAGCAACAAACGTATCATCGTTCCTTATTCTTACAAAGTGAGAGACCTACTATTTGATGGCAAAATATTAGGGCGCAAACTCTGGGCAGGAGTTTGAGATGCAAAGCATCTCTTGGTCAAGCTATGTCCGGCGTCCGCACCTCTCCCCCTACACTATATAAAAATGAAATAGTTAGCGGTGCCCGGTTTCGATCCCACGACTCTCTGGCCGCAACGGGACTTGCGCGGCGCTCTTCCCACTGCGCTACAAAACCGAGACTGGAGCAAGTGCTACGAACGCGCCTTATGTCCTTGACTCATTCAAACTACGTCAAGAAGCTACTGATACAACGAAGGCACGCGAAACTAAACGGAAACGGAAACGGAAACGACGAACTGAAAACTTTAGAACAGGATGTTGAATTTCCCGTGGGAAAGCCATGGCGGGAAGTGCCACGCGCCTTGCAGCTCAACCAGAGAAGAGGACGAAGAGGGCGGGCAGCGGGGTAGGAGCGTGAGCACGCCATCAAGAAAGACGAGAGCAAAGCCACAAAATATGTTCAGTCGCGCCCTTCAGTCTCTAGGCGTACGCCGACCTGGAAGCCTCAAGGAGTGGATAGATCCACCATCCCACTTTGGACAATCGGACGCACTCCGGTTCTGTCATGCTTTTCTTCAATATTGTAAGAACGATAGAGGATCCGGCCGTTTCATTGCAGAAGCGACGTCGGGGACACCCCACCTCGAAGACGTGGACAGCGGCCCTCCTCCCCCTTCACCATGACGCCCCCATTTCTGTCGCAAGGTTTATAACCTGTACAAAGCAGAAATAAATGCATCATAAAAAAAAACGTGCACGAAACACTGGCTTTCCGCCGCATTCACCGGCGTAAATGGGCCCCCACCCTCTGACGTCACCGCGGCAGCCCTACGGCCTTGAAATCTAGTCGGTGTTGGTCGAACGGGGCGAACCACAGCCAAGGAGGTTGTATAAAACTTGCCACAGCACTGCAAACCATGGAGAAAGAGCTAAAAGCCGGGTCAACGCTCTCTGCGCCAGCTATTGCCGGCGTGAGAAAGCAACACCACTGCCGGGCCAGCTGGGGCTAATTTTCCAAATTTCTCCAGCGCCCCCTGTCGTGGGAGCAGACAATTCGAGCCAGGAGAACCGGATGCAGTTTTGACCCGTTCATCGGCTCTTCCGGCTCTTCGGCTCAGTTGATGGCTCAGTTACTGAGCCGAAGAACCGAAGACCCGGGTCAAATGAGCCGTCTCTCTGCGCCATCTATTATCGGCGCGGGAAAGCAACTGTACTGCCAGACCAGCTGGGGCTAATTTTTCAAATTCCTCCAGCGCGCCCCCTGTTGTGGGAGCAGACAATTCGAGCCAGGAGAACCGGATGCAGTTTTGACCCGTTCATCGGCTCTTCCGGCTCTTCTGCTCAGTTACTGAGCGGAAGAACCGAAGACCCGGGACAAATGAGCCGTCGCTCTGCGCCATCTGTTATCGGCGCGGGAAAGCAACTGTACTGCCCGGCCGGCTGGGGCTAATTTTTAAGTATGCACTTTATAAGCGACCCCAAACCATCCACCGCCGGCGGCGGCGGCGTCGGCGTCCGCAGTGCTCCTCTATATTTAAAAAATCAAAACATCCCCCTCGCGAGGGGCACGATCAAATGCAGAGCATTTCCGCGGGGGGCGTGCCTGCCAGTCTTATGGATTACGTATTGGTTGTTGTTGTTGTAATTGTTGTCTTCCAGCGTAGACATTGTCGATGAAGTCGATGGTGAAACGTGAAACGTGCCGTGAACCCCCTGCCGCGGCTATTACGCAACGTGGAGAGGCTACGACGCAACGTGGCGCGGCTATGACGCAACACAATCCAACACAATCCACTTTAATCCAACCCAATCCAAATCCAATCCAATCCAAGCCAAGCCAAGCCAAGCCAAGCCAAGCCAATCCAATCCAATCCAATCCAATGCCCTTCGCGAGAGAGTGTTATAGCGCCGAAATCGCGCCACCACATGAACGCGAACCGAACGCGGCGAGAGAGGGTGTTGCGAGCGGAGAGAAGGCGAGGAGGACGCGGGGGAGAGGGCGCACGTGTGGCCGACGGTTGAATGAGTCGCGTGCGTAACCTTACATTCTGTGTCGGCTCCGTGGAGCAGTCGGTAAAGTGCCGTGTACCTTGCGTTCCGCCCGCAGAGTCGTGGGATCGAAACCTGGCGCCGGAAGGTATTATTTCTTTATATAGTGTAGGGTGCGGGCTACGTAGTGATGCGGACTACGGACGCCAACGCGGGTGAAATCGTGAGTTACTAAAATGCTCTGCATTTAAAAGAAAGACGAGAACCAGTAGGTGTTCGATCAGGTAACGCCGGTGTCCCCCTCTCCTGCTCGTCCCCCTCTCCATGCCAGCTGTGATAACGTCACTGTCCTCCTCGCCGCTCGGCCCGTCCCGTGCCAGCTCAGGAAGACACAGGCCACACTGTCACTCCAGGAGCCCTACCCAGCTGTGATAACGCCGCTTCCCTCTAGAACCGTGCTAGCACAGGACTCAGTGCAACAGCTACAGGCGGTCCAGCGGATCGAGGCAGCTCTCGCTCGCCAAACGCGCAGGGATGCATCCGACGCGATCCAGGGGCTGAAGCCTCGCGGAGAGCGTTGGATTCCCCGACGTAAGCGACGGGACACGACTTGATGACTGCCCCCATATAGTCAGGTAGCAAGAGGGCCCTGCGTGGCACCCTGCTACCTCCGCCGGAGATTTCAATAAAGTTCACTTCTCTCTCTCTCTCTCCCTCCTCGCCGCTCGGCTCGTCTCGTGCCGGCTCAGGAAGACACCGCCAACACTGTCGCTCCAGGAACCCTAACCAGATGTTATAACGCCGCTCTCCTCCTAGCCGCTCGGCTCGTCTCGTGCCGGCTCAGGAAACACCGGTAACACTGTCGCTCCAGGAGCCTTTAAAAAGACATCACAGTGATGTCCCTCCCTTCTTACTGCGCCGTCTACACCCCCTCTCCGCATGCGCGTCTCGCCTCCCTTCTCCTCTCCTCCAGCTGTATAAAAGCAGGTGCGCGCGCTGCGCCACTTTCAGTCTGCTCCCAGACACCGCCTGCGCTGGTTCTGCTCCGGTGTGGAACCTACACGGTACCCCCGTGCTTTGCATCACCACATAGTTCCCTTCGGGGATATGGGGAAATTTTTAAATGCTGAGCATTTCTTTAACTCGCACTGTCACCCGTCGTCCCTCGGCGTTGTCTGCTCTCAACAACAGGTGCGGGCGCGCATGCGCGTGCTCCGGCGCTGAAAGAGGCGTTGCAGCAGCAGGTGCTACCTCCTCTCCCTCTACTGCGCACGCTAAGGCAGCGGCGAAGCGACAGCGTCGAGCGGCGGATCCCGAGCGTCGAGAACGAGAGGCCGCCGCCAGTCATCAGCGTCGCGCTGCGGATCCATCGAATCGAGAGCGAGACACGGCTTCGAAACGTCAATGGGTAGCGGCGGAACCCGCGTTACGAGAACGAGATGCCGCCGTCGGCCTTGTTGACGTAGTCCACGATGTACGCCGCGCACGCGTAGTGGTCGAGGATGATCTGCAGGTCCATGTTGGAGTCGAGAATCCTTCCGATCCACGGGTTGAACGCGTTCACGCGCTTCTCGGCGGGGGTCCTCGCGTGAAGCACGCACGGACGCGACGCTCCAGCCCGCAGAATCTCCGTGTACTTCTCCCCGGACCGCACGTCGAAAGCACGCAGGAACTCGTCCAATCTCGCAAACAGCCCGTGCTCCAACGCCTCGTGCATTTCGTCGTACTTGGCCTTCAAGCGCCGACGACGCACCCGTACGACAACAACAACTGCAACTACCACCGCCAACTACCACAACCTACGCCACGTGACCACCCTAAATCCTCTGCAATTACTCGTATCCCTCGCGCGGGGGCATGCTACGGGGGCACTTTTTTTTGTCTTAGTAATACCCCTGTCATATGGGCACTTTGAATCGCGATTTAGTCTGTCCGCGGGGGGCGCTGCTACACGGCAGTTTCAATCGCGATCGAGCCCGATCCCGCTCGAGCCAAATCCTGGTTTCCAAAATGCGATTAAGGTTTCCAAGCGTGAACAGGCGTAAGCGGTGATACTCTTGTTCCCGGTGAGTAATGGCACAGAAGTTGACAACTTCAAACTAATGCAGGAAATTGTATCTAATAACTTGATCCAAATAATCTTGAGGCAACATTTATATAGTTACGTGTGCCTACACCTACGGAAAGTTCCCAGACGCCGAACGCAAAGCCCATTATTCGGCGCCACATGGAGTACGAGAGTTTAACTGGTACAACTTCATCGTGATTGAAACGTGCCGTGTAGCTTTGGCGTTGCGTCGAGCGCGCTCGTAAATTCAATCGCGCTTCCCTTCAATCCGGATAGAAATTGCCCCTCTGACAAGGGTAGTACCGAAGTTGCCGACTAGGAAAAGGTGCTCAGGAGCCTTTTGAAATTAGCAGAACTTTAGTACCACACCTTAGGAATATCGAAAGCACTTTTAAAATCCCTCAGTATGTCCTCACAACGCGCTCATTGCCCCATGTGTTCAGGTTAACCGTAGGTTTAACAGTGCCTCAGATCTGAATTGCCCAGCGACGATGACAGGAAGAATTCTATCCTTTGTCCTTGATGCTAGAACGTTAGTACTCGAAGAGCTAGGAAAATTGTGATATTTCTGTTAAGACAAACAAATGTTGAAACTTCATGTCTTTTAAGGAACTTGTTCGGTGCCTGCGCTCTCTTGTTTCGGTTTTTACAACCGACTTAAGAATAGCTGTGTCCAACAAACTACATTTCAAGTGGCGACATCCAAACGTCAGCAAAGCTTAGCACGGCATGTGTATATCTGTTCCGAGTTTCCTCCTTTTAATAAGTGCTAAATAACTTTGAGTGTTTTTTTATGAATCAAAACAAGGAGAGAAACACGGGCGCAGTTGGTGTTTCTGTTCTTTTCTCAGTGGGGCAAGTGGGGCAATTTAAAAAAGAGAATGTCGAGAAGAACAAATGCTACTGAAAACTTGGTAGCGGCGTAATGACGGACAAAGCCATTCACTCAAGCGGGGAGAAAAGATAGGATGAAAGGTAACAGAAAGCGCCCATTCGCCTCCGTTGCCTGGGAGAAGTGAAGAAATTAGGCGAAGGCTGGTTTTTGAATTATGACAATTGCGCTAAACTGACAAACAGAGGAAGAAAGACCGACAGAGGGAGGGAGGGAGACAGTATGTGTATTGACTGTCTTCCTTCCTCTGTTGGTAAATTTAGCGCAATTTTCGTAATTCATAGTGCACCAACTAATCGAACAACAAGTTTGACTGAAGGCTGAATTCCGGGTCTCGGTGCCTTACTGGTCGTTTCTCTAGGCGTCGTATGATTTCGGCAATGTTTCTCGTTCTTAGCACTTAAAGTGAATGAAGTGTTCTCTAATGTCGATGGTGCCGGAACCTGGTTGGAAGCCTAAAGAAAAATAAAACGCCATTTTGGTATCAGGGAGCCTCAAGTTATTTACTGAAGTAGATGGGAAACAAAGTGTACGACGCAATTTTGCTTCTACTTGGAACGGGAACAAATGAACAAACGAAAGTTCTTTTTATGTGTACTGTGTAGCAATCATTCTGAACAGTCTGCTTAAATGTGAGTCGGCATTTACTTCTTTTTTCAGAGTTTTTGGTGTGATTTTTTTCTAAGTTCTCTGATTCGTAAATTCTCTTTGTTATTGAATTGGAAGGCGAAAAATTAAATATTTTCTTATGGATGCTAACATTAAGCTTTAAAAGTGGCGTGCGACACATGCTCTGTAGTTCAAACTCTGATAACACTGACCACAGCTCCCAATTCCAATCACGCTCAAGTTCGCAGATAACGGTCCCGCTTCCCCTTCATTTCTTAAACTTGGTAGCAAGCAAAACTGTCGCACGTGCAAGTCTCTTTCTTTTTTACGGTAGGAATAACAAACCTGTGTTGCCTGTGTTATTTCCCGTAGCACTGGAGAATGACAAATTTCCAAATCAATTTTATTCAATGCGCACCCTTTCTCTTTTTTTCTTTGTTTGCTTGCTTCAAACTTGAAGGGAAATCTTGTTTCTCACCTTCCTCTCTCCCCATTAAGACTGAATCTTCGTTCGGGGCCCAAACGTTCGTAATGTAATCCATTGCAGTACTCCTTCCTTTGGTTTTGTTCAATATAATTATACCCAAAACACTTCTACAGTCACGCTTCATAATCGCGCTTGCGCGACTGAAGCTGTATACTCCTGTATACTCCTGTATACTCCTGTAGAGAACTGTATACTCCACAACATTTTTTTGAAGAACATTAAAAACATCCCGAACAACAATTCGAAATAACAGCGTACCTTTGCTAATCCTGCGAAGGCGCTTTTTGAATTGAATGGAATTCAGTGTAATGGAACTATGTTTGCTGTGTGCAGAAAAACGGAGATAAGGCAAAAGACGACTACCCTGACAGAAGCCTCTCCTCGGAGTACACTTTACACACGGGTACATTTTTATACAAAAAACAAAACATGGCTATTATATCACAAAGCAGAATATACCAAGAAAATGTTTTAAAGGAACTCTATTTTTACACAAACCGTCTTAACAAAATACAAGTACACCGCTGTGTATTGAAAATAAAAGCACATAGCACATCATTTAAATTAAGTCATATCAGGATAAGCACAGGATAAAATGGCAACAAAATACCAGTTGTACTTGTGAGCAGAGAACCTAGTCGGCCAATGTCAAGTAAATACAATGCACAGAAACAAATTAGGAACACTGAACCTTACCTTTCATTATTAGAGTTTTAAATGTGTGATTCGATATCTTCTTTTTAGAATGAACTTGCATCACTACCATATTTAAAGGAAGGGAATTTCGTATTCTAAATGTTGTTTGCTGTAATTGGTTCTTTTCTCTGACACCTTAAGCTGTTGGCGTTAACACTAGAAAAATCTGATATCAGTTCATGGCTCGATGCTTTTTTGCATTCGCAGCTACACCGGTGCAGTTGAGAACGCGCTGTTTCTGGGGGCCACTTTTAGCGTCTTTGCAAGACTGAGGAGGATGGCGAAACGAGGGTCTTCGGTGGACACTCTTCCAACGCTCCCCCCTCACTCTTATTCAATGCGTAGCCGGAAAAGAGCGTCCTCGCACTCCCCAAACGCTGGATGCAAACCACCGTCTACCCCTCGCTCCGCTTCTCTATGAGGACCCAGGTTCGAACCCTGGTGGGGCCAGCAGTTTGTTTATGCAGCGAGGGGTGTAGCCAGAAGCCAGTGACCGCCTGGGATGATTGTTTGGGTAGCCAGTGGTAGCCTTGTAGTTGTCTGCTCACGCAGACACGAAAATTCCCTTGGTTGGTTAGAGGTATACTGCTTCGCACCCGCCGTGGTGGCTCAGTGGCTAAGGCATTGCGCTGCATAGATTGGTTGCAGGTTCGACTCCCGGCCGTGGCGGCCGCATTTCTGATGGAGGCGAAAAGCAAAAACGCCCGTGTGTACGAGATTTCGGCGCACATTGAAGATCTCGGGGTGGTGAAAATTATTCATAGCCCTCCACTACGGCTACCCTCATTGCCTGCATTGCGTCGGCGCGTTGAACCCCACACTCAAATCGGTGCACTGCTTCATAGTAAAGCGTGAAAGAATTAAAATTTGTTTCAGAATGCACGGCGTGCTGCAATATGCGCAGGACTGATGTCAAATTGGCCAGCACGAAAACATAATTCTTAGCGTGTTAACTCAACGTAGCACGGAAGTGATGCAATGAAATGGAACTAGAGGTCCCACCAATTACGCCCAGTCATGTGTCTTAGTGAGTGTTCTGGTCGGTGGTCGCCATTCGTACAAATAAGATTTTGTGACGTCATAACAAAAATTGCCCGAAAGGGGCTAGGCAGTCACCATTGCGTCATGTGTTCTCTTTCATATCGCCATTCTTTTTCCGAAGTTTGCGATAAATTTGGTATCACTGCTATCGGGACAAAGCAATTTTTTTGATAAACCAAACTTGCATTTTGTCTTTATGGCCACTTGAAAGCATTCTGTGAGCCTATTCGTCTGGGTATGACAGGCTGCAGAGAGCTCCTAGTTCGTTTTGCAAGGCTGCAGGATGTTGTCGATAACTTTTGGCAAAATGTTGCAGGCTAGGTCGGTGGGCAGTTGGTGAAGAGTGCCATCAAGGTAAATGTAACAGGTAGTGAAGCTTCTATAGAAGCCCATAGGTTCAGAAAATAGCGGCTCTCAAGCTGCTCATGGGGCTTAGCACCATCTGTGTGAGGAGGGAACCCTCCTGGCGAAACAAAAAAAAAACCGTATGTGACGCAAGTCCCGGTCAAAAACTGACGTCATTTTGGTAGCATTAGCGCAAAAATTTGACATAAAATATCTTCAACACGCCTCTGATCGCTGATCGCTCATTGCATTGCCATCTGACACAAGTTGGCGAGCCCTTGGCGTGTGTGCTTCCAGCCAATGCCAGCCTAACTAGTACAGACTCGTGACTACAGAAACGGGTTTGAGCATACTGTCGTATGACTCGACTCGGTGTTTATAAAAACATCTTTCATTTTCTCTGAAACTTTATTTTTTATTCATGCCTTCCACTGCAGAACAAAAGCAATCAGTAGTTTATTTTGATTGCAGTGGGTGGCAAACCGGGAACCGGGCACGTACCCAGCCCCCCCCCCCCCCCCCACCGAAAAGAATTTGTTTGTGCCATGGGCTGCAGAGCCCAAAATGACACTCGAACAGTCTCCCCGACCCCACCTTTTTATCAAAAACGTGCGCACTCCTCACCCCGACACAAATTTCTAGTAACGCCTCCACTGGGCTGTTTAATTGCGTCGCACATACGCAGGGTGCGTGCGTACCTTAAGTATAGATCAATGTTATATTATGTTTGCTCGGTTTTTGTGCTTCAGTTATAACAGAAGAAATAACGCACAGTCATGCTATAATCAAGACATTTGAATTTTATTCCAGCATAAACAATACAACTTTACCACACTGTACAAACTCCGCACGTATACAATAAGTACAAAGTGTTCCTGGGCACTATATGCATTATGATTTTTCTTACGAGTCGAAAAATTTACTTTAGCCGTATCACATAGCATAACGAGCAATGGAAGCCTCAACAGCAGAGCTACTTCGAAGCAAGAGAAAAGAACTAGCATCTAGACGCAGAAAATCGGGCTTCAGGAATTGATTGATTGATTGATTGATTGATTGATTGATTGATTGATTGATTGATTGATTGATTGATTGATTGATTGATTGATTGATTGATTGATTGATTGGCTGTTTATTGGAGGTCATAAGACCTGTGAAGGGGATGGGGGAGAGTGCGAAAAGGGGAAAATTATTAAAATAAGAGTCTTCAAATACACATATGTTCTTGTCACAATAGAAAGTCCGTTCGGACTTGTCACAGAATCACTGACCCATACAGGGCTTAGTCAATCACGAATCAAAGTGGTTTATCGAGACCATTCCTGAGGGAGAATTCTACAAGTGTCTCTAATAAACAGGGACTAGCGCGCATTTGACGTATATGGTCCTGTTCATCACACGGGATGGAGCTTATTCTTAAAAGTTCCGATCGGTCTTGTGAAAAGTCATAGCAAGTCCGGATAAGGTGATGAAGATTGGAGACGGCTAATTCCCCACAAAATATGCACTTTGAATTATATGCTGTATCATGATGGGTCCATTTAAAAGAACGTCAGGAGTATATGCAGAGTTTGCGTAGATCTTTTTTGCAATAACTGCTCTTTTTCTGTGGAGACGTTTTAGAGCTGTGAGGAGACCCACAGGGGAGGATTCCTGGAGGCGCTGACGACTGAGGATCTTTGACTTGCGGTAGTTTTCAGGCCAGGTCGCGTCCTGTGGGTGTGGGTCCGAGGAAACCATGGGAGGGTTGAGACACTCTTCCGGGCAGCCATGTGGGCTAACTGGTTCCCTGCGTCTTCCTCGGTGTGCGGCGGGGTCCAAACCGAACGAGCGGATACGAATTCTTGTCGTAGCTCCCGAATCTTTCTCAGTATAGTAGTGGCAGGTGCGTTTGGGGTGAAAGAACGATTTAATTCACGAAGTGCCACGTGGGAGTCTGTGATTACGCGTAGTTTGGTTTGAGGAAGTGACGGGCTGTTCTGTTGGATGCTTTGAAGGGCACCTAGAATTCCAAAAAAGCTCGGCTTCTGCTACTAGGCCATGGATATGAGAAATATTGCAGGACTAATCCAGGGGTAGAAATTCCGGGCAAGTCCAAGCTACGGCTGCGGCATTGTTCGCCCCTGCTGCGTCTGTGAAAACATCTATTTCGTCAGTGGCTTTGTCTTGTTGCATACGCCTAACGAGATGCTCCCTAGCCACCGGGTTGGAGCGCCGCATAGGCCGTCGTCTGATTAGTCCAAGTGGTGGACGTTCCAATGTGGGGAGGGGGCCTTGAAAGGGTGCCCCCTCAAAGACGCTGTTCAACGTGTCGCATTTTAAGATTGCTCGTCCTTGCGGTGAGAATTCCAGGCGCGTTTGAAAACGTTGCCGAGTTTCCTCGATGAGTTGTCATAGCGGGGGAAGAGGAACTGCCAACACTAGAATATCATTTCTGGTGTGTCGAGGGAGACCCGTGATGGTGCGGATAAAAGAACGATTTAGTATTTCCAAATCGCGCAGAAGACGAGGGATATAGTTGAATATTGGAAAAACGTATGTTAGCCGGCCTTGGGCCACTCCTATGGCGGGAGTTTGGCATGAGGCTTTATGTGAACCACCCTACTTGCTTCAGATGCGAGTAATAAGATGCATCGTAGCACGCCAAGTGGTACAAAGGCTCCGAATCCATGCTTGAGGGCTAGTGCAACTACACAGTTGGAGACCGAGAAGTCAGACGGTTCCGTTTTGGGATGAGATTGATGTAGCGCCAAAATGAAGGGTAAATATACGTGAAATATCAGTTTTGTGTTTGCCGTTGATGCTGACAAATTCCGTTTTGTGTGGTGTGAGTTCCAGGTTGAAGGCAGACAAAGAGCGTTCTAGGGGAAAAACGGCACCCTGAAGTTCTGAGTGCATGGCTTCCTTGCCGTCGTAGTCTGCCGCTTCGGTCCAGACGACGACATCGCCGGCGTACAGGGCGAATCGAGCTGAGGTGTCATTTTCAAGCTGTCGGGCGACACGGTTCATACCAAGGTTGAACAGCAATAGTACAAATGCTAAGATTAGTACAAATGCTAAGTACAAAGGCTAAGATTTACACACAGGTAAAATCGATTGAGTCGATGCATAATTTCAAAAAAGGGATAATTATATACAAGCAAATGTTTCATAACTAAGGCTTGCAGTAACTAAGAATAAAAAACAAATTTCTCAACAAAAAGTTTTGCAAGGCATCCGGCATCTTTCCCAGCCACATCTCTAATAGTACGCAAAAGTCAGGTCAATTTTTCTGGTGGCAATTCTATAGTTGCAATTTCGCAGTAGCAATTTGTTTCGTATAAAGAAAGCTTGGGTTCATCCCTGATGAAGGTCGTCTTAAGAGACATATTTAAAAATGATGTTGACCAGGGCTATATATCCCACTCTATACCGCTTTTCTTGGCACGCATTATATTGTCGCAGAAAATATTGTGTGCCAGTGATACGGCTTTGCATTCGTAACTAGAGAGAAACAATTGTGGGCGCCCGGACCCAACGGGTTGGGTGGGCATTTGTTCCGCAGGATGGTCGCCTGTGCCTCGCCGAGCATTCGTTTCTGCTGAGATGCGTCCTCCGCGCAATCTCCGCGTCCACATGCGCATTTGTGTCATGGTAACCTGCTACCCTAGCGTTCGCGTCCGCTAGCCTCTAAGCTAAACCTTGCTATTGCTCTTATCGTATTTGCTTAGGGGCAGATGGTTAAAAAAGTAGGTTAAGTCGAAAGCCTTCTTAAGTGCCCTAATTTGCAAAAAACCGTCGTTGCGGCTGTCGATTCAAGGAAATGGCCAACGCTGTGATGGGCACATAATGGGAATGTAAAAGATGGAATTTGAACCTCGGTTTTCCGAATAGCCGCAGAATGCACTACTGCCTCCCCACGCTGCAATCAGTGCAACAGGAGTGGTTGTTGCGGCTATTGATTCTTTTTACGGAGAGCATACCCACTTAAAGGATTGGCCACGAACCGGGATCTTTCAGGGTGTAATTGTAGGTGAAGCTGTGGGCACCAGTGAAAAACGTCAGCCTCAAAGCAAAGCACTAGGCCTAAACTGCAACATACCCAACTGTTGCTGCCATTAGCCTGGCAAACTACAACATACGCAGACAGTATGGCACTTCCCATGGCGGAACAGTATTGGGGAGAACAGTGCATATTCTGTGGGCCAGGCCACAGGACAATGTGCACTATAATTGGGTGTACCTGATCACAAGGTAATGTTCATTTTTTTTTCTTGGGATGCTACCCAATAATTGAGACGTAATTATAAAAAACGATTTACAAAATACGCAATCACCCCTGTTTACAAAAAATGCGTAGAAAGTACTCGAAGCACATTTTCAAGAAATGAATTGACTTCAGAAAAACGAACTTGAACAACTCAAGAGAACTGAGAAAAGCATGAAAAAGTTCTTACCTAAAAGCTGCGTTAAAGTAAGCCCGACCTTCGCCGAAAGTGTGGCAAATCCATTGTTAAACTTTTTAAAAGCCGAATTACAAACAACAAAACCATGCGCTGATTTTTTGCGCACTAGTTAAACGCATCTACAAAGGATCTCAATGTATATCGATGCGCGGTTTGTGAAAATTTCATCAAAAAAAAAACATGTGTGGTCAAAACAACACGCGTCTTTCCTTCCCTTTCTGCAGTATGAACAAAACAGCAAGGCATCCATTAGCATGGGACAAAACAGCACTGCGACACAACAGAAATGTCAAAATATCAGAGCGCAAATAGCGAAACGCCACAACTCTGCAAAGACAAAACAGCATGCCCTAAGTGCAAGGCTCGTATTGCGGCAAGATGGCTGTACTCGCTTGCGTCGTTCCACATGGAAGGGACCAGTCTGCTAGGTTTTAACGATCCGGTGAAACACTCTGCGATCACTGACTAGGCAGAGTCACTATTATTAATTCACAGTTACTCTGGCCTGACAGTGAGCTATTGCAATTTAGCCACTTGGTTACCATCAGACTGCCTTTCCTTGCCAAAGTGCAGTCTGATTTGATTTTACCTAATCAGTCAAACCGCTTCTAGCCATAGCCACTGTTCATCACTGTTAGCACATACGTTTTGTATATTTTATTTGTTGTCGCGTGATTATTTTTAATGCGATAGACTGTCTTACGGCATAACAGGGAGGTTTATAGGTACAACACTGCACCAATTGATGATTTGTGGCTAGGCACTTTCTTCGCTAACTGTTTGTTGATGCGGTTTTGCGGCGTTACAGTGTACTAGAAGACAAGTGTGACGTTAGGAGCCGATTAGGGGCTCAATATCACGATGAAAATTTCTGCTGAGGAACTCCTCTTGTAAGCAGCCCCCGTTGCGGCCGTTGCTTACCAGTTGGTTTGAGAAGTTTTGTTCGTTAAATTAATCCCCTTTGATCGCAATAAATAGTCTTATTTCTTCATTTTATGGCAGAAAGTTTTATCAAATCCGTCAAATAATTGTTTAGTTTGATTATAAAACCTATAGGTGGCGATGGCTGTAACAGGAGTTCCATGGCAAACGAATATGCTCCATACCATTTTTTTATCGCAAAAGAACCCACAATCTCCATTGGTTTTTCCCCAGAATGACACACCTCTTTCTTCCACTACAGTGCCTTCGCGGGCTGTTTTGACGCTGTGAAGTTATACCTTGCTGAGTTTTCACGTGCTGTTTTTTGGCGTCCTTTTTTGATGCTGCCCTCGTATAGTGACGGCCTTGGGGCTTTCTACTTAAAATACGTTTGCAGTAGGCACGCACTTGATGTGCAACGAGTATTACATTAATTCACTTGTCGTAAGGTTTCAGGTTAAGTTAGGCAGACATTAGGGCTGAACGTAAGCCTGAAATATACCCACTGAGGTGGATTTACTGGGATTTGCAACTCGATGCGACGCGGTTCACTGGACGTGAATCGCATTATATTCCCAACTCATGAGAAGTGCTTAGTGCACAGTGGGCCGCGCACTGGCAGTATGAAACCTAGGCATGCGCATTGGCAGCGGCATTTTCCATATCCCGTGCGTCATACTAGGCCATATTCTGCAGCAAGCCAAGCCTCTGTGCACGAAGATGCGTATTTTACGGTGGTGTCATTGAGCCTCCATAGCCTCACGTATTCCTCGGAAGTCTAAACCATCACCACAGTCGGTGGACACCACCTCGGGTGATATATTGTTACTGGACTAAGGTGGGCAATGCCTCACAGGTCATCCAACCAAAAACGATGACGACGAGGACTTACTGGCTGGCGCGAACCATGCGCGAGCTCTGTCATGGCCGCTATGCACATAATGTAAATAGATCGCTTCACCCAATCTCATCGTTCGTCTCATCTTCATCCTGCTGCCACGTAACATTTTGGTGGATTGTGAGGGATCATCCCCATCCTTTCCTCCACATCGCATCGTCTCGGCCTGGGTGAAATCATCGAGGGAATGTGGGCCGTGTCGGGCCGCCCCAGCCCACTGCGACGAGCATTCGACTACGTCCACCACCCCGTGTCCCCAGCCCGTGAGCAGCCGATCAAGACCTGCCGTCACAAGTCGAGACAAGACGAACAGAAAATGCCGCGTCGTCAGCCCTCTCGTCCGTCGGGTTCAAGTTCCTCCGACGGTTCGCATCTGCCTTCAAGTCGTCGCTGTTGTGGGGCCAGGCAGCGTATACCCAAACCATATCCCGTAGGGGCCCCAGGCCGACCACAGCCCCTTGAAACAGCGACGTCACAACGTGACGTCGCTTTCTCTTCGAGCGCGACTTCATGCGCCCTGGATTTTTTTTAGATGCGACTGAATCTCATTCACCCGCCTTGTCCATGCAGCGTCGTCGGCGTTGTCGTCCGCCCCTCCCCAATTCTCCTCGCCGCGCGAGCTGCGCTCTCCACTCCGCCGCTCACCCCCTATGCTCTCCGAAGCCCCTCTCTCGCAAGGGGCTTTGCATTGGATTCGAATGGATTGGCTTGGGCTTGGATTGGCTTGGCTTGGCTTGGCTTGGCATGGATTGGAGTAGATTTGGATTGGATTGGAATAAAGTGGATTGTGTTGGATGGTGTTGGGTCATAGCCGCGGCAGACGCACTGGCGCCGGCGCATGTGCAGTACTCTCTCTTCCGCGGTCTCCTCTCCTTCGGGCGCGCTGCGCATATAACCGGTGTGCCACTCTCCGACGGCTTTTCGGTCGACGGTTGCTCTTCGCTTGCGCTTGAACCCCCCTCAGCGTCGCACCACACGAGGGTTCCCGTGAGGGGAGGTGGGCATAATTTTTTCTCTCGTTTTGGGCGGCGGCCGATGGCTTCACTCCGTGCGCGAAGCTGGGGCTGCGGCGCTGGGAAGCTGACGCACATTTAGTAGAAGTTAAAGGCCCAACCACCAGCAGCGTACTTTCTCTGTTTTCTCGTGTGGCGACTCGAGCTGACACGCGAGCAACGCCGAATGTCTACGCTCGCCAGATATCGGCGTCGACGCAGCGCCAGAAAGCAGCGGAAAGCGGGCCATCTGACGCCATCTGGATTACACGAATGCAACCGGTGCAACTTCTCGATCGCAATTGAAACGGGCCGTGTAGCAGAGGCAGTGCGTCGAGCGCGTTCGAAACCTCGATCGCGATTCACTTCAATCGCGATTGAAAGTGCCCGTGTCTGCGCATTGCCGCCGAACGACGCTGACACTCGCGCGACGCGTGATTTCGCGTCCATGTGGTTAATACTTTAACCTTTTCGTACCTATACGTTCCGGAAAGCACTCTCATTAAAGTAAAGACAAAATTTGTTTTGGTCTTTTGTGGTGGCGCTGCGTCCCGGCCGTCGATGGTTTCGCTCCGCGCGCGAGCATGACGTACGCGAAGGGATGCATCAAACACGAAGTATATCTTTGCATACTTGTTCTCACTTCTCACTCTCCGCACTCTCTTGCGAGCCTGCAGACACTTGTCTTCCATCCTGTTCCTAGTTAATCTAGCGCTGGGAGTGGTGCTTTAAGTGCGCGCGCAGGCGGACGCTTTTTTACCGACATGTGGTCATTGTTTACGTTCCTGAAAGCGAACACTCTCGATCGTTTCAGTGAAGACGAAAATGGTTTTTTATCTTAGGTGGTCTTTTGGATTCCGTACCGGAGCGCAGAACGTTTGCTTCCAATCGGTCGAAAGCACACGCGTACGTCGGTCGCTCATCTGCGGTTGACATCAGCGAGCGTGTTGATCCGTTTTTATAATTGTGTTATTACCGTCAAATCTGAACAAGGTAAGATAGGATGATGAACGAAGACGCACTTAGCACAACCTTACTTGCAACTTTATTTACCCTTGATGTTATGTACCGACTGCAGCTTCATAGGTATTCAAAGTGTGAGCAAATCAAATTTCGGGGCTGCCTTGATACTGAGGGTACCGTCGAACGTCACTTGTAGGTTAAACGGCAAGGCACTCTGGCCCCCTTTGTTTAGCATGAAAAAGAAAAGAAAAGCCGGCGAAACCCTCATAGCAGAAAAAACGAGGTTTCGCCAAGATTCGAACCACGGACTCTCAAAACAAAACGCCAGCACACAAGCGCGCAACCGCTCGACCACGCCAGGGGAAGACGCGGGCCCCAAGAATTTGGTACCGTAACAGAGGCTTCCAACGAATATTGTCGAGTGATTTGCTTTGGTCATGTTTGAGCTTTGAGCCGTGCTAATGCTTGTTTCTTACGCACCCATCTTGGATCCGAGGGCAGTTATGCTATTACCACAAGCGATGTGGCCACGGCCCCCTTATTTGAGTCAAGATAAGGCATCGCAAAACCTCGGTCTTCCCTACGCAAGCCATGGTAGCAACGAATAGAATGGCATGCGTCGCTAGCATTCTGGCGTTGATAAAGCTTGGTCGTCACGCACCAATCTTGCAGCCAAGCCCCATCATGCTAATACTACAATCGACATAGCCAGAGCTACCCTTTTTAACTCGAAAAAAGCTATCGCAAATACCCGATCTCCCTGATGAAAAACAAATAAGCCACAAATGAATGAGCGCTTTTGAACAGAAATAGCTTGCAATTTGTCTCAAGGCAGCCGATAACCGCAAGGTAAGAAGAAATTGATTCTCTTCTGCTTAAACGAATGACCCCAAATCACGAGAAGGATGTGAAACCCGACCGTTGCTGCCAGCTTTCTGCTGCTTTCTCGCGCTGCGTCGACGCCGATATCTGGCGAGCGTAAACATCAGCGTTGCTTGCGCGTTAGCTCGCGTCGCCACGCGAGAAAACGCCGAAAGTACGCTGCATGTGGTTGGGCCTTTAACTTTTACTAAATGTACGTCAGCTCCGCAGCGCTACAGCCGCAGCCTCGCGCACGGAGCGATACCATCGGCCGCCGCCCAAAACGAGAGAAAAAAAAACGTCACATGAAGTCGCGCACAAGGAGAAAGTGACGTAACGCTGTGACGTCGCTGTTTGAAGGGTGTGTGGTCGGCCTGGGCCCCTACGCGATATTTGTTAGGGAATACGCGGCCAGGCATCATCAAGAAGATCATCGTCATCTGTGGTGGCAGGCACATCGTCAATGAAGGTTTTCATCGCAATTCTCATCCGCATCCCAACTAACGTCGCCTCGGCCTCGACCGGAACCGTCGTCTTCGACCCGGGGGGTGATGTTACGGGACTAAGGTGGGCAATGCCTCACAGCTCCTTCAACCGAGTACGATGACGACGACGACGACTTAGTGCCTGGCGCGAACCTTGCGCGAGCTCTAGCATGGCCGCTATTTGCATAATGTAAATGGATCTCTTCACCCCATCACACGGTTCGTCTCATTTTTGTCCTGCCGCCACGTAACAATATTGTTCCAGCATGGGCAGAAATCCGGCGCTTCGTATGCTAGGCCCACATTAATCTTACCCAAAAGCATCAAATTACCTTCGTTTACAAATGCAATAAATATAGCAGAGCAAAGAGAATACCCAAGAAAAAAATATCAGGAGTATTTCGAAACAAAATCAGCACTCCTAACGCTCGCAACAGAGGCGCAACATGGCAAAATAGCACGCCGCCAAACCCATCATCACACTACACTAGTATTAAGCGATTCCAAGCAACACATTCGAATTCCCTACTGTATACACCAAACATCTACATAGGGCGCGTGAGAAATTAACCGAATAACTTGGAAGCACACCCGGCACGAACACTTAAAAAATATCATGCGTCAAAAAAAAATAAAATTACCCTCAGCGGCATGTAGTTGGCATATAAGCGTTCGCACTCCTATGTCCTGAGAAATTCTGAGATATCCTTGATTTCTTATCAGTTGCTGGGTATTGATTATTCGCCGAAGAAGGTCATCATAATCATCATGATCGTCGTCGTCGTCGTCGTCGTCATCATCATGATATTGGTCAACATCGCCCAAACGGCGCTCAGTCGCATGGTTTGCGCATTTTGAGACTTCAACATGGAAAAAGCCGGCACAAATTTGTCCTGCATGCGGAATACCGTGTTAATCCTCGTCACGACAGTGAGCGTATTCGCAATCTCCCAGTTAGGGAATTTTTCAGCGCTGAAGGACTTGCTTCAGGACGAGAACCTGAAGCACATCGAATACTGGAGCCACGAAGTCGGTCAGGCTGCTCTACGTGAGGGCGAGCAGTATGAAGCGACGCGGCTTCCGCACCGCGGAGGCTGGGCCGTGGAAGCGCGCTGTCGTGAGGGCATCG
The DNA here is from genome assembly GCF_048455015.1 of Haemaphysalis longicornis. Lineage (NCBI taxonomy): Eukaryota > Metazoa > Arthropoda > Arachnida > Ixodida > Ixodidae > Haemaphysalis > Haemaphysalis longicornis. The sequence continues at coordinate 74,613,557 of NW_027526225.1, read as the reverse complement.
ATGTCCTGTTCTTCGTGCACGCCTGCTCACGAGAATGGAGACGGCGGGCGGTACTGCGCGACACCCTCGTCGAGGAGGCGGCCGCAAGACGCTTCAACTGGGCCGCCGTGTTCTTCGTGGGTCGCCGTGCCAAGGACCCACTCCTCGACGCATGGCTCAACCTTGAGGCGGACGCCCTTGGCGACCTGGTGGTGTTCCCGTTCGAAGACGGCTACAGGACCGTGACTCCCAAGTGGGTGAACGGCATGCAATGGGTGGCCGACCGCTGTCCCAACGTGCCGGTGATCGTCAAGCTGGACGACGATGTCACCGTTCACCCGTTCAAGGTGAATGGCAATATGCCTGCGAACATCGACGTTATAGCCTTCAATGAAAGCCACGCTGTTAACCGAAAGTTAAGGGCTCAGTTACTGGGGCCGTAGTTGATGTCTAGTCAAGAGTTTGTACGACTGGCACACTGTACCAAGCTAATGAAATTTCGGCTACGAACGCGTTTATTTGGAGCTGGTAAATGAGGAGCTAGTTCAATTCAAATAAAACCTAAAATACATAAATGAAATATGTATGCAAACAGGTTTGGGTAACGTTTTTAATTGAAGCGTTTTCTGATCAGAAGCCTTCGTGTCGCAGTGTTCTTGGCAGTCCATCAAATGGGCCGCATCATGGGTTCTAATGTTTTACCGAAGGCAATGATCGTCTAGCTGACACTTCCCCAGAAAATAACATTCGTAGTCAATTATTTTGAAACCGCTATCACCACCCGGGTTTGCCTCGTTACGTACCAATCAAACAAACGCTGCCTTCCATCTTTTGTAGATCGGCCAAAACTCAGTGCGCAAAACTCCGTCACTGCACTCGCCTCCAGTCAGGGCGTACAAACAGGGAAACCACTGTGTATCAACTATTTAACCAAGAGAAGCGCTTTCGCCTGCTCATCTCGTGGGAATATGCTTAGGCATACTCTTTAACCTTCTTTAACTCTTTAACCTTGAGGTCACGCCAAAGCGTGACCTCAAGAAATACGTCCGTTGCCGTGTTGTGGGCAGACATGGGTGGTACGTGTGTCAAGTTCTTGCTTAAATTTTAATGAGAAGGCATTAATTTGTCCAGAATGCGTAAAACTGCAAATGGAGTCGGAGTCACAGGCAATCCACTAAACACACGTCACTACAGAGCGTTTCAAAAAGTGTGAATCGCATTGCAAAACCCAAAAATGGGAAGGTAGGCTGAACGATGCCCGCACGTGGGCAGAGCCCCTTCGAAAGTTGAGTGTGCTTATAAGCACGTGCACCAAATATCAGTACTGCTAACACATCGAGTAACTTCCGGTTTCTATGTCCCAAACCAAATATTAGCCGTGCTAATTCCTGATGAGTCACTTCTGGTTTCTTATTTCATATTAAGGCTTTCATTACGCCTTTTGTAATATTTCATATTACGACTGCCATTTAGGGGCCGACATTGCAGCCCACAAATAATAAGTTTTGTATACCAAAAACTGCACTTCAGACCTGATACCACGTGTTGGAGATATGCACCGCAGGTAGGGAAGGGTTTTCTGCCCTTTGACTCTGCGCATTCTGAGAATGTCAAGTGAAGATTGCGAACACTGCCCTGGACTCGGCATTAAGAGGATAATGTTACCCTGAGATGTAGCGAAGCTTCGATTGATTGATTGCAGGGTTTAACGCGCCGACGCAACAAGGGTGAGGAGGCGCACCGTGGTAGAGGGTTCCAGGTTAATTTTGACCACCTGTGTATCTTTAACGGTCGCCGCAATGTCGTACAGGCGGATGTTTGTGCTTTTCACCTCCATCGGAAAAGCGGCCGCCGCGGTCGGGAATGGAGCCCCCGTCCTCGTGCTCAGCTGCGCAACGCCTCAGCCACCGCGGGGAGTTGGAGAGGAGCTTCACAGACCAAATCTCATCTGCCTATCTATCTGTGTCTATCTGCGAGACGTTGCTTCAAAAAATAAAAGGAAAAGTAGGCAGGGGTCCTAGAGAGGCTACTCAATGGAGCAAGATAACGGTTGTGCCTTAGCTGCCCAGAATCACACACAACATTAAGAAGATAGCAGCCAGAGAGGGGGAGAAAGTTGTGTGCTCATCCCCAAACAAAGGGTATGCCAGGCGCCGCCATGTCAATCTTCCAATTATAGAGGGCCATTGTACAACTAACCACCGTACTTCGTAAGAGCATGTGTGCAGAGGGTTGTATACAAACTACCGTTATCGTGCAGGAAAAGCTACATTGGCCAGACCTGCCTTTGTATCAACAATAGAATTCGAGAGCACAAGGTCGCAACAAAATACGTTCCGCCAGGTCACTTGGCCAAGCTCTGCCGAGATTGCCCCAAGTAATGACGCCATGGAAGTTTGAAGTGGACTTCCATGGCTTCATTACCATCCATAAAAACAGTGATAGGCTAGCGCGGGAAATCATCGAAACAATGGAAATCGAAGGAAACATCGACGATTGTGTCAGCACAGTGTCGGTTGCGCTAACGGATAAACTATTTCTCCGCACGATTGTACTCGTACCAGGTAGCTAGAGGAGAGTATAAATATACAAGGCGAGGCGAAAAAAATTAATTAGGTAGTGTCAAGGTTTGTGCTTCGTCTTTCGTCTTTGTGCCCTGATTTAATTTTAGGCTGCCCAGTATTTAATCAATTATTATCGAACAAGCTAAGATTCTGCCTATGCTAACACCTTACAATTTGGCTACGGTTTTTTATTCTTTTTTTATACCGACATATCAGTACTGCTAACGACCGAAGCGCTGTTTCCGGGTTCTCAGTGTCATGCCCGCATATTGGTGCAGCTAACGCCTGACGACTTACTCCGTTTTCTCATTCCTACGTCTCAGCTAAGCCAGTACCTGCAGACGGAGTTATCCCGGGAGCCCGCACGCCTGCACTGCTACGTTTTGGGTGGCCAGCCAGTGGAGAGGGAACCGGGAATCCGCTTTTTTGTGAGAACGGACGACGCCCCAATGGAGGAGTACTTCACCTACTGTCAAGGCCGGGCCGTCATAATGACCTTCAACGTCATGCGAACGCTCCTAAGAGCGTCACCCAAGGTGTATCCCCACCCCACGGTAAGGCCTCTTGACCCCTTTGCGTGCACTTCCTGCAAAAGCGACACTTCTATCGCGAAAATACGTGCTCAAAATTCACCTTTTTTTTGTGTGTACGCTCGAATATGTACGCTCGAATAAGCTGTCACGAAGTAGATGTGCTTACTTGCGCTGATCTGCAATAATTTCATGCTTCTAGCACCTCCAGACAGTGGGTATTCTGCTAGATAAAAGAATCCATTTCACTCTCTGCTTTTTCTGCAGGAAAGGCTATTTTTACTGACAGAGCTGGTACATATCAGGGCAGGCAAATTGTCACGTTGAGCTTTTAATAAGTACAGTCCAATCATCATAAAAATTCCTCTTCTGCTACAACTACCTGATGAATATAGTGGAAAGAAAGGAGCTATATGTTTACGTTAATATATGGGCGCCAAAGTTCGGTTTGTGAGTGGCGGAGGGCCGTGCATAGCGTATCATTTATGGAATATTGGAGCGCGTCTCACTAGCAACAGTCCTCTTTAAAACCACCAAGTGTCAGTTATTACCATTACAGCTACGTAGAGTGTGTCCAATTTGTGGGAAGCCTTCTCTTCAAATGGGAGTACTCGTCGTCGCACCCACGTTTTACCACAGATCGAGACCCGCACTGACGGGAAAAATGGTTTTTTGTTCAGCGTTTCGAAGTATTTATTAGGTAGACATTATTGGGGGAGGGCGCCTGGCGGCGTTGAGCCATTCATCGTTTGTGTTATACAGCCTGCGGAGTTTACACTGCGGCTACTTTATATTTCCTATACAGTAAAGAAAAAAATGATCTTCTTGCAGTACGCAAAGCATGAATGAAAGACGATCATGGCTTGCACATCACGTAATGCTATTTAAAACGTACGTAAACGCCATTACTTATGGAAAAACACGAGTACAAACAACTATTCGCTCAGACAATTTCCGCAAACATTTCTCCATTTGCAAGAAAATATTCTCTTCACTTCGATGCACATGTCTTCACAAAACTTCCCCGTAAAGCCTCTACTCTCCTCCGCTATCCTGTCAAATCATCCCCTCCCGTGTCGTTCCTACCAGGATAAATACAATGGGGCTTTGTTTTAATCAGTTCAGTTTTCCGGGCTTCCACTGTTCAAGCCCCATCAATTGGACCCATTCGATTTTGGTGGGCTTGGAATACCACATCGAGGTCTAGTCTTGGGTTTCACGCTCTTTTAGCATTTTTTGGCCGAAATACTGTGTTAACACGTATTTTCATTTGATCCCGCAAAGCTAAAGCGCATTTGAGCCTCTGTTAAAAGCACACTGCCAGGGCCATCTATGAATTGATGGTTAGCCTTCAATGTACCGGATGTTTTCTTTTTCATGTACGAATGCGTTTTCCAGGTTTGCGATTTCGAAAGGTTTTGGATGTATTAACTTCCCGTTGCAAAATTTGTTTTACCGTTTCGGCCGCGTGGCTGAATTGAAGGTTAGACACTCAGTCTTACAGACCGACATTGGATGGTTTAGGTAGTTCCCCGAAGAGTATCGTCTTTAAAAGACCCTGCCTTGATGGCACGACTTCTACGAAAACGGTTGGCGCGAACTGATGCCGAGCTGACTGACACTTTTCGTGGCTTTAGGCCACAAAATACCATAAATAAGAAAGAAGGGGGAGCTTCGAAATTGCAGGAAAAGTGAAGGACGCGCTTTCGAAAAAGAGTCTCCGGGCGCATTCGGCTTCTGCAACAGGCACCGCTTGGGCACTAAGCTCCTCTTCCCTTTACGAACATCGTCGATGTGAAGACTGGAGCTGCCTGCAGCCGTCGTGGGCCCAGTTTTCCTGCTTTTGCATGGACTAAACGTTCCTTCATATTGGCCCAAGGGGCATGGTCCTCATGGAGGAGGGAGGAATGTGAGGTGTAAATAGGACCCTCTCTGGCAGCCCATACCAGCCACTATTTTATAGTTTACTGTGTCACGACACGGTTGAGTGTGTATGGAAACATAAAAAGTTAAAACGACGCACAGCTGACAACCTGGTCAGCTTAGCCCTTCATAATCAGCACTCACTGATCCAGAGGGCTAAGGCAGTAGTCGTTGCATCTCTAGCCCTGGTCCTCTGGTTTGACCTAGGCATTCTATTTTAAATGCAGAATACTTTAAGGGTCCGGATTATCGTCGTAATTACTCCAGGATGATGGCGTCACGTGCCAATACAAGGGCTTCGAAAAGATAACCGTTTGCGCTAGTCAGGACAGAATCGGCGTCTCGAGTTACAAAGCTTCTGTCTGCCCCATCGGGCCGACGAACCTCACGTTACTCACATGCTACGTGTGGGGGGTGGACTCTGCGCTGCGTTACTGCCACGGAGGCTGCTGTGGCTCTGCATCAAAAAGTACAAGGTAATATAAAACACGAAAGCCAGCATGAAATAATGCACTATTGCCCTTAATGAAAAGTCAATTAGACGGCCTCTTCATGGGACTTTTAATGGGGCTCCGCCGCCCTCTCTTGACGGCTTTCGCTATCAACACCAGGCTGATACTGAAGCTAGTCACAAGATGGCGCCACAGCCCCTCTGGCGAACCACTACTCCGCACTTCGGCAGCTTCCACGTTAGTAGAACTGCTTTCTTATTGCTCCGCTTTCCATTCCCCACTTTCATTTGCACCCTAATAAACGTATTTTCATCCATACAAAGAGTTGAAGCTGCAATTCCGCAAACGTGCTAACGTTTCAACAATTACTTGTTTCTTTTTACGGGCCAACGCAGGACGACGCGTACGTGACCGGCGACCTCGCACTGCTCCAGGGAATCGGCCACGTCGACATTACTCACTTGTACCTTTTTGAAGAACCAAATGCAAGCTGCCTTCTCGTCGCCGATTGCATCTTCATGCACTGGCTGGTCGATAAAGGCGAGAAGGTCATTGAAGAAGACTTGCGGACCCTGGACGCTCGCTTCTACTGGTCTTTCGTGCTCTCGGACCAAAAGGTGCACGCGGGAGTGAGGCTGGACTTATCATCCAGGCTGAAGTCCCGTGACTATGCACTTGCTTTCCAAGAGACGAGGGCACTGCTGGTCAAGCGCAACGGAATTGATAAAGCGCAACAAGCGCTTCTGCTGTCCCCCTAGGCCATAATGAATTTTCTCGAAATATTTTCTTCTCTTTCTTCTCGGACGCTAAGCGGAAATAGGGCTGTGCCAAACGAGCGTAGTTCGGTGCTTGACTGTGTATATGTGTATATGCTGGCCTGCATGTAAAAATAAAGCCAACTGTGGTTACGTACGTCATGCCGCATCGTCATCCCCTGGAACAAACCTTGTGCTAAAATGGCATTATTATTCCTACCCATACAAAATCATGTTGCTAACCGGTTGGTTGATATACGCAAGAGATTTCTGTCGGCTCCACGCGAACAAGCAGATTCTCACCCGCGCACAGTGACATTCCTTGTACAAGCACTTTACTCATGCGTTTTTAGCAACAAACGTGTCATCGTTCCTTATTCTTACAAAGTGACAGACCTAATATTTGATGACAACATATTAGGGCGCTAACTCTGGGCAGGAGTTTTAGATGCAAAGCATCTCTTGCTCGGGCTATGTCCGGCGTCCGCACCTCTCCCCCTACACTATAAAACAATAAAATAGTTAGCGGTGCCCGGTTTCGATCCCACGACTCTCTGGCCGCAACGGGACATGCGCGGCACTCTTCCAACTGCGCTACAAAACCGAGACTGGAGCAAGTGCTGCGAACGCGCCTTATGTCCTTGACTCATTCAAACTACGTCAAGAAGCTACTGATACAACGAAGGCACGCGAAGCTAAACGTAAAGGGAAACGGAACCGACGAACTGAAAACTTTAGACGAGGATGTTGAATTTCCCGTGGCAAAGCTGGGGCGCGAAGTTCCACGCGCCTTGCAGCTCAACCAGAGAAGAGGACGAAGAGGGCGGGCAGCGGGGTAGGAGCGTGAGCACGCCATAAAGAAAGACGAGAGCAAAGCCACGAAATATGTTCAGTCGTGACCTTCAGTCTTTCGGCGTACGCCAACCTGGAACCCTCAAGGAGTGGATGGATCCACCATCTCACGTTGCACCATCGGACGCACTCTGGCTCAGGCGTGCTTCTCTTCAATATTGTAAAGACGAGAGAGGATCCGGCCGTTTCTATCCAGAGCCGACGTCGGGGCCACCCCACCTCGAAGGCGTGGACAGCGGCCCTCCTCCCCCTTCACCGTAAAGTCCCCCAGTTCTGTCGCAAGGTTTATAACCTGTACAAAGCAGAAATAAAGGCGTCATAAAAAAAAACTCCCCCTCCTCCCCGAAGGGGATCGTGCGGAAATGCGAATGCATTGGGTGCACCGATGAGTGTGCTGCGGCAAGCAGTAATGGAGAGAGCCGTGCACTCCACTGCATTTATATACATTTTCCGAGCGCAGCGAGCGGAGAGATGGTACGCGGAGAGGAGAGAGAGACCCGCGCAACACGCCCGCCCCGCGCGCGAGCTCTCTCTCCCGCCGAGCTCCGCGATGCGAGCGCCCTCACACGCCTGAACGCGCTCCTCCTTTCCACTCACTCTCCGCTACTCCGCCCGAGCTCCGCGATGCGAGCGCCCTCACACGCCCGAGAGCGCTCCTCCTGTGCCCTTGCCCTCCGCTACTCCCGCCCGAGCTACCACCTGCTCCGTTTGCTAGGCGCGCCACAGCTGTTGCTAGGGGCGAGGAGGAGCGCGTAGAGATTACACCTGTGGGGGAACGCCGATGGAGTACGACAACCCCCGACTAAGAAATGCATTCACATTTACGACGACGACGACGACGAAGGCAGAACGACGAGGCGCACGCTCACGTGCGCTCGCGCTGGAGGAATGCAGGCGCACGTTGACGGAGCACGACAACCCCCGACTAAGAAATGCATTCGCATTTAAAAGAAAGACGAAAAACCAGTAGGTGTTCGATCAGGTAACGCCGGTGTCGGTCTCTTCGCTGTCTTCTCCTCGCTTAGAGACATTTCTCTGTCTCTACATGGGGCTTTACACTACGTTCCCATTCGTGCTCTGATGAATGAAACCACATAACGGCAACACAATAGAGCCTACACCGAACAAGCTACGGTTGGGCAATTGGAGATTTTTTTGCAAGGCATCCCTTATTCGACCCTCCGTCGTCCGTCGACACCTCTCCTGCTCGTCCCCCTCTCCATGCCACCTGTGATAACGCCACTGTCCTCCTTGCCGCTCGGCCCGTCCTGTGCCAGCTCAAGAAGACACAGGCCACACTGTCGCTCCAGGAGCCCTAACCAGCTGTGATAACGCCGCTTTCCTCCTCGCCGCTCGGCTCGTCTCGTGCCGGCTCAGGAAGACACCGGTAACACTGTCGCTCCAGGAACCCTTAAAGGGGAAGCCCTTAAAGAGACATCACAGTGATGTCCTTCTCTTCTTACTGCGCCGTCCACACCACCTCTACGCATGCGCGTCTCTCCTCCCTTCTCCTCTCCTCCAGCTGTATAAAAGCAGGTGCGCGCGCTGCGCCACTTTCAGTCTGCTCCGAGACACCGCCTGCGCTGGTTCTGCTCTGGTGTGGAACCTACACGGAACCCCGTGCTGTGCATCACCGCATAGTTCCCTTTGGGGAGATGGGGAAATTTTTAAATGCAGAGCATTTCTTTAACTCGCACTGTCACCCGTCGTCCCTCGGCGTTGTCCGCTCTCAACAACACTTGCGGGCGCGCATGCGCGTGCTCCGGCGCTGAAAGAGGCCTTGCAGCAGCAGGTGCTACCTCCTCTCCCTCTACTGCGCGCGCTAAGGCAGCGGCGAAGCGTCAGCAAAGAGCCGCGGATCCCGAACGTCGAGAACGGGAGGCCGCCGCCAGTCGTCAGCGCCGAGCTGCGGATCCATCGAATCGAGAGCGAGACACGGTTTCGAAACGACAGCGGCTAGCGGCGGACCCCGCGTTACGAGAACGAGATGCCGCCGTCGGCCTTGTTGACGTAGTTCCCGACGTACGCCGCGCACTCGTAGTGGTCGAGGATGATCTGCAGGTAAATTTTGGAGTCGAGAACCCTTCCGATCCACGGGTTGAACGCGTTCACGCGCTTCTCGGCGGAGGTCCTCGCGTGAAGCACGCACGGACGCGACGCGCCAGCCCGCAGAATCTCCGAGTACTCATCCCCAGACCGCACGTCGAAGGCGCGCAGGAACTCGTCCAAGCTCGCAAACTCCCTGTGCTCCAACGCTTCGTGCATTTCGTCATGCTTGGCCTTCAAGCGCCGTCGACGCACCCGTACGACAACAACAACTACAACTAACACCGCCAACTACCACAACCTACGCCACGTGACCACCCCCAATGCTTTGCATGTACTCGTGTCGCTCGCGCAGGGGCATGCGACGGGGGCACTTTTTTGTCTTGGTAAGTAATACCCCTGTCATATGAGAACTTTGAATAGCGATTTAGTCGGTCCGCGTCGGGCGCTGCTACACGGCAGTTTCAATCGCGATCAAGCCCGATCCCGCTCGAACCAAATCCTGGTTTCCAAAATGCGATTACGGTTTCCAAGCGCGAACAGGCGTAAGCGGTGATACTCTTGTTCCCGCTGAGTAATCGCACAGAAGTTGACAACTTCAAACTAATGCCACAAATTGTATCTAATAACTTGATCCAAATAACTTTGAGGCAACATTTATATAGTTACGTATGCCTACGACTACGGAAAGCTCCCAGACGCCGGACGCAAAGCCCATTATTCGGCGCCACATGGAGTACGAGAGTTTAACTGGTACAACTTCATCGTGATTGCAACGTGCCGTGTAGCTGTGGCGTTGCGTCGAGCGCGCTCGTAGATTCAATCGCGCTTCCCTTCAATCCGGATAGAAATTGCCCCTCTGACAAGGGTAGTACCGAAGTTGCCGACTAGGAAAAGGTGCTCAGGAGCCTTTTGAAATTAGCAGAACTTTAGTACCACACCTTAGGAATATCGGAAGCACTTTTAAAATCCCTCTGTATGTCCTCACAACGCGCTCATTGCCCCATGTTATCCTTTGTCCTTGATGCTAGCACGTTAGTACTCGAAGAGCTAGGAAAATTGTGATATTTCTGTTAAGACAAACAAATGTTGAAACTTGATGTCTTTTAAGGAACTTGTTCGGTGCCTGCGCTCTCTTGTTTCGGTTTTTACAACCTACTTAAGAATAGCTGTGTCAAACAAACTACATTTCAAGTGGCTACATGCAAACGTCAGCAAAGCTTAGCATGGCATGTGTATATCGGTTCCGCGTTTCCTCCTTTTAATAAGTGCTAAATAACTTTGAGTGTTTTTTAAGAATCAAAACAAGGAGAGAAACACGGGCGCAGTTGGTGTTTCTGTTCTTTTCTCAGTGGGGCAAGTGGGACAATTTAAAAAAGAGAATGTCGAGAAGAACAAATGCTACTGAAAACTTGGTAGCGGCGTAATGACGGACAAAGCCATTCACTCAAGCGGGGAGCAGAGATAGGGTGAAAGGTAACAGAAAGAACCCATTCCCCTCCGTTGCCTGGAAGAAGTAAAGAAATTAGGCGAAGGCTGATTTTTGAATTATGACAATTGCGCTAAACTGACAAACAGAGGAAGAAAGACCGACAGAGGGAGGGAGACAGACAGTACGCGCATTGTCTGTCTTCCTTCCTCTGTTGGTAAATTTAGCGCAATTTTCGTAATTCATAGTGCACCAACTAATCGAACAACAAATTTGACTGAAGGCTGAATTCCGGGTCTCGGTGCTCTACTGGTCGTTTCTCTAGGCGTCGTATAATTACGGCAACGTTTCTCGTTCTTAGCACTTAAAGAGAATGAAGTGTTCTCTAATGTCGATGGTGCCGGAACCTGGTTGGAAGCCTCATACAAAAATAAAACTCTATTTTGGTATCAGGGAGTCTCATGTTAATTACTGAAGTAGATGGGAAACGAAGTGTACGCAGCAATTTTGCTTCTACTTGGAACGCGAACAAATAAAAAATTTTCCCTCTGTACTGAGTAGCAATCATTGTGAACAGTCTGCTAAAATGTGAGTCTGCATTCACTTGTTTTTTCGGAGTTTTTGATTTAATTTGTTCAAAGGTCTCTGATTTATAAATTCTCTTTAATATCGAATGAGAAGGCGGAAAACTAAACATTTGCTTTCGGATGCTAACATTAGGCTTTAAACGTCGCGTGCGACACATGCTCTATAGTTCAGACTCCGATAACACTGACTACACCTCCCAATTCCAATCACGCTCAAGTTTGCAGATAACGGTCCCGCTTCCCTTTCATTTGTTAAACTTGGTAGCAAGCAAAACTGTCGCATGTGCAAGTCTTTTTCCTTTCTACGGTAGCAATAACAGACCTGTGTTGTCTGTATTATTTCCAATAGCACTGGAGAAGGACAAACCTCTAAATCAATGTTATTCAACGCCCACCCGTTCTACTTTTTTTTTCTTTGTTTGCTTGCTTCAAACTAGAAGGGAAATCTTGTTTCTCACGTTTCTCTCTCGCCGTGGAGACTGAATCTTCGTAGGGGCTCAAACGTTCGTAATGTAATTCATGGCAGTACTTCTGCCTTTGATTTTCTTCAGTGTAATTCTACGCAAAAAAAACTACAATCATGCTTCATAATAGCGCTTGCGCCACTTATGCTACACGCTACGAAAACTGTATACTCCACAACTTTTTTTACGAATAATAAAAACATCCCGAACAATAATTCGAAATAACAGCGTGGCTGAACGTCTACAGTTGGTAGACGCACTTCACGTGCAGCGAGTTTGACGTTACTTCAAGTGTCGCTTGGTTTCAGTTTTAGCCAACCACACGTTAGGGCTGAAAAAAGGCTTGAAAACAAATTATGGTTGATCCCTCTATCATACGAATCGGCAAAACACGAAAGTGAAAGGGGCCTTCACAGGAGAAGTTGAATGTTAAAGGAACCTTGTTCATGTGCGAATGGTTCGCGAGCCTCACCCCGCCAGACGAAGCGACGCCCACACGGAAGAAACAAAAAAATTACCGGTTTATTCAGGGACAACAAAACAAACAATGACATCCACAGAAACAGCAGCTTGAAACGGTCAAGGGAACAACGCCAGCACGGAGGGCGACTCAATTCACACGCGTCCCCCTAACACAAAGGCCCTGGAATAGAGAAGCAAACTGACGGCGCTCATTAGCGTCATGATGCGCTACTTCGCTTCGCATCTCCTAAACTGCAGCACCATTTGAATGAGTCATCAGGGAAAGACGTAAGGCGCGTTAGTAGAGCAGTTCACGCCGCTGCTCATAGCACAGTGGGTAGAGCGCCACGAACGTCTCGTTACGGCGACAGGGCTCGAGAGGGCATGGGCTCGAATACAGGCACCGCAGAGCCAATGTCACTTTTTCTTTCGACTTTACTTCCGTGACGGATATGACGAGAGGGAAATCTTGGTGTACCCGGGCATAAAACACTCTCGTGTTAAAATACCCACAAAGGGGGATTTACTGGGATTTACAACTCGATGCGACGCGGTTCATAGGACGTGAATCGCATTAAATTCCCAACTCATGAGAAGGGCTCAGTGGTCCTCAGACAGCGTGGCACGCACTGGCAGGACAACCCCTGCGCATGTGCATTGGCGGCGACATTATCGATAGCCCGTGTGTCACATTCAGCAATATTCTTCAGCCAGCCAGGCCTCTGTGCCCGGCGATGCGTATAGTACTGTGGTATTCCTTTGACTCCATGGCGTAACGTATACCTCGGAACTCTAAACCATCAACATAGTACGCGACCACCACCTCGGGTGATACGTCGTTCGAACATGGGCGCAAGTCTTTCACTTCAGGTGTGATGTCAAACTCTACGCGTGTTTTTATGCTGCCTGCACATAAAAGTGATCTAAAAGTACGAAAATACCCTTCTTTGCAAATACAATGCGTATAATCAAGCTTACCCGCGTATAATCAAGGATTACCCGCAGAACTCAACAAGATAGATGGGCTGCATCATAGTTTATACGCAGACGACGTCACTCTGTGGGTTACGGGAGGCAGCGATGGCCTAATTGAAGAAACGCTACAGACGGCCATTAATACAGTCGTACACTACGTGTCCGCCAGAGGTCTCAAATGTTCGCCACAAAAATCGGAACTGCTGCTCTATCAACCAACACGTAGAGGACGGAAAAGCCCCACCGAAACCGCAAACATTAAATTAGTTGCGGACGGGAATCCGATTCCCATCGTTAAAAGCATCAGAATCCTCGGGCTCCGACTGCAGTCGAACGGGCACAATGGGGAAGCCATCAAGTTGCTAGAGCAGAGCGCCCATCAAACGATGAGACTCATCTCGAGGATCGCCAACAGGAATTACGGATTAAAGGAAGCAAACCTGATAAGATTAGTGCAGGCTTTCGTCGTCATTCGTATTATATACGTTACTCCGTACCTCAACTTGCAAGTCGCCGAAAAGGCTAAAATCGAGCGTATCATCAGAGGGGCATACAAGCAAGCCCTCGGGTTACCTACCTGTACGGCTAACGAACGATTACTAGCTCTAGGGATTCACAATACGCTGGAAGAGCTTATAGAAGCCCACACAGTGGCACAATACGAAAGACTTACACACAGCGCAACGGGAAGACACATACTCGACTCCCTAGGAATTAACTACGCGGCACAACAAGGCACCAAGGTGGACATTCCTCAGGAAATACGCGAGTGTGCCAAAATACTTCCGTAGCCAAGGAACATGCACCCGGAACACAACGAGGGAAGGCGGCAAGAGCGAGCCAAAGCCATTAAGAAATGGTTTCAAAATTCTAGGTACGTGATCTACGTCGATGCGGCAGAATATGCCACGTGTGATGACATGTCAGTGACAGCAGTAGACTGTGAAGGCAAATTAACCTGCTGCGGAACGGTCGTAACCGCAAAATTCGAGACAGCCGAGGAGTGCGCCATCGCACTTGCGATAGCCTCCACGACAGCTAAATACATAATCAGTGACTCGAAAACGGCAGTTCGAAATTTTATTAAAGGGCGCATATCGCCGGAGGCGCAACGCATTCTGCTAAATTTCCGAGACCAGAGGAAAGTCCTTATTTTATGGGCACCTGCACACTCTTCCCTTCCGGGCAACGAGGCAGCTCACAACACGGCTCGAGGACTCGCATGCCGAGCCACCGAGCAGCCTCCGCTGAGGTCGGGAAGAGTCCGCATGGTCTCATACAGGGAAATCACGAATCATTACAGATTCGAACGCGCCTCCCGCTCATCCATCCCTAAACAAAAGGCAGTCGGTGGTCTGGCGTCTCCTCCAAACGAATACCTATCCAAACCCCGTGGCATACAGTCACTACTACCCTGGCCAATATTCAGGCATGTGCGCACTATGTAAGGACCGGGCGGACCTGTCACATATACTTAGGGTTGTTCGTTTTCGGGTTTTATATTTTTTCAAATTCGGGGGGTAAAAATCGGGCGGTATTTTTCAAACTGATATTCGGGGAAAAATCGGTTTTTTTTGCGAAACCATTCCTTACTTCGGGTTTTTTCGGGTTAAATATACGGTTGTACTTATCAGAACTTACACTGAGCTTATCAAAACGTATCACGGGCTTTTTAAGTATAACACGTTAAATTTGGTGTTTCAAGCTGGTAATTGGGACAGACACCAGAGTATTATAGCAAATACAGTATACTACCCGTAATTTTGTGTTTGTTTGAAAATGAATCAGTGGTGTTTGAAAATGAATGAATCAGTAAACATTGACTCTTAGAAATTATACATTTTATTTTCGAAAATCTGGTCATCGATTTTTTACACGTCCTTGTTGACATACATTATCATCTGCATGCGCAACATGTCAGTCTCCATTCGAGATCTGTCCGGTCGTTGAACATATCTCAGCTGGGAGAAAGTTCTCTCCACATCACAGCTACCATTAGCTAGGCACAACAATGTCAGTGCAGCTTTTGCAAGCCTTGGGTAGCGAGAAGTAGAGTCATGCCAATACTCGATTAGTTCGACAGCTGGGTTTGTGGGGCTCGCTTCCAGCAAATACTGGTTGAACTCGTCATTAAGGGAATCTACATTGTCGGTTACGGACATGAACAGAGGTCGGTAGTCCTCAAATGACTGCCCCAGCAGACGCTTCTGAAACGGATCAAGGACGGCTCCCAACTTCCACAAAGTTAGCTGGTTTTCCTCTTTTTCTGAGACGTTCCGTCCAAGAGTGCAGCGCCATTTTGTGGCGAGTTTCGTGCAGAACTCTTCAGAACATGTTTTTACTAAATTAGCGCTGCGCTTGGGTAACATAGACAAAACAACTTTGGCCTGATCGCTTTTACCGATCATCGCCGAAAGCTCCCCGACAATCTGCTGCAGCTTCACGTTTACCAGGTGATCAAAGCTGGGCATCAAAAGCTTCCCACTTTCAAGCGTTTTCTGGGCTTCCAAAAGTGGGCCGAGTGCATCTCTCATCAAGATTGCCTTCGCATAAACAACTTCTTTTTCAGAAAGTATCCCTCGAATAGCTTCCGCTTTGCTGCTATCATGCGAGCTTTCAGCAAGTTCTGTTAACGAGCTCCACATTTCTACGACTACCACAAGTGCCTTGTAGAAGCTTTGCCATCGATTCGGGACAACAGAAGGTGGCTTCTTAATGTCAGGTCCAAAGAGGCCATTAGAAGAACAAATTTCAGTGTACTTTTGGTAAAGCTTGTTAGCGTGCTTAAATAACGCTCCAAACTTGATCACTACGGATCGAACATCAGACATGCATGGTAAAGAAATGGCATGGTCAACACTCACATGAATAAGGTGTGCTATATCTTTCACATGCAAGATTTGGATCCCTTCAGCCTGACAGATTTCTCGAACCATCTTTCGCATGTACTCCGCTGAGTTTGTGGCTACTGCCACAACGTCTTTCCACGTCTTGCCAACCGTCAGGAGCGCCTTGCTAACTGCGCTGGCTGGCCACCGTGTAACTGTTCGATGCATTTACCCTGTCGACGTCGACCAAAACAACGTGCTTCTTCACGTTTTTCTGGCTATAGTAGCACAGGAGAGTGTTGATGGTAGGCACACCAGTGATGTCTGGGGATTCATCGACGATGACGCTCACTTTCACATCTCGCATATCATCGCGGATTTTCTCCATGTCCTTGTCAAAAGCTTCTTTCAGGTATTTCAGCCGAAGTCTTTGTCCTGTTGGCATGGTCTTCGCGGCCTTGCAGTATTTGCGTGCGAAGTCTCCCAGCGGTCCGTCCGCCTGGTGCATGCTTATTCCGCTGTACGCTAGGGCACGAACAAAGTCATGGATAACGCCGTCCGCTTCAGTTTCTTTCGCACGCTGTCTACAGGACATATCAAAAAGCGTCTGCTGAGACGTTCCCGCAGTCTCAGCTTCCTTGGAAGCCGTCTTGAACTTCTTATGACGAGATGACAGTAGATGCTCACGAATTCGGTCGTAGGGCTTCTTCGCTGGATCGGTGACCATCTCGGTGTTGCAATATTTGCACACTAACGTGCGGGTGCCTTCACTGTCTTTCGTTGCGATCTGGAGATCTTCATGTTCTTTACACCAGTCATCCAGTGTCTTTCGTTTTCTTCCCATCTCCACGCTGAAGTTTCCGGTGCCGCCTTATGTCCGCGACGGTGGCTTTGCGCTCACAAGACGCGCCTGGTAATGCTAAGTGAGGATGGCGATATGCGTCTCGTTGGTTAGAGTTCGCACCAATCAGAAGCCTGATTCACTTCGTCACAGAAAAACTGGAAGAAAACCTAAGAGACCAACCTTGGATCGCGTTTTGTTCACATTCTCTTCTCGTTCGTCTTTATCCCCACCCACTAAAAAACGTGACCCTTTTTAGAAGTTCTTCGAAAAAGAGCAATACCACAATTTCCAGAATTTTGCTGCTCCTGTCAAAACAGGATTTTGAGTGCAGTGGCTTCTTTCCCTGCTTTTGTGGCCATTCGAAAGGAGATATCACCAGCTGCGTGATGCGCGGGGGAGGAAGGACACCACGCACGGCTCTCAGCAGGGCCGACCGACGAGCGCGTCTAAGTCACCGTGACGGAGGCTGGCTGAAGAATAGCGATAATAATGCGGGTTGGAACCCACGCTGGTAAAAAAACTTGTACACAAAACGTCTTCGTCGCTCAATCTCTCCCCCACCGACTGGTCACCCGTCCCTTCCGCGTGAAATTCTTGGAAGCAGGTGCACATACCCGAGACTAATCTGCAGTGGGCAAAGGGGCAGATTTCTTTGCTTTTCTTTCACCCTAAATTTGTTCACAATGTACTCGAAGCGTGGCCGGCCTCAAATGTGTTTCCCACTTTCTTCTGCAAGCATTTTTTTAGGGGGGGGGGTGCATGTACGCCCTCACGGCGACCTGTCTAGAAAGCGTGAATAAAAACTGCAGCGCTACTCTCCAAGCAGCAGGGTGAAATGCACCCGTTTGTTTGTGAGCGGGGCGCCAGGAGAGAACGGCAGACCGTCAACTCACGATTATGCAGATCGCTACAGGGAGGTTTATTCGGGGAGAAATCGGGTTTAACCCGATTCTCCTGAAACTTGTTCGGGGTGCAAGAATCGGGTAAAATCGGGTTTTACCCGAAAACGAACAACCCTACATATACTATGGGCTTGTCCTCAGGCGACCCAAGAAGGCCGTAAGATCGCGAATGACGAGCAGTGGGAGACCGTGCTGCTCAGCTCTGACCCAAAAGACCAACTCTGGGCCGTCCAGTTGGCTGAAAACGCCGCCAGGGCCCAAGGGCTGCTGGCCGCCGTTTAGGAAGGAGGCCTCCTTACAAACAACTGGACAAAAATAAAGTTGTATCTCTCTCTCTCTCTCCAAGCAACACGTTCGAAATCGAGGCCGTATAGACCAAAGATCAATAGAGGGCACGTGAGGAATTACCCGAACAACTCGGAAACATACCCTGCAGCAATACTCGAAAAAGTTTTTGCATCTAAAAAATTTAAATGACCCTCAGTGGCATTTAGTTTGCATGTAGAACGTTCGCATTCTTATGTCCTTAACAATTCTGAGGTTCCCTTGGATTTGTTATAAGTTTTTGGGTATCCCTCAAGCAAGTAGTGGTTATTTGGCGAAGAAAGGCATTATCATCATCATCATCATTGTGGTCATCATCACCCAAATGGCGGTCGCCCGCATGGTTTTCGCATCCCGAGACTTCACCATGAAAATAGCCCGCAGCAAGTTATCCCGCATGCGAAATACCGTCTTCATCCTCGTCACGACCGTGAGCGTGTTCGCGTTCTCCCAGCTGGGAAATTTTACAGCGCTGAAGGACTTGCTTCAGGACGACAATCTCAAGCACATCGAATACTGGAGCCACGAAGTCGGTCAGGCTGCTCTACGTGAGGGCAAGCAGCTTGAAGCGACGCGGCTTCCGCACCGCGGAGGCTGGGCCGTGGAAGCGCGCTGTCATGAGGGCATCGATGTCCTGTTCTTCGTGCATGCCTGCTCACGACAATGGAGACGGCGGGCGGTCCTGCGCGACACCCTCGTCGAGGAGGCGGCCGCGAGACGCTTCAACTGGGCCGCCGTGTTCTTCGTGGGTCGCCGTGCCAACGACCCACTCCTCGACGCCTGGCTCAACCTTGAGGCGGACGCCCTTGGCGCCCTGGTGGTGTTCCCGTTCGAAGACGGCTACAGGACCGTAACTCCCAAGTGGATGAACGGCATGCAATGGGTGGCCGACCACTGTCCCAACGTGCCGGTGATCGTCAAGCTGGACGACGATGTCACCGTTCACCCGTTCAAGGTGAATGGCAATATGCCAACGAACATCGGCGCTATATTCTTCAATGAAAGCCACGCTGTTAACCGAAAGTTAAGGGCTCAGTTCCTGGGGCTGTAGTTGATGTCTAGTCAAGACGTTCAACGACTGGCACACTGTACCAAGCTAAAGAAATTTCAGTTACGAACGCCTTTGTTTTGAGCTGGTAAATTAGGAACTAGTTCAATTTAAATAAAACCTAAAATACACAAATGAAATATGTATGCAAACAGCTATGGTTAACGTTTTTACTTGAAGCGCTTTCTGATCAGAAGCTTTCGTGTCGCAGTGTTCTTGGCAGTCCATCAAATCGGCCACATCATGTGTTTTAATGTTCTTCCGAAGAGAATGGTCGTCGAGCGGACACTTCCCCAGAAAATAACATTCCTAGTCAATTACTTAAAAACCGCTATCACCATCCGTATTCGAACGGTTACGTATTAGTCAAACAAACGCTGCCTTCCATCTTTTGAAGATCGGCAAAACTCAGAGCGCAAAGCTCCGCCCCTGCACTCGCCTTCAGTCAGGGCGTACAAACGGGGAAACCACTGTGTATCAACTATTTAACCAAGAGAAATGCTTTCGCCTTGTCATCTCGTGGGAATATGCTTAGGCATACTCTTTAACCTTCTTTAACTCTTTAACCTTGAGGTCACGCCAAAGCGTGACCTCAAGAAATACGTCCGTTGCCGTGTTGTGGGCAGACATGAGTGGTACGTTTGTCAAGTTATTGCTTAAATTTTAATGGGAAGGCATTAGTTTTTCCAGATTGTGTAAAACCGCAAATTGAGTCGGCGTCAGAGGCAAGCCTCTAAACACACGTCACTGCAGAGCGTTTCACAAAGTGTGCGTCGAATTGCAAAACCAATAATGGGAAGGTAGGCTGAACGATGCCCGCACATGGGCAGAGCCCCTTCGAAAGTGGCGAGTGTTTCAAGCACGTGCCCCAAATATCAGTACTGCGAACGCATCGAGTAACTTCAGGTTTCCAAGTCCCATACCCACTATCAGCCCTGCTAACGCCTGATTAGTCATTTCCGATATCTTGTTCTCATGCTCATAAATCAGGAGTGCTAACACGTGATGAGTCGCTTCTGGGTTCTTATTCCATATTAAGGCTTTCATTACGAATTTGTAATATTTCATATTCCGACGGCCATCTAGGGGCCGACATAAGCAGTCAAACAAATATTAAGGTTCCTAGACCAAAAACTGCAATTCAGACCCGATGTCACGTGCTGGAGATACGCATGGCAGGTAGGGAAGGGTTTTCTGCCATTTGACTCTGCGCATTCCAAGAATGTCAAGCGGATATTGTCAAACACTGCCCTGACCTTGGCATCAAGCCGATAATATTACCCTGGGATGTAGAGGAGCTTCGATTGATTGTTTGCAGGTTTTAACGAGCCGATGCAACGAGGGTGAGAAGGCGCGCCGTAGTGTAGGGCTCCAGGTAATTTTGACCACCTGAGGATCTTTAACGTTCACCGCAATCTCGTACAGGAGGATGTTTGTGCTTTTCGCCTCCATCAGAAAAGCGGCCGCCGCGGTCGGGAATCGAACCCGCGTCCTCCTGCTCAGCAGCGCAAGCCCTCAGCCACTGAGCCAACCCGGCGAGTTGGAGAGGAGTTTCACAGAGAAAATTCCGAAACTGCCCAATCCAGGCTATCCGAATGTGGTCCTGGTGTCGATCTGGGAGTCGTTGCTTGAAAAGATAAAAAGAAAAAGAATTTGTTTTAGTTGAGGAAACCAATTAGGCAAAACAAAGTAGGGGAGCAGAAGAAATTATTTAGTTAGTAAGTTCGAGAGAGATAGAAAAGCCAGCACCTTCGCCCCGAATCATAAGATTAGAGCGGAGAAGACAGTGGGAGGGCCAATTGATTAAACCTGTTTTCCAAGTACCTTTTTCGTATAAAAGAGCACCGTCGGCAGGAGAGGAAAACAAGCACATATGCTGCAGGCACGTCCTAGTTCATTGTTCAGAAACTGACGCTTGACCTTTGCGTCGGCCCCATTGAAGTTCTGCATTTTTGCAGCTAGGCACCTGCATCTGTCGGTAGAGTTGCCCGCTTCGCAGAGCGCGAACGTCGTACTTTTGCCAGCAAGTCGCTTGCGCTCAGCTTCGATGACGCGAACGGATTCGTCAGCAGCCCTTTCTTTCGCACGGAAGGCGTCGCGTGAGCTCCTGGGTCGTGTGCATTCCTTTGTCGGCCTGGTTTTATTTACAGCAAAGCTTTATATGGCCTCGGATTCTACAGAAACAGCTGGCTAGCGCCGCATCTTTTCAAAGTGCTACGAGTTGTGCCGCGCCTCTGCCAGATGGCGCCACGGGTGCCGCGACCGAGAGAAGACGCAGTGAAACATCCCCCTCGCGAGGGGCACGATCAAATGCAGAGCATTTCCGGGGGCGCACGACGTTAAGTAGTTTGTGTTACGTTAATGTTGTTGCACTTGTGGCAACTGCTGACGAGAGAGCGCTCGTCAGCAGTAATTTGAATGAGTCAACGATATAAGGCGCGTTCATAGCGTCCCATTCTGTGTCGGCTTTGTGGCGCAGTGGGTAGAGCACCATGTACATTGGGTTCCGCCCGCAGGGTCGAGGGATCGAAACCGGGCGCCGGATAGTATTTTTTTATATAGTAGGGAGGGGTGCTGAGAACGACGTGTCGGACTACGGACGTCAACTCGGGTGACATCGTGAGTCTGAAATGCTCTGCATTTAAAAGTACGCAGGGGTCCTAGAGAGGCTACTGACAGGAGCAAGATTATGGTTGTGCCCTATCTGCACGGAATCACACATTAAGAAGATAGCAGCCAGAGAGGGGGAGACAGTTGTGTGCTCAGCTCCAAACAAAGGGTATGCCAGGCGCCGCCATGTCAATCATCCAATGATAGAGAGCCATTTCATTGCACAACTAACGACCGTAACAAGGGCGCAGCATGCGTGCAGGGGGTTGTATACAAGCTACCTTTATCGTGCGGGAAACGCTACACTGGCCAGACCTGCCGTTGTATCAACAATAGAGTTCGATAGCACAAGGTGGTAACAAAGACGTTCCGCCAGGTCACTTGGCCACGCACTGGCGAGATTGCCCCAAGTAATGACGCCATGGAAGTGTGAAGGGGACTTCCATGGCGTCATTACCATGCATAAAAACAGTGATATGCTCGCGCGCGAAATAATCGGAGCAATGGAAATTGAAGAAAACATGGACGATTGTGTCAGAACAGTGTCAGTTGCGCTAACGGATAAACGTTTTATGCGCAGTGTTATAATAACTTAGACCACTTGGCTAGAGGAGTGTATAAATGTACAGGGCGAGGCGTAATAAAATTCATTTGGTAGTGTCAGCGCTTGTGCTTCGTCTTTCGTCTTTGTCTATGTCCTGAGTTAACTTGAGGCTGACCAGTATTTAATCAATTGTTATCGGACAAGCTCAGATTCTGCCCATGCTAACACCTGAAGAGGTAGCTACGGTTTTTTTTATTCTGGTACCCGCATATCTGTGCTGCTAACGCCTGACGACTGACTTCCACTTTCTCATTCCTACATCTCAGCTTAGCCAGTACCTACAGACGGAGTTGCCCCGGGAGCCCGCACGCCTGCACTGCTGCGTTATGGTTGGCCAGCCAGTGGACAGGCAAGCAGGTATCCGCTTTTTTGTGAGAACGGACGATGCCCCAATGAACGAGTACTTCACTTACTGTTCCGGCCAGGCCGTCATAATGACCTTCAACGTCATGCGAACGCTCCTTAGAGGGTCATCCAAGGTGTATCCATACCCCACGGTAAGGCCTCTTGTCGCCTTTGCGTGCACTTACCCCAAAAGCGACACTTCTACTCTTGAACATACAAGCTCGAAATTCAGACTTTTTTCGTGTGTACGCTCGAATATGTACGCTCGAATAAGTTGCGGAAAAGTAGATGTGCTTACTTGGGCTGATCTATTCCGCTAGATAAAAGAATCAATTTCACTCTCGGCTTCTTCTGCATGTACTGACAGAGCTGCTACATGACAAGGCAGGAAGAATGTAACGTTGAGCTTTTAATAAGTACTGTCAAATCACCATAAACATGCCTCTGTTCTGCTAAAACCACCAGATGAATATAGTGGCAAGAAAGGAGCTTAACGTTTGAGGTAATATTTGGGTGCCAGACGTTCGGTTTGGGAGAGGGGGAGGGGCGTACATAGCGAGTCATTTTTTTAATATTGGAGCGTTGCTCAGTAGCAACAGCCCTGTTTAAAGCCACCAAGTGTAAGTTATTACCATTACAGCCACGGAGAGTGTGTCCAATTTGCGGTAAGCCTTCTCTTCAGGTGGGAGTACTCGTCGACGCACCCACGTTTTACCACACGTCGACACCCGCACTAACGGGAAAAATGTTTTTTTTTTCAGCGTTTCAAAGTCTTTATTCTGTGAGAATTGTTGGGGGAGGGCACCTGACGACGTTGAGCCATCCAGCGTTTGTCATATACAGCCTGCGGAGCTTACACTGCGCCTACTTTATATTGTCACGTGTTTCATCGGCGCCAAGAGACGACTGTGAGGACGAAGAAGTGGTTGAGTGCGCGTGCTCTCTCATCATTGTCATTCAGAGCTCTGGCGCTCGCGCTCGGAACCCTGTGCTCGAGCTATCCGATAAAAGAGGCTCCGGCTGCTTGTTCTGACCCGGTCGTCTCCTTCAAGGACCCCGGCTCAGTATCTGCGTGCTTATAGTACGCGACACTGGTGGAGGTGCGGGGTACGACTACCCCATGCAAAGCACCCCTTCGGCCAGCCCGGAACGGCCTAGCCCTGTCCACACACCTGTCCATCGGGCTAGTCGTCGCAAACGCGGACTGTCTCCAGAGTACGGTCGCCTTGACTTCACGGCACCTAGACGTCAGGCTTCGGAACCTCAAGTAATGGCGCAAGCACTTACTCCCCAGGTGACTCTCCAACAGCCTCGTACTCCGGCCATCTTTCACGGTGAGGTTTTTGAGGACGTCGAGGATTGGCTGGAGCAGTTTGAGCGGGTCGCATCGTTCAACCAGTGGGATGCTCGCCAAAAGCTGCGTGAGGTCTATTACGCGCTCGAACATGGTGCAAGGACGTGGTTCGAGAACCGCGAGGCGAGGTTGTCTACGTGGGAAGAATTCCGGCAGGAGCTTCTGGAAAGTTTCGCCACCACAGACCGTCGGGACCTTGCACAGCGGCTGTTGGAGTCGCGGATCCGGAAACCCAATGAAACCGTGACCATGTTTACGGAGGACATGGCGCGGTTGTTCAAGAGGGCTGACCCTGAAATGTCGGAGCCGAGGAAGCTGCGCTACCTGATGCACGGCATTAAAGAACAGCTCTTCGCAGGTCTCGTACGAAACCCTCCTCGCACGGTGAAAGACTTCGTCAGGGAAGCAACAGCCATCGAGCGAGCCCTGCAAGAGAGATGCCGGCAGTTCAACCGCGTGAACGGCACTTCGTCCGGTACTGCTGGCGCCCTAACAAGTATGGCCAATGACACAACCCTTCGAGACATCATCCGCTCAATTGTACGAGAAGAGCTGCAATTGAGTGGGATTGGCGGGCTGGAACCTGCGCCTGCCTCGGTTGCTGATGTGGTTCGCCAAGAGATCCGACAAGCGCTTTCGATCGTGGAGCAGCAGGTACAGCCGCCACAGGCGAGTTATGTAACAGCTCTCCGTCGCCAGCTGCCCATCGCACACACACCACTGCCGCCCCTGGCGCCTCGAACCGACCCCCGACTCCAGAGAGCAGATTCCGCCACGTACTCTCGGTCCCAACAACAGAGTTCGTATGGAACGCAGGTGCGCAAGACGGACGTTTGGCGCGATGACAACAACCAGCCACTGTGCTATCATTGTGGCGAAGCAGGCCACGTTTACCGCCGTTGCCCGTACCGTGAAATTGGACTTCGAGGCTATTCACCCGCCGCCTCACGACCTCGCTTTGGCCAAAGACCTGCGGAAATCGAAGCTTACCTTGCTGCCAGACAAAGTCCCGCGCCGATCCTCCGACGTTCGCAGTCACCTCCCCCGTCGATCCTCCGACGTTCACAGTCACCGTCTAGCGGCTCGTCACCTGACCGTCGAGACCCCCGAGGACCGCCGCGTGGAAGATCCCCTAGCCCTGGGCGGGGAAACTAACCGCCGCAACCTCAGGAGGCAAGGTTGCTACCGGCAGGCCTTGGCAAGACCTTCGAAAACCAACTACACCGCCGACCGAAGACACGACCTCGCCGATACGACAAACGATGACCTCGTCGACCGAACACGCAGCGTCCCCAGCAGAACACGCGACCTTGCCTACAGCACCCAGTATCCCGCTGACGGGAGCCACGACGTCGCCTTCTGACCGCACGGCGAGTAGAATAAGTATCGGTGAAATTGGCAGCGCGGACATTTTAATCTCGATTGATGGGCACCAATTACCTGCTTTAGTCGACACTGGTGCGAACCACTCCGTAATCAGCCAAACACTCGCTGATCGCCTAAGAAAAGTAAAGACACCGTGATTCGGGCTCCAGATTAGATCGGCTGGTGGTCACCTGATGACGCCTGCGGGCAAATCTACCGCCAGGATTGGTATCGGTGACTCCGAGTTCGTTGCAAGTTTTGTCGTCCTCCCCGAGTGCTGCAAGGATTTAATTCTAGGAATGGACTTCTTAAGTGAGCACAACGCTGTCATCGACGTTGGGGAACGCTCCATTAAGTTCGCCGCGAGCAATCGCCGCCCAGAACATGGAGTACGCCGTGCGCCGTTTCGTGTTATCGACGATGATGTGAACGTGCCGCCGCGGTCCTGCATCATAGTTCCTGTGATGTGTGATGTTCGCTGTACCGTCGATGGTATCACCGAGCGTATGGACGCCCTATTGCTGAATCACGACATCGCAGTTGCTCGAGGCGTGCTGCACCTCACCGAGGGCCGTGCGGAATTATTGCTGACCAATTTTGGCAAGGAACGCCACCACGTCGCTAAGGGTGCCACCGTTGCTTACTTCGAGGAAATCGCGGGCAACGATGACTGTTTCGTATTAGAAGGCACTGAACCTGGCGAAGGCGCTCCCGATCCTATCCTTGACATCAATTCGAGCTTACGTCACGCGGAGCAGCGAGCCCTTCGTGAGTTGCTAATGAGCTTCAAAGGCTGTTTTTCATCATCGTCTGCTGTGCGTCAAACACCACTGACGAAGCATCGCATCATTACTGCCGACGCTGTGAGACCAATTCGCCAAAACCCGTATCGTGTATCTACCAAGGAGCGCGACGCCATCCGAAGCCAAGTAGAACAGATGTTGCAAGACGATGTTATCCAGCCATCTCGGAGTCCGTGGGCGTCCCCCGTGGTTTTGGTAAGAAAGAAGGACGGGACATTGCGATTCTGCGTAGATTACAGGAAGCTTAACCAAGTCACAAAAAAGGACGTGTACCCGCTGCCGCGGATCGACGACTCCCTCGACAGGCTTCGTCATGCCCGTTACTTCTCATCGATGGATTTGAAAAGTGGGTATTGGCAAATCGAGGTTGATGAGCGCGACCGCGAGAAGACCGCCTTCATAACACCAGATGGTCTTTATGAGTTTAAGGTTCTCCCTTTTGGGCTGTGTTCCGCACCTGCCACATTTCAAAGGATGATGGACACTGTTTTATCTGACTTGAAGTGGCAGACGTGCTTGGTTTATCTCGACGATGTCATCGTGTTTGCAACCACATTTGAGGAACACTTGCGACGGCTATCTTCCGTTCTTCAGGCCATTCGATCGGCCGGCCTCACGCTGAAAGCGGAAAAATGTCATTTTGGATACCAGGAGCTACTTTTCTTGGGCCATGTTGTCAGCCACGCCGGTGTCAAACCCGATCCTGAGAAGATAGCAGCGGTGACCAAATTCCCGACCCCTGCGGACAAAAAGGCTGTTCGACGATTTCTAGGCCTTTGTTCCTATTACCGGAGGTTTATAGAAAACTTCTCAAACATCGCCGCCCCGTTAACGTCTCTCACCCGTAATGATGTCACCTTCCATTGGACTGGGGAGCACCAGGCTGCCTTCGAAGAACTCAGGTTTCGCTTACAAATGCCGCCGGTACTCGCCCACTTTGACGACGAAGCTGCGACCAAGGTCCATACAGACGCTAGTAACGTCGGTCTTGGAGCTGTACTTGTACAGTCGCAAGACGGTGCGGAAAGAGTCGTCGCGTATGCAAGCCGAAACCTTTCTCGGGCGGAGACCAACTATTCGGCAACGGAAAAAGAATGTCTGGCCGTTGTATGGGCGGTGATGAAATTTCGCCCCTACCTCTACGGCCGCCCTTTCCAAGTAGTAAGCGACCACCACTCCCTGTGTTGGATGGCCAATTTAAAGAACCCCACGGGACGTTTAGCTCGCTGGTGCCTCCGACTTCAGCAGTTCGACCTAACGGTGATTTATAAGTCCGGAAAGCAACACTCTGACGCTGACTGCCTTTCACGAGCGCCAGTCGAGCACGCCGACAATGAAGATGATGATGACGACACGGCCTTCCTCGGAGCGCTGGACGCTACCATCTTGTCTCAGCAACAGATGGAGGACGAGGAGTTGCGGCCCCTTTTAGACTTTTTGCAAGGCCGGAATAGCAACGTTCCGAGGCTCTTCGCACGCGGGTTGAAGTTCTTCTGCTTGCGTAACAACATCCTTTACAAGCGAAACTTTGCTCCTTGCGGAAGGGACTACCTCCTAGTTGTCCCCGCGTGTCTTCAAACTGAAATACTGCGGGCGTGCCACGACGACCCAGCGGCTGGCCACCTGGGTTACGCTCGGACGACGTCCAGGATAAAACAGAATTATTACTGGCCGAACCTTGCGGCCACCGTGAAGCAGTACATACGGACGTGCCGTGAACGCCAACGACGCAAGACTCCGTACGGCCGACCAGCTGGATTACTGCAGCCGGTTCAAGTACCGAAAAGACCATTTGACCAGATAGGCATGGATTTCTTGGGACCCTTTCCAACCTCTCACGCAGGCAACAAGTGGATAATTGTCGCCACCGACTATTTAACGCGGTACGCAGAAACGAAAGCGCTTCAGCGCTGCACAGCCCTCTCCGTGGCACAGTTTTTCATTGAAAACATCGTTCTGCGCCACGGCGCCCCGTCGATTCTTATTACAGACAGGGGAGCCGCGTTTAATGCCGACCTTGTACGCGCCATAACGAACCTCACAGGTACCTCCCACCGGCAATCAACAGCTTACCACCCGCAAACGAACGGCCTGACCGAGCGATTGAACAAAACCCTTGCTGACATGCTGAGCATGTACGTTGATGTGGAACACAAATGCTGGGACGAAATTCTTCCTTATGTGACATTTGCTTATAACACCGCCCGGCAAGAAACAACGCGCATGACACCGTTTGCACTTGTCCATGGACGCGAGGCAGAAACCATGCTTGATGCAATGCTGCCTCACGATGACGGCGACGGCGACGAGGACGTCCAGAGTTTCATCCAGAAAGCCGAAGAAGCGCGTCAGCTAGCGTACCACCGAATCACAAAACAGCAGCTGCAGGATTCTCTCCAGTACAACGCCCGCCACAGGCACACCGCTTTCGAACCTGGCGACCGTGTATGGGTGTGGACCCCAATAAGACGTCGAGGGCTGTCGGAAAAACTTCTAAAGCGTTACTTCGGTCCCTACCGTGTCCTTCAACAACTTAGCGACGTCACGTACACCGTGGTTCCCGAAGACTGCACTTCAACGAGACGGCGTCGCTTGCGCCCGGACGTAGTGCACGTAGTGCGCATGAAACCTTATTTTTCAAGGACATAACACACCCGCTCCGGTTGTCGGTGTGTCCACACAAGCATCGAGACGATGCTTCCTTTGGAAGGGGGGGTAAATGTCACGTGTTTCATTGGCGCCAAGAGACGACTGTGAGGACGAAGAAGTGGTTGAGTGCGCGTGCTCTCTCATCATTGTCATTCAGAGCTCTGGCGCTCGCGCTCGGAACCCTGTGCTCGAGCTATCCGATAAAAGAGGCTCCGGCTGCTTGTTCTGACCCGGTCGTCTCCTTCAAGGACCCCGGCTCAGTATCTGCGTGCTTATAGTACGCGACAATATTTACTATACCGTACAGAAAAAATGTACTTCTTGCAGTATGCAAAGCATGAATGAAAGACGATGATGGGTTGCACATTACGTAACGCTGTTTAAAACGTACGTAAGCGCCGTTACTTACGGGAAAACACGAGTGCAAACAACTATTGCTTCAGACAATTTTACGCAAACATTTCTCCATTTGCAAGAAAATTGTCTCTTCACTTCGATGCACATGTCTTCACAGAACTTCCCCGTAAATCCTCTACTCTCCCCCGCTATCCTGTCAACTCATCCCCTCCCGTGTCGTTCCTACCAGGATAAATACAATGAGGTTTTTTTTTAATTCAATTCATTTTTCCTGGCTTCCACAGTTCGCGCTGGATCAATTGGAACCATTCGATTTTGGTGGACTTGCAATACCGCCTCGAGGTGTAGTCTTGGGTTTAAAGCTCTTTTTGTATTTTTTCGTCTAAATGTGGTTTTTAACGCGTATTTTCATTTGATCCCGCAAAGATAAAGCACATTTGCAGTCTCTGATAAAAGCACGCTGCCAGGGCCATCTATGAATTGATGGTTGGCCTTCAATGTGCCTGATGTTTTCTTTTTTGATGTACGAATGCGTTTTCCAGATTTAGCGATTTCGAGAGGTTTTGGATGTGCAAACTTCCCGCTCCAAAATTTGGTTTTACCGTTTCGGCAGCGTGACTGAATTGAAGGTTAGACACTCAGACATACGGACCGACATTTGATCGTTTAGGTAGGCCCCCGAAGAGTATCTTCTTTAAAAGACCTGCCTTGATGGCACGACTTCTACGAAAACGGTTGGCGCGAATTGATGCCGAGCTGACTGACACTTTCGTGGTTTTAGGCCAGAAAAAAAGATACATAAAAAAGAAGGGTGAGCTTCAAAATGGCAGCAGAAGTGACGGATGCGCTTTCGAAACAGAAGAGACTCCAGTCGCATTCGGCTCATGCAAGAGGCACCGCTTGGGCACTAAGCTCATCCTCCGTGTACAAACATCGTCGGTGTGAAGGAGGGAGGAATGGGAGGAGTACATAGCACCCTCTCTGGCAACCCATACAATCCCCTTTTTTATAGTTTACTGTGTCACCACACGGTTGAGTATGTGTCGAGCCATAAAAAGATAAAACGACGCCCACGTGACAACAACAGCGGCATGGCTGGTGGCCCTGGTCAGCTTATCCCTTCATAATCAGCGCTCACTGATCCAGAGGGCTAAGGCAGCAGTCGTTGCATCTCTAGACCTGGTCCTCTGGTTCGGCCTAGGCATCCTATTTTAAGTGCAGAATACTTTAAGGGCCCAAGTTATCGTCATACCTACTACAGGATAATGGTGTCACGCGCCAATACAGGGGCTTCGAAAAGGTAACCGTTTCCGCTAGTCGGGATAGAACCTGCTCTCTCGCGTAACTAAGCTCATGTCTGCCCCATCTGGCCGCGAACCTCACGTTAGTCACATGGTAAGTGTCGGGGTGGTCTCTGTGCTGCGCCACTGCCGCGGAGGCTGCTTTTGCTTGGCGACAAAAAGTACACGGTAATATAAAATAGGAAAAATGCCATGAAAAATCGCATTATTGCCCTTAATGAAAAATCAATCACACGGCCTCCTGATGGGCCTTTTTCTGGGGCTCCGCCGCCCTCTCTTGACAGCTTTCGCTATCAACGCCAGGCTGATACTGAAACTAGTCCCCTGATGGCGCCACAGCCCGTCTGGCGAACGACTACTCCGCACTTCGGCAGCTTCCACGTTCAGTGGAACTGCTTTCTCTTTGCGCCGCTTTCCATTCCACACTTTCCCTTGCCCCCTTAAAACGTCTTTTCATCCATACAAATAGTTGAAGCTGGAATTACGCAAACGTGCTAACGTTTCCACAATTTCGCGTTTCTTCTTCCCGGTCAACACAGGACGACGCGTACGTGACCGGAGACCTCGCGCTGCTCCAGGGAATCGGCCACGTCAATATTGGTCGCTTGTACTTCTACGAACCCTCTCGAGAATCAAACGGAAGCTGCCTTTTCGTCGGCGATTGCATCTTCATGCACTGGCAGGTTGTTGCAGGTGGGAAGGCCATTGAAGAAGTCGCGCGGACCCTGGACGCTCGCTTCTACTGGTCTGTCCTGCTCTCGGACCGAAAGGTGCACGCGGGAGTGAGGCTGGACTTATCAACCAGGCTTAAGTCCCGTGACTATGCACTTGCTTTCCAAGAGACGAGGGCGGTGCTCATCAAACGCAACAGAATTGATAAAGCGCAACAAGCGCCTCTGCCGTCTCCCTAGAGCACCTTGAATTTTTTCGAAAGATTTTCTTCTTAGACGCTAACCGGAAATAGGGCTCTACCAAACAAGCGTAGTTTGGTGCTTGACAGTGCATTTGTGTATCTGCTGGCCTGCACGTAAAAATAAATCCGACTGTGTTTACGTACGTCATGCCTCATTTTCATGCCCTGGAGCATACCTTGTGGGAAAATGGCAGTATTATTCCTACCCATACAAACTCCTGTTGCTCACCGGTGGGTTGATATGCGAAAGAGATTTCTGTATGCTCCATACGAAAGAGAAGATTCTCACCAGCGCACAGTGACATTCCTTGTACAAGCACTTTACTCATATGGTTTCAGCAACAAAGGTAACATCGTTCCTTATTCTTATAAAGTGACAGGCCTAATATTTGACGGCAAAATATTAGTGCGCCTACTCTGTGCAGGAGTGTTTTGCCTTGGTAAGTAATACCCCTGTGATACGCGCACTTTGAGTCGCGATTGAGTCGGTACGCATCGGGCGCTGCTACACGGAACTTTTAATCGCGATCGAGCCCGATCCCTCTCGAACCAAATCCTGGTTTCCAAAATGCGATTAAGGTTTCCAAGCGCGAACAGCGAAAGCGGTGATACTCTTGTTCCCGCTGAGTAATCGCACAGAAGTTTACAACTTCAACTAATGCCACAAATTGTATCTAATGACTTGATCCAAATAATCAAAAGGCAACATTTATATAGTTACGTATGCCTACGATTACGGAAAGCTCCCAGACGCTATTATATATTTAACGGTATTATATATTTACCTAACATGGTCGCTTCCTCCTTCTGTAGTTCGTCCTTTGTTGTCCCGAAAAAGCCATCTTACTCGCTTTCTACTGGGTCTGCCTCCTACGTGTTCTGGAAGAAAGAAAAAATCGGGAATTAACAACAAAGCGCGTAGGCCTCTTTCTCACTCCGTCTGTAGATCACGTGGTGAAGGTAGTCGGTCAACTGCTCCGTTCACCATTCGTTATAAAGACCCAAATTGTCTGTATTTGTTCTGGGTATTTTACTTAAAAGCAAAGGTACTGATCTCCTTGTAGAAAAGTCTCGAAGGAACAGGATTTTTACTCTGCGATTTCATTTTTGCCTAACTATTAAGACTTAGTTGCTGCTGGTTAGTTACTTGAATTCCTGGTTTTAAGCGTTTTAATATGGACAAGTTTCTAACTTTTTTAATATTCCTATTGTGTTCTCGTGCGACGTTTCTGAAAATAAGCACTGGTCGCACTTTTAGTTGGTGCCCTCAAAGCTTGTGATATAAGATATATAATTAGTTAAGCCTGCGTTTAACAAACGTCCTTTTGAAGGCAGTTGTGCCGAGTTGACTTTAATTTTTACGCTCCCTAGGCAAATGCCGCCAAACAAGGAGGCTTCACAAATAAGGAACTTGTTTTAATGCCAAGTTGTGCTTGCCTAATTATGGCCATAATGGCTTGTGCGGCATAAACGAACAGGGCCGGGAGGAACGCAGGAAGAACATTGACTCGCGTTCGTTCTTGTGTTTGTTTGTTTAGCGTTAAACCTTACATCCGACCAATATTTAATTTTTTTAGGAATACTGACTGTTCGCGAAAGCATAGCAGCTTGGTTCAGCGAGCGCAGATTATAACTCCTGGATGCATGCCGAACTGGGCACTGCTTTTGTTCATGTGCACTTATCCGTATACACGGAAACTACGCTCAACAATCTGAAGTTCGGCTGCTCTCATTGCTTACAATAAGCTTCCAAGCCTCTCTAAACCCCAAACTTAACCGACTCAGATCAAATTAAAAGCATTAATATTAACAAATGCCGAGACAAGCTTTTAGGGGCGAAGAACTTCAAGACCGAGGCTTGTCCGGTGCTGTGCTCACGGCACAGCACCTTGTAAATCGAAACATCTGTGAACAAACGGTTCATAAAAGGTTAACAAGAACAAAATAAAACGTTCACAAAAGGTTAGAGACAGAGAGAGAAAGAGAGAGACGCAGAGCACCGTGTAAATCAAAACATCTGGGGACAAAAGGTTCACAAAAGACGAGAGTGTAAATTTGGGCTTGTTGGTGATGCATTCTTGCAGGCTAAGCGCGAGGCAGACACAGGACGAGACAAGAGATATGACGAGGACGAGCGCTCGTCCTCGTCTCAACCCTTGTCTCGTCCTGTGTCTGCCTCGCGCTTAGTCTACAAGAGTTCACAAAAGGTTAACAAGAACAAAATGAAAGGTTCACAAAAGGTTAGAGGGAGGGAGGGAGGGAGGGAGGGAGGGAGGGAGGGAGGGAGGGAGGGACGCACAGCACCGTGTAAATCAAACATCTGTGAACAAAAGGTTCGCGAAAGGTTAACAAGAACAAAATAAAAGGTTCACAAAAGGTTAGAGAGAGATAGATAGAAAGTCTGCTTCTGGACAGCCGTGCTTTATATGCGCGAGGAGCATTGGATTAGATTGGGTTGGATTTGGATTTGGATTGGATTATATTGGATTGAATTGGATAGGTTTAGATTTAATTCAAATGGATTGGATTGGATTAAATTGAATTGTAGTGTATTAGATTGGATTGGAAATGATTTTAGCAGCAGTAAGAACTTTCACGGGTGATTTACGGTAAGTACGATCCCCAGTGCTTCGCCCACTCGTCATAATTCACTTCGTCGAGATGCGTAAACTTTTTTCCTTTCCTTGACTTCATCATAACGAACTGTCTTCATCTTATATATCATCACCAGCCTATCTACGCCCACTGCAGGGCAAAGGCCTCTCCCATTATTCTCCAATTACCCCGGTCCTGTGCCAACTGTGACCAATTTATCCCCGCAAACTTCTTGATCTCATCTGCCCATCTAACCTTCTGCCGCCCCCTGCAACGCTTGCCTTCTCTAGGGATCCACTCTGTTACTCTTAATGACCAGCGGTTATCTTGCCTTCGTATTACATGCCCTGCCCACGTCCATTTCTTCTTCTTAATTTCTACTAATATGTCTTTAACACCAGTTTGCTCTCTGACCCACTCCGCTCTCTTCTTGTCCCTTAATGTTACACCTATCATTTTCCGCTCCATTGCCCGCTGAGTCGTTCTCAATTTAAGTTGAACCCTCTTAGTGAGCCTCCAAGTTTCTGCCCCGTAGGTGAGTACCGGTAGGATGCAGCTGTCATACACTTTCTTCTTCAGCGACATTGGTAGGCTGATATTCATTATCTGAGAATGTCTGCCATATGCACCCCACCCCATTCCGATCCTTCTAATTATCTCTGCCTCATGATTGGGATCTGGGGTCACAACTTGGCCTAAGTAGATATATTCGCTCACCACTTCCACTGCCTCGCCACCTATCTCAAACTGCTGTGCTGTCCCGAGGTTATTGATCATTACTTTAGTTTTCTGCATACTAATTTTCAGGCCCACGGTTCTACTCTGTTCGCCCAGTGCGGAAAGCATGCTTTGCAATTCGTCCCCCGAGTTACTTAGCAAGGCAACGTCATCAGCAAATCTGAGGTTACTGAGGTATTCTCCGTTAACCCTTACTCCCACCTGTTCCCTATCCAACGTTCTGAATACTTCTTGTAAGCATGCTGTGAATAAAATTGGAGAGATTGTGTCTCCTTGTCTGACACCCTTCCTTATAGGTACTTTACTGCTCTCCCTATGGAGGATGATGGTAGCTGTAGACCCTTTGTAGATATCCTCTAGCATTCTTACATAATGCTCATCTGCCCCCTGGTTCCGTAATGTCTGAATGACTGCTAGGGTTTCGACCGAGTCAAATGCTTTCTCATAATCTATGAAGGCTATATATAGGGGTTCAGTATACTCAGCGCACTTCTCTATCACCTGATTGATCGTGTGAATATGGTCCGTTGTTGAATAACCTTTACGGAACCCTGCTTGTTCTTAGGGTTGACTGAAATCTAAGGTTTCAGAGATTCGGTTAGCGATTACCTTGGTAAATACCTTGTAGACGACTGACAGTAAGCTGATCGGCCTGTAATTTTTCAAGTCCTTCATGTCGCCTTTCTTATGGATTAGGATGATGTTCGCGTTCATCCAAGATTACGGTACCATTGCGGTCATTAGGCATTGCGTATACAGGTTTGCCAGTTTTTCAAGTACAATTTCTCCGCCATACTTCAAGAGGTCTGCTGCTATCTGATCCTCACCAGGTGCTTTGCCCCCTTTCATTTCTTTCAAAGCCTTCCTTACTTCTTCGGTCGTTACTGGTGGGATGTCTATCTCCTCTGAACTACTGTCTCGTTCTGCATTACCCTGTATGTCCCGGCTACTGTACAGATCCCTATAGAACTCCTCAGCCACTGTGACTATTTTATCCCTATTTGTGATGACATTGCCTTGCTTATCCTTAAGTGCATACACCTGACTTCTCCCCACGCCAAGACGTCTCTTCACTGCTTTCAGGCTACCTCCGTTCTTTACAGCGTATTCGATCCTCTCCATATTATACTTCCGCATGTCAGCTGTCTTACGCTTATTGATTAACTTCGAGAGATCGGCTAGTTCTATTCTGTCAGCTGCGGTAGAGATTCTCATGGTTTGCCGTTTCCTGATTACATCTTTCGTCTCCTGTGAAAGTTTACCAGTATCCTGTCTGGCCATAGTGCCCCCGACTTCTACTGCACACTCCGTGATAATGCGTGTAAGGTTGTCGCTGTCTTCCTGTATTGTAGGCTCGGCTTCCTCGTTAAGGGCGGAATATCGGTTCTGCAGCGCGATCCTTAATTCTTCTACTTTACGTCTTACTGTTAGCTCATTTATTGGCTTCTTTCGTACTAGCTTGTTGCGGTCCCTCCTCAAATCTAGCCAAATTCGAGATCTTACCATACGGTGGTCACTACACCTTACCCTTCCGAGCACTTCCACATCCTGCACGATGCAAGGGTTATCGCATAATATGAAGTCTATTTCATTGTTGTGCGCCCCATTCGGGCTCCTCCAGGTGCACTTCCGACTCTCCCGTTTACAGAAGAAGGTATTCATTATGCGTAGGTTATTCCGTTCTGCAGGCTCAACTAGTAGGTCCCCCCTGCTATTTCTACAGCCCAGACCATAGTTCCCAACTGCGTTGTCTCCAGCCTGATTCTTGCCTACTTTAGCATTGAAGTCCCCCATAACTACGGTATACTGTGTTTTTACTTTAGCCATTGCCGATTCCACATCTTCATAGAAGCGTTCCACTACTTGGTCGTCGTGGCTGGATGTGGGCGCGTATCCCTGGACCACCTTGAGCTTGTACCTCTTATTGAGCCTAATTACAAGACCTGCTGCCCTTTCGTTAATGCTATAGTATTCGTCTATGTCGCCAGCTATGCTTTTATTGACTAGAAATCCCACTCCCAGCTCTCTTCTGTCCTCTAGACCACGGTAACATAGGACGTGTCCATTTTTCAGCACCGTAAAGGCTTTGCCTGTCCTCCTAACCTCGCTAAGCCCTATTACATCCCATTTAATGCCCTCTAGTTCCTCCAACAACACCTCGAGACTTGCTTCGCTAGATAAGGTTCGCGCGTTAAACGTTGCCAGGTTCAGATTCCATTGGCGGCCTGTCCGGATCCAGGGATTCTTTGCACCGTCTGCTGCGGCGCAGGTCTGACCGCCGCCGGGGTCAGTTGCTTCGCAGCCGCTGTGGACTGAGGGCCGAGGGTTAATTGGCGTATTCATGGGAAGTTGTGGCCGTTACTACACCAGGGTGGCCAATCCTGCTCTGGTGAGGGAGTGCATTACCGGCAATGGTCACCGGGGTCAGGCCGCACCCCAAGCCCCTTTGTGCAATTCCATCAATACGCGGATTTTTTTTTTAATCCGGTGGAAATTGTCCGGCACCGGGATTCGAACCACGGTCCATCTGCACGCGAGGCGGGTGTTCTGCCTCTACGCCATCGCTGCATTTTTCTGTAATAACCACCAAATGGGGAGAATAAGAATTTCGGGAAAATTGCGTGATATTACAGATTCCTTCCATACTGCCCTTCGATATATCCAATTTTTTTTAAGTGCGAATGCACTTCTTAAGCGAGCCTGAAGCTTCCGCCGCCGTCCGCATAGCAACAGCTGCGGGTGCGCGCGATCCTCGTCTTCCTTGGCAACGGGGGGAGATGGGCGCGCGCTGCCTGGCCGCTGACATGGCACATACCCACGTGGGGGATTGGCCAGGAATCTCCTCGTCTTCCTTGGCAACGGGGGGAGATGGGCGCGCGCTGCCTGGCCGCTGACATGGCACATACCCACTTGGGGGATTGGCCAGGAATCGGGCGTGAGAAGGGCTAATGCACCCGCTTAAAGGAGTACTGACACGAAATTTCAAAGCTGAGATCCGCTCTAGCAATCAAGTACAACGACAACACAAATAGGTGTCTGTGAATAAGTGCATCTTTCTTTCTTTGTAGTTGTGTGTGTGTGTGTGTGATCTCTCTTTCGCGAACATTACCGAACCGCGCAAATTCAACTCGTGCATTCGCACTTTCAGATTCTTCCCCTCGGGGAAATGCGGGGAATTTTTTTAATGTTCAAATGCCGCCCATACAGTTCTCCAAACACCAATTTCACGATACTGTCATCACACGCGTACCAAAAGGCGAGTGGGATTTTCGCTGACACACCTATGGACGTGGAATTCTCTTCAATATTCCAGCACTGGGCATCTGTCGTGACTTTCTGGCCCACGCGCTTCTGGTATGATCCCATGTTACCTGCACCTGTAAACTCAAGTGAGCGATACAGTGATTGACTGACTCATACGCCCATCCAAAACTGCTAACCCTGGGGACTTGAAACTTCGGGAGCACACGATAAGGCGGAATTTCCCGAATCTCCAACCATGAAAGACGTAAACCAGCAAATTGTGTTTGCGTAATTTGTGGTTATCTCGCTCAGCCGTGCAGATATTCAAATGCGTTTGGAGATATGTGTATTAGGTGTACCTAGCGAATCGCCAATATCTGCATTACTGATTGACATATCCGACTGCTTTTCGGTTACCTATATTATTACCTATAATGTTACCTATACAAATGTCCAGTCATTTGAACGCACCAGCTTGGCACAATTCCTTGGCTGAGATATTTAGCTGGGTTTTCTTGTTACATGTAACTTATACACGTATATAAACACTGTTTTAAAATATTTTTCTGTCATCATCATCATCATCATCCTATCTACGCTTACTGCAGGGCAAATGCCTCTCCCATTATTCTCCAATTACCTCGGTCCTGTGCCAACTGTGACCAATTTATCCCCGCAAACTTCTTCATCTCATCTGCCCATCTAACTTTCTGCCGCCCCCTGCAACGCTTGCCTTCTCTAGGGATCCACTGTGTTACCCTTAATGACCAGCGGTTTTCTTGCCTTCACATTACATGCCCTGCCCACGTCCAAGGACGTGAATCGCATTAAATTCCGAACTCATGAGAAGTGCCCAGTGGTCCTCAGACAGCGTGGAGCTCACTGGAAGGACAACATCTGGGCATGTGCATTTACGGCGACATTATCCACAGCCCGTGCGTCATACTTGGCAATATTTTTCAGCAAGCCAGTCCTCTGTGCCCGGCGATGCGTATCGTACTGGGGTATTCTTTTGACTCCATAGCGTAAAGTATACCTCGGAAGTCTTAACCATCAACATAAAAATTACGCCCACCTCCCCTAGCGGGGTCCCTGGTGTGATGCGACGCTGAAGGGGGTTCCATTGTGCGTTTCCGTTGGGTCGATTCCTCGAATTGCGTGAGCAATCGTCGGGTAATGCGAACGAGAGAGGGAGAGAGAGCAAGCGTAGCGTGGACGAACGTCGACTGTGAGACCGGCCGGAGCGCGGCACTCCGTTTATATGCGCAGCTCGCCCGAAGGAGAGGAGACCGCAGAGAGAGAGGGCGCTGCATATGCGCACAGCGCGCTTGAACCGCGCGCAGCGCCGCCCACCGGCGGAGTGAGAGAGAGCGCCGCACTGCGCGAGCCACAGATGTTGGGGGAGGGGGCGCGCTATCACGGCGAGAGGAGGAGGGGCGCAGCGGTGTGGACAACAACAACAACGACGGACGCACGCAGGAAGGGTAGGGCCTCCGACAAGAGATGCTCTCAGCGTCGCATCTAATACGCGGCCACCGCCTGGGGTGATACTTAGTTCCAACACGGGCACAAGTCCGGCAGTTTTTATGCTGTGCTTTTATGCTGCGTGCACGTAAAAGTGATCTGGAAATACCAACATACCTTTGTTTACAAATAAAATGCGTATAATGGAGTAAAAAGAACACTCAGAGTAAAAAAATATCAGAAGTATTTCGACACTAACACAGCACTGCTGGTACGCCAAACACAGGCACAACATAGAAAAATCCCACGCAGCCAAAACCACCATCACACTACACAATAATAAATGCGATTCCAAGCAACACATTCGAAATCGCGGCCGTATACACCAAAGATCAACAGAGGGCACGTGAGGAATTACCCGAATAACTCCGAAACGAACCCTGCACCAATACTCTAAAAAGTTCTTGCATCTAAAAAATTAAAATGACCCTCAGTGGCATTTAGTTTGCATATAGAACGTTCGCATTCCTATGTTATTAACAATTCTGAGGTTCCCTTGGATTTGTTGTAAGTTTTGGGCCATCCCTCAAGCAAGTAGTGGTTATTTGCCAAAGAAGGCCATCATCATCATCATCATTGTGGTCATCATCACCCAAATGGCGGTCGGTCGCTTGGTTTTCGCATTCCGAGACTTCACCATGACAAAATCCTGCAGAAAATTGTCCCGCAGGCGAAATACCGTCTTCATCCTCGTCACGATCGTGAGCGTGTTCGCGTTCTTCCAGCTGGGGAATTTTACAGCGCTGAAGGACTTGCTTCAGGACGAGAATCTGAAGCACATCGAATACTGGAGCCACGAAGTCGGTCAGGCTGCTCTGCGTGAGGGCGAGCAGTATGAAGCGACACGGCTTCCGCACCGCGGAGGCTGGGCCGTGGAAACGCGCTGTCGTGAGGGCATCGATGTCCTGTTCTTCGTGCACGCCTGCTCACGAGAATGGAGACGGCGGGCGGTCCTGCGCGACACCCTCGTCGAGGAGGCGGCCGCGAGACACTTCAACTGGGCCGCCGTGTTCTTCGTGGGTCGCCGTGCCAACGACCCACTCCTCGACGCCTGGCTCAACCTTGAGGCCGACGCCCTTGGCGACCTGGTGGTATTTCCGTTCGAAGACGGCTACAGGACCGTAACTCCCAAGTGGGTGAACGGCATGCAATGGGTGGCCGACCATTGTCCCAACGTGCCGGTGATCGTCAAGCTGGACGACGATGTCGCCGTTCACCCGTTCAAGGTATATGGCAATATGCCTGCGAACATCGACGCTATAGCCTTCAACGAAAGCCACGCTGTTACAGAAAGTTAAGAGCTGAGTTACTGGGGCTGTAGTTGATGTCTAGTCAAGAGGTTCAAAGATTCGCACACTGTACCAAGCTAATTATATTTGTGTTACGAACGCCTTTGTTTGGCGCTGGCAAATTAGGAACTAGATCAATTCAAACAAAACCTAAAATGCATAAAATGAAATATGTATGCAAACAGGTATGGTTAACGTTTTTACATGGAGCGTTTTCTGATCAGGAGCTCTCGTGACCCCGTGGTCTTGGAGGTCCATCAAATCGGCCACATAATTTGTTCTAACGTTTTAGCGTAGGGAATTGTCGTCCAGTGGATACTTCTCCAGAAAATAACATTCCTAGTCAATTATTTTAAAACTGCTATCAAACCCGCCGCGGTGGCTCAGTGGCTAAGGCGTTGCGCTGCTGAGCACGAGGTCGCGGGTTCGATTCCCGGCCGCGGCGGCCGCTTTTCTGATGGAGGCGAAAAGCAAAAACGCCCGCGTATACGAGATTTCGGCGCACGTTTAAGATCCCCAGGTGGTCAAAATTAATCCGGAGCCCTCCACTACGGCGCGCCTCATCGCCTGCTTTGCGTCGGCGCGTTAAACCCTACAATCAATCAATAAAACCGCTATCACCATCCGGATTTGTCTCGTTACGTACCAATCAAACAAACGCTGCCTTCCCTCTTTTGAAGATCGGCCAAAACTCAGTGCGCAAAGCTCCGCCCCTGCAATCGCCTCCAAGCAGGGCGCATACACGGGGAAACCACTCTGTAACAACTAATTTACCAAGAGAAATGCTTTCTCCTTCTGATTTTATGGGAATATGCTTAGGCATACTCGTCAAAATTCTTTGTAAAACTCCCGCCAAAGCGTTACCTCAAGAAATACGTCCGTTGCCGTGTTGTGGGAAGACATAAGCGGTACGTGTGTCAAGTGCTTGCTTAAATTTTAATGGGAAGGCATTCATTTGTCCAGATTGTGTAAAACCGAAAATTTAGTAGGTGTCAGAAGCCAGCCTCTAAACACACGTCACTGCCGAGCGTTTCAAAAAGTGTGCGTCCCAATGCAAAACCCAAACATGGGAAGGTATGCTGAACGATGCCCGCACAAGGGCAGAGCCCCTTCGAAAGTGGAGAGTGTTTCAAGCACGGGCCCCACATAATAGTGCTTCTAACGCATCGAGTAACTTCCGGTTTCTAAGTCTCATACCCACTATCAGCCCTACTAACGCCTGATGAGTCACTTCCGGTATCTTGTTCTCATGCTCATAAATCAGGATGCTAACACCTGATGAGTCGCTTATGGTTTCTTATTTCATATTAGGGCTTTCATTACGACTTTTGTAATATTTCATAATACGACTGCCATCTAGGGGCCGACATTGCAGGCACACAAATAATAAGGTTTCTAGACCAAAAACTGTACTTCAGACCCGATGTCACGTGCTGGAGATACACACCGGGGGTAGGGAAGGGTTTTCTGCCATTTGACTCTGCACATTCCAAGAATGTCAAGCGGAGATCGGCTAACACTGCCCTAAACTCGGCATTAAGCCGATAATACTACCCCGGGATGTAGAGGAGTTTCGATTGATTGATTGCAGGGTTTAACGCGCCGATGCAACGAGAGTGAGAAGGCGCGCCGTAGTGGAGAACTCCAGGCTAATTTTGACCACCTGAGGATATTTAACGTGCGCGGCAACCTCGTACAGAAGGATGTTTGTGCTTTTTGCCTCCATCAGAAAAGCGGCCGCCGCGGTCGGGAATCGAACCCGCGTCCTCCTGCTCAGCAGCGCAAGGCCTAAGCCACTGAGCCAACCCGGCGAGTTTGAGAGGAGCTTCACAGACCAAATCTCAAAATTGCCCAATGCAGGCTATCCGAATGCGGTCTTGGTGTCGATCTGCGAGTCGTTGCTTCAAAATATAAAAGGAAAAGTCCGTAGGGGTCCTAGAGAGGCTACTGACAGGAGCAGTATTCTGGTTGTGCCCTATCTGCACGGAATCACACACAACATTAAGAAGATAGCAGCCAGAGAGGGGGAGACAGTTGTGTGCTCAGCTCCAAACAAAGGGTATGCCATGTGCCGCCATGTCAATCATCCAATGATAGAGAGCCATTGCACAACTAACCACCGTAACAAGTGCGCAGCATGCGTGCAGGGGGTTGTATACAAGCTACCTTTATCGTGCGGGAAAAGCTACATTGGCCGAGCTGCCGTTGTATCAACAATAGAGTTCGAGAGCACAAGGCCGCAACAATGAACGTTCCGCCAGGTCACTTGGCCACGCACTTCGAGATTGCCCCAAGTAATGACGCCATGGAAGTGTGAAGAGGACTTCCATGGCGTTATTACCATGCATAAAAACAGCGATAGGCTAGCGCGCGAAATCGTCGAAGCAATGGAAATTGAAGAAAACATCGATGATTGTGTCAGAACAGTATCGGTTGCGCTAACTGATAAACGTTTTATGCGCAGTGTTATACTTAGACCACGTGGCTAGAGGAGTGTATAAATGTACTGGGCGAGGCGTAATGAAATTCATTTGGTAGTGTCAGCGCTTGTGCTTCGTGTTTCGTCTTTGTCTATGTCCTGAGTTAACTCGAGGCTGACCAGTATTTAATCAATTATTATCCAATAAGCTCACATTCTGCCTATGCTAACACCTGAAGAGGTAGCTACGGTTTTTGTATTCTGGTACCCGCATATCAGTAGCTAACGCCTGAAGAGCTGCTTCCGGGTTCCTATTGTCATACCCGCATATCTGTGCTGCTAACGCCTGACGACTGACTTCCGGTTTTTTATTCCTACGTCTCAGCTTAGCCAGTACATACAGACGGAGTTCCCCCGGGAGCCCGCACGCCTGCACTGCTACGTTAGTGTTGGCCAGCCAGTGGACAGGGAACCAGGCATCCGCTTTTTTGTGAGAACGGACGACGCCCCAATGGAGGTGTACTTCAATTACTGTTCCGGCCAGGCCGTCATAATGACCTTCAACGTCATGCGAACGCTCCTTAGAGCGTCACCCAAGGTGCATCCCCACCCCACGGTAAGGCCTCTTGTCGCCTTTGCGTGCACTTCCCCCAAAAGCGACACTTGTACTCGTGAAAATACAGGCTCGAAATTCAGATTTTTTCGTGTGTACGCTCGAATATGTACGCTCGAATAAGATGCCGCAAAATAGATGTGCTTATTTGCGCTGACCTGCAATAATTTCATGCCTCTAGCACCACCAGACAATGGGTATTCCGCTAGATAAAAGAATCTATTTCACTCTCTGCTTGTTCTGCAGGAAACGCTACTTTTACTGACAGAGCTGGTACATGGCAGGGCAGGCAGAATGTCGCGTTGAGCTTTTAATAAGTACAGTCGTATAATCATAAAAATGGCTCTGTTCTGCTACAACCACCAGATGAA
Organism: Haemaphysalis longicornis; assembly: GCF_048455015.1. Lineage (NCBI taxonomy): Eukaryota > Metazoa > Arthropoda > Arachnida > Ixodida > Ixodidae > Haemaphysalis > Haemaphysalis longicornis. The sequence goes on along the minus strand of NW_027526225.1, from coordinate 74,569,500 downwards.
TATAGTGGAAAGAAAGGAGCTTAACGTTTGAGGTAATATTTCGGCGCCAGACATTCGGTTTGCTAGAGGGGGAGGGGCGTGCATAGCAAGTCATTTATTGAATATTGGAGCATTGCTCAGTAGCAACAGTGCTATTTAAAGCAACCAAGTGTGAGTTGTTACCATTCCAGCCACGTAGACGATGTCCCATTTGCCAAAAGCCTTTTCTTCAGGTGGGAGCACTCGTCGTCGCACCCACGTTTTACCACACGTAGAGAGACGGACTGACGGGAAAAATGATTTGTTCTTCAGCGTTTCGAAGTGTTTATTTTGTGAGCATTGTTGGGGGAGGGCGCCTGGCGGCGTTGAGCCATCCATCGTTTGTCATATACAGCCTGCGGAGTTTACACTGCGGCTACTTTATATTTCTAATAGAGTACAGGAAAAATGTACTTCTTGCAGTACGCAAAGCATGAATGAAAGACGATGATGAGTTGCACATTACGTAACGCTGTTTAAAACGTACGTAAACGCCGTTACTTACGAAAAAACACGAGTAAAAGCAACTATTATTTCCGACAAATTTACGCAAACATTTCTCCATTTGCAAGAAAATTTTCCCTTCACTTCGATGCACATGTCTTCACAGAACTTCCCCGTAAATCCCCTACTCTCCCCCGCTATCCTGTCAACTCATCCCCTCCTGTGTCGTTCCTACCAGAATAAATACAATGAAGATTTTTCAAATTCAACTCATTTTTCCGGGCTTCCGCAGTTCGAGCGCGATCAATCGGAACCATTCTGTTTTGGTGGACTTGGAATGCCGCCTCCAGGTCTAGTCGTGGATTTCAAGCTCTTTTTGTATTTATTCGTCCAAATGTGGTTTTTCACGCGTATTTTCATTTGATCCCGCAAAGATACAGCACGTTTGCAGTCTCTGTTAAAAGCCCGCTGCCAAGGCCATCTATGGATTGATGGTTTGCCTTCATTCTGCCTGATGTTTCTTTTTGATGTACGAATGCGTTTTCCAGATTTAGCGATTTCGAACGGTTTTGGATGTATAAACTTACAGTTCCAAAATTTAGTTTTACCGTCTCGGCCGCGTGGCTGATTTGAAGGTTAGACACTCAGACGTATGGACGGACATTGGATGGTTTAGGTAGCCCCTCGGAGATTCTAGTCTTTAAAAGACCCTGAATTGATGGCACGACTTGTACGAAAACGGTTGGCGCGAACTGATTCCGAGCTGACTGACACTTTCGTGGTTTTAGGCCAGAAAAAAAAAGATGCATAAGAAAGAAGGGGAGCTTCAAAATGGCAGCAGAAGTGAAGGATGCGCTTTCGAAACAGGGACTCCAGTCGCATTCGGCTTTTGCAAGAGGCACCGCTGGGGCACTAAGCCCCTCCTCCCTGTACGGACATCGTCGGTGTGAAGACTGGAGCTACAGCCGTCTTGGGCCCAGTTTCCCTGCTTTTGCATGGACGAAACGTTCCTTCATATTGGCTCAAGGGGCCTGGTCTTCTGGAGGAGGGAGGAATGTAAGGTTTACATAGCACCCTCTCTGGCAGCCCATACCAATCTCTTTTTTATAGTTTACTGTGTCACGACACGGTTGAGTATGTGTCGAGCCACAAAAAGTTAAAATGACACCCACGTGACAACAACCGCGTCATGACTGGCGGCCCTGGTCAGCTTATCCCTTCATAATCAGCGCTCACTGATCCAGAGGGCTATGGCAGCAGTCCTTGCATCTCCAGACCTGGTCCTCTGGCTCGACCTAGGCATTCTATTTTAGGTGCACAACACTTTAAGGGCCCGTGTTATCGTCATAACTACTCCAGGATAATGGTTTCACGCGCCAATACGGGGCTTCGAACAGATAACCGCTTCCGCTAGTCGGACTAGAACCTGCGTCTCGAATTACAAAGTTCATGTCTGCCCTTCGGGCCGACGAACCTCACGTTACTCACATGGTAAGTGTCGGGGGTGGTCTCTGCGCTGCGCCACTGCCACGGAGGTTGCTTTTGCTTGGCGACAAAAAGTACACGGTAATATAAAATAGCGAAAACAGCATAAAATAATGCATTATTGCGCTTGATGAAAAATCAATGATACGGCCTCTTGATGGGCCTTTTTCTGGGGCTCCGCCGTAAACTCTTGACGGCTTTCGCTATCACCGCCAGGCTGATACTGAAACTAGTCACAAGATGGTGCCACTGCCCCTCTGGCGAACTACTACTCCGCACTTCGGCAGCTTCCATGTTGAGTAGAACTGCTTTCTTTTTGCTCCACTTTCCATTCCCCACTTTCATTTGCCCCCTAATAAACGTCTTTCCATCCATACAAAGAGTTGAAGCTGCTATTACGCAAACGTGCTAACGTTTCCACAATTGTTTCTTTTTCCCGGCCAACGCAGGACGACGCTTACGTGACCGGCGACCTCGCGCTGCTCCAGGGAATCGGCCACGTCGACATTAGTCGCTTGTACTTCTACGAACCCCCTCGAGAATCAAACGGAAGCTGCCTTTTCGTCGGCGATTGCATCTTCATGCACTGGCGGGTCGTTGCAGGCGGGAAGGTCATTGAAGAAACCGCGCGGACCCTGGACGCTCGCTTCTACTGGTCTGTCCTGCTCTCGGACCGAAAGGTGCACGCGGGAGTGAGGCTGGACTTATCATCCAGGCTTAGGTCCCGCGACTATGCACTTGCTTTCCAAGAGACGAGGGCAGTGCTCATCAAACGCAACAGAATTGATAAAGCGCAACAAGCGCCTCTGCCGTCTCCCTAGAGCACCTTGAATTTTTTCGAAAGATTTTCTTCTTAGACGCTAACCGGAAATAGGGCTCTACCAAACAAGCGTAGTTCGGTGCTTGACAGTGCATTTGTGTATCTCCTGGCCTGCACGTAAAAATAAATCCGACTGTGTTTACGTACGTCATGCCTCATTGTCATGCCCTGGAGCATACCTTGTGGGAAAATGGCAGTATTATGCCTACCCATACAAACTCCTGTTGCTAACCGGTGGGTTGATATGCGAAAGAGATTTCTGTATGCTCCATACGAAAGAGAAGATTCTCACCCGCGCACAGTGACATTCCTTGTACAAGCACTTTACTCATATGGTTTCAGCAACAAAGGTAACATCGTTCCTTATTCTTATAAAGTGACAGGCCTAATATTTGACGGCAAAATATTAGTGCGCCTACTCTGTGCAGGAGTGTTTTGCCTTGGTAAGTAATACCCCTGTGATACGCGCACTTTGAGTCGCGATTGAGTCGGTACGCATCGGGCGCTGCTACATGGAACTTTTAATCGCGATCGAGCCCGATCCCTCTCGAACCAAATCCTGGTTTCCGAAATGCGATTAAGGTTTCCAAGCGCGAACAGGCGAAAGCGGTGATACTCTTGTTCTCGCTGAGTAATCGCACAGAAGTTGACAACTTAAACTAATGCCACAAATTGTATCTAATGACTTGATCCAAATAATCAAAACGCAACATTTATATAGTTACGTATGCCTACGATTACGGAAAGCTCCCAGACGCTATTATATATTTAACGGTATTATATATTTACCTAACATGGTCGCTTCTTCCTTCTGTAGTTCGTCCTTTCTTGTCCGAAAAAGCAATCTTACTCGCTTTCTACTGGGTCTACCTCCTTGGTGTTCTGGAAGAAAGAAAGAAGCGGGAATTAACAACAAAGCGCGAAGGCCTCTTTCTCACTCCGTCTGTAGATCACGTGGTGAAGGTAGTCGGTCAACTGCTCGGTTCACCATTCGTTATAAAGACCCAAATTGTCTGTGTTTGTTCTGGGTATTTTACCTTAAAGCAAAGGTACTGATCTCCTTGTAGGAAAGTCTCGAAGGAACAGGATTCTTACTCTGCCATTTTATTTTTGCCTAACTATTAAGACTTAGTTGCTGGTCGTTAGTTACTTGAATTCGTGGTTTTAAGCGTTTTAATATTGACAAGTTTCTAACTTTTTTAATATTCCTATTGTGTTCTCGTGCGACGTTTCTGAAAATAACCACTGGGCGCACTTTTAGTTGGTGCCCTCAAAGCTTGTGATATAAGATATATAATTAATTAAGCCTGCGTTTAGCAAACGTCCTTTTGAAGGCAGTTGTGCCGAGTTTACTTTAATTTTTACACTCCCTAGGCAAATGCCGCCAAACAAGCAGGCTTCACAAATAAGGAACTTGTTTTAATGCCAAGTGTTGCTTGCCTAATTATGGCCATAATGGCTTGTGCGGCATAAACGAACAGGTCCCGGAGGAACGCAGGAAGATTGATTGATTGATTGTAGGGTTTAACGCGCCGACGCAACGCAGGCGATGAGGCGCGCCGTAGTGGAGGGCTCCGGATTAATTTTGACCACCTGGGGATCTTTAACGTGCGCCGAAATCTCGTACACACGGGCGTTTTTGGTTTTCGCCTCCATCAGAAAAGCGGCCGCCGCGGCCGGGAATCGAACCCGCGACCTCGTGCTCAGCAGCGCAACGCCTTAGCCACTGAGCCACAGCGGCGGGTAACGCAGGAAGAACATTGACTGGCGTTCGTTCTTGTGTTTGTTCGTTTAGCGTTAAACCTTACATCCGACCAATATTTCATTTTTTTAGGAATACTGACTGTTCGCGAAAGCATAGCAGCTTCGTTCAGCGAGCGCAGATTATAACTCCTGGATGCATGCCGAACCGGGCACTGCTTTTGTTCATGTGCACTTATCCGTTTACACGGAAAGGACGCCCAACAATCTGAAGTTCGGCTACTCTCATTGCTTACAATAAGCTTCCAAGCCCCTCTAAACCCCAAACTTAACCGACTTAGATCAGATTAAAAATATTAATATCAACAAATGCCGAGACAAGTTTTTAGGGGCGAAGCACCTAACGGCCGAGGCTTGTCCAGTGCTGTGCTCACGGCACAGCACCTTGTAAATTGAAACATCTGTGAACAAAAGGTTCATAAAAGGCTAACAACAACAAAATAAAACGTTCACAAAAGGTTAGAGAGAGAGAGAGAGACAGACAGAGAGAAAGAGAGAAAGAGAGAGAGACGTAGAGCACCGAGTAAATCAAAACATCTGGGGACAAAAGTTTCACAAAAGACGAGAGTGTAAATTTGGGCTTGTTGGTGATGCATTCTTGCAGGCTAAGCGCGAGGCAGACACAGGACGAGACAAGAGATGTGACGAGGACGAGCTCTCGTCCTCGTCTCATCCCTTGTCTCGTCCTGTGTCTGCCTCGCGCTTAGCCTACAAGAGTTCACAAAAGGTTAACAAGAACAAAATGAAAGGTTCACAAAAGGTTATAGAGAGAGATAGAGAGAGAGAGAGAGGGGAGGGTCAGGGAGGGAGGGAGGGAGGGAGGGAGGGACGCACAGCACCGTGTAAATCAAACATCTGTGAACAAAAGGTTAACAAGAACGAAATAAAAGGTTCACAAAAGGGTAGAGAGAGAAATAGAAATACTGCTCCTGGACAGCCGTGCTTTATATGCGCGAGGAGCATTGGATTGGATGGGATTGAATTGGGTTCGATTTGGATTTGAATTGGATTGGATTTAAATGGATTGGATTGGATTGAATTACATTGAAGTGAATTGTATTGTATTGTATTGGATTGGAAATTATTTTAGCGGCAGTAAGCACTTTCACGGGTGATTTACGGTAACTACGATCCCCAGCGCTTCGCCCACTCGTCATAATTCCCTTCGTGGAGATGCGTGAACTTTTTTCCTTTCCTTGACTTCATTATAACGAACTGTCTTCATCTTACTGCAATGGCTATATGGCCAAGCGCTACATGCGTCAACGGCAAAATTAAACAGTCCAAATAAAATATTCAAGAAGTATAAATTTCTTCCGATAATAACGTGAATAGTAGAGAAAAAAATGGCATTTGTCACAAAAATCTGCTTTCGCTTAACTCATCAAAAGTTTCCTGTGTTTCTGTTCATAGTCACAACGGCACTACGACGATAATACCGAGCGAATGTGTGTTGATGTTGAAGTTCGGGAAATTAGGGAGGCTCTTACGAAAAAAATGGTTCGCATTAGTAAGGCATACAGCCCCATCTTTAACAAAAAAAGGTGTGAAGCTCATCTAGGCAGCCATTTGAGCAAGGTGTACGAACTGTCGGCTTCATTCCATCTCGTTAGCTACGTTTTGTACTTCATGCTGTCGCTGTCTACCCTGCTAGAACTCATGAATCGGCTTGTAGTATTATCTAAATAAAATAAATAATTAATGAGAAATTTACCGCTGTAGCTGGGTAGTGTGCAAACTGAGTCGCTACACAAAGCCATAAAAATTACAGAATGAGCGATAGTTTAAGCTAGTAGTTTATAAGACAGGTAACACGTTGTGGCAGCATGACCACAACCCTTTTCCCTGAAAGCTGTTCCTCTATGCCTGACCACCGGTTACGGGTGCATCGAGAAAGTTTGGTGATTTTATAAAAACCTAAATGTTGACTCTTCGAAAAATGGAGTTTGGAGTTCAGGGGCTGCCGTGGAATTTTGGTGAGTAATTTAGCTGCCTTTTATAAATGCGAAGCACTTCTTTCTTTACATTTTGCGAAACGTGTGCCATAAAAGGTTTTTTTATAAATACGTCTTTGGTCATCTTTTCTGGCCGTTCCCTTTATTCAGCTTCTGCCCGGTTGTTGCGCGTTTGAAATTTTTGTTGGGATGCTTTTTCCTTTTGGCCAAGAGTTGGAACTCGGTCCAAAAAGTTGCTCCGTTACAGTGGCGCCTTGAGGTCACGCTTTAGCTTTTGTGCCAACCCCCATGGCGCCGTGTTGGCGGCCTTTGCCAAGAAGAGCCTCTGAGTTTCTGTGCCTGGCGACGCGAAATACGTCCACCTTATTGGTCTAGGTTAAGGGTATGCCCACAGCACCATGGAGGTTTACCCTTATGTAGTAGTCTTCTTTCCACAAGACTTCATTGTATGCATACTTCGTGTCTGTGGCGGGAAAATTTGTTTTTCACGAGATTACAATCATTTGCGTGCCTTTCTTTCTGTAGGTCTCGTGCGGGAGCCTATTCGCACCAGACGGCAATCGGAACAAATACGTCCATAGGCAAGATTTCGTCACGGCTTCCGCATTAAAAACTAGAAATTGTTAGATCCTTCGCAATCTACCACGGAGATGTGAGTAGAATTACCACGGAAGCTCGTAGGAAACGTGCGGCAATTTCCGACCCCTCCCGTGCTTTAAGTGTATACAGGCGCAGAAAAATAAATGCATTTTTGTTACATTTGCAAAAGTTTATTATATTTCTGTCTGTTTTGGCAGATTGTGTTTGTATTCGTGAAGCATTTTGTTGTTGTTATTGTTGTTGTTGTTTTTAAATGCAACCACGCCGGCATAACTATTTCCGGTAATGCCCGTGTGCTATCTTCGCCTACATAATTGTCTGTTTGCCGTGGAGTACTCTTTACAGGCTAACTACAAACTTTGTGTTCGTTTCTCCTCCCAACTTCTACTTCGCCCACTCTCTATAGCTGTTCGTGTTTTTGCTTATACACCTTCCCAGTGATCTCACTCTTGAAACCTAAAAGGACATGCAGCAGCTCTCGCATGTCGGTTTTTTGTAAAAGACCCATCTTTAACACCAGAGCTGTTTCAGCTTTTGGTTGTACCTTCCATAACAAAAAATACCAGAAAATACGGAGCTCATGCCAGCGTGTATCTCATGAGGAGTGCACGGCGTCGTCCTGGCTTACGCGTGGACTTGCGCCACGTGAGGGGCTCGCCGAAAGAGAAGAAAAAATGCCGAGCGCACGTGCCAGTCGAGCAGCTCGAGCGAGGCGGTGCTTCGTTCTCCGGACGTTGCGTTCTGCGTTGGGTTTGGCCAGGCATCGGTGCTTTGCTGTAGTGTTATCTGTTTTGTTTAATATCTCCGTTAGCTGATAGGCAGTTCCCATGACTACCTCTTCTCCCTTCCAGGGGTCCTCTCCCTGGTCGGCTAGTCTCTTGGCGCAGGACCTGCCTCTGGATTCCTTCCTGCAGAATGGCGTGACGGCTGTCCCGGTGGCGATGGTCCCGACCAATGGTGGGGCAATCAGGTTAAAAAATTTCAAGACCATCCAAAAGGACCTGCAAGCCGCAAGTGAGCACTTCAGGAGTGTTAAGGAGGTGCGACCGTACGGTAAGGGCGGAATTATCTGCAAGTCATCAGATAAGGCCTTCTTGGTTGATCTGCTGAAGGTCTCGTCGTTTGCTTCTTTCCCGGTAAGGCCTTTTGTCCCCTGTACTCTTGCGTGTACTAAAGGGATTGTCCGTGGAGTTGACGGGGACATTTCCCCAAGTGAGCTCCTCGAGCAGTTTCTGGATGCCGGTGTGATCGCGGTGTACCGCTGCTCTCGTGTGGTGGACAATGTCCGCACCCCTACAGAATCAGTGATCGCCACATTTGCGGGCTCCTCATGCCCTTCAGAATTCAAAGTCTGGCCCCTGACCTACAGAGTTGAGCCTTTGTCCCCCTGTCCTCGCCAATGTCAGAACTGCTGGCGCTATGGTCACACTGCAGGATCTTGTAAATCATCTACTCGCTGCTGCAATTGCGGAGCCGATCATTCCGCTAGCCAGTGTACTGCGGATGAACTTACATGTTGCCTCTGTCGAGCTGCTCATCCAGCGGACTACTCGAACTGCCCAGCCCGCGCAACGGAAGTCAGGGTCTTGAAGGTCCTGGAAAAGCGCCGTTGTTCCCGCCCAGAAGCGGTAAATATAGTCAAAGAGAGAGCTTATGGGTATGCAGGTGCTACCGCCCGCCACACCCCAACCAATGAGGCTTCTCTTGCCAAGGTAATAGCGATGGCACTAAAAGAGGTGTTGCCTGAGGTTTCGGGACAAATGATCTTGTCGGTGACGGAACAGGTTTCGAACCTTTTGTCTGCTCAGACGCAACAAATTGTGCAAGTCCTGTCTTTGCCTGCGCCGGTTTCCCAGGAGCAGGTCTGCTCGCAGCCTTTGTTCACGACTAACAGGGGTCAAGCATCCCAGGCTTTAGCGGTGTGAGGGGAGAACCTCGCGAGGAACCCTTCACCGATAATCTCCCTCCAGACGGCTACTTCCAACGAGGCTATTAGCCCGGCTCTGATGCCCGCCTCAACACACGAGGTTCTGGCTCCTTCGTCTCCTGTGATTTCACATGGTCAGGTTTCCTCCCCAGTTCTGGAGTCAGATTGTGAACTTGAAATGGAATTAGAGCTTCCAGCTACTTCGACAAGTAAACGGGCAACTTCATCGCTTTCGCAACAACCTACTTCCCCCACAGAGTCCAAATCCAAAAAAGCTAAAAAGGGCTAAACAGAAATTAAGCTTAAAGAAAGCATTTTGGAGGCAGCCATGGCTGCTATTCACTCCCCCTAATGTCTCTCCGGGTTCTTCAGTGGAATTGTCGTTCGATAATTGCGGCTCTCACAGATCTTAAATGTCTCATTAACAGTCAATGTCCTGATATTATTCTCCTTCAAGAAACTTGGCTGTCCAAGGATAAGCCATTCACTCTTCCGGATTTTCGTGTGTTTAGATTAGATACGGAGACCCGAGGAGGTGGATTATTGATTCTTGTATCTTCCAAATTTTGCCACAAAGCCAAACTGTATTTTAGTCCTTGTCACCGGACTGCGAACTGCTGGCGATTCACATGTGCCTCCCTGGATGCGTTTCTTTTTCTTTAGTTAATGCATATTTCCCTAACGGAGTAACTACCACAGGTCCCCTAGATCTTGCTCTTTCGTCGAGTAAGCAACACCTCGTGATCGCCGGTGACTTCAACTCACATCACGTCAGTTGGGGTTTTAAAACAGATACCTGTGGATAGCGATTATTAGACTGGATGTCCACCAACAATCTTCTTTGTTATAACACGGGTAGTGCGACATTTTTCTGGAGCCGAATGCGATCTGTCTTGGATTTAACATTTGCAAAGGGCGTGTCAGTCTCTTCGTGGAGTACTGTCAATTGCCCGACAAATTGCGACCACATACCGGTAGTTTTTTATGTAGCTGTCTCTCCAAGTACACTGGAACGGGTATTGCGGACGTTGGTAAATTATGAAGTTATGAAAAAGAAATTGCATTCGGCTATCATATCGCTCCCGAATGAGTGTTCGGAAAATAGGGCTAAGAAGGTAATAGCCGCCCTGAAAAACTCACTAAAGAAGTCTGAATTCATTGTTGCTTCTGCAAAGAGAGAGGGTATAAGCCCCTGGTGGGATCAGGACTGTTCTAGAGATTATCGGCGTAGGAAGGCAGCGTGGAAGAAGTTCATTCATAATCAGAGTCCCGATAACTGGTCAAATTTTAAACATTATTCGGCTATTTTTTGCCGAACAATCTCTACGGCCAAGCAACTGCATCATTCGCATTGTTTCTCCGCGCTTTCAGATACAAAAAACAGATGTGCTCTCTTTGCTTTCTTGCGTAACCGCAAGAGTGTAGACAATCGCAGTAACGATGTCTCAGTCGTGGAAACGTCTGATGAAATCGTGAATTCGATCGAAAAGGTCGCCCAGGACTTACAAACCAGGTTCTCATCTACACTATCACCAATTGTCGTAGAAAGTATACCACTTGTAGACTTCTCCCCTGTCACGATGGGAGAGATGGGGAATGTTGTTATGCGGCTGCCGGGAGCCTCCCCGGGGCCAGATGGGTTTTCTACTCCCACGATAAAACTTTTGTTTGAGGAATCTCCTGACGATCTATTGAATATTATAAATACTTCATTGGAAAAAATCATGAATTCCTGCAGATTGGAAAATCTCAAAAATTGTACCCCTTCTAAAGAACCCCAGCCTAGGTGTTATTCCGAACAATATTCGACCAATTGCACTAACTAGCAACCTAGGCAAATTGATAGAGAGAATTTTATATGGCCGATTAGCCCAGTTTTTGTCCAGTAAAAATATTCTGAGTCCACATCAAATTGGCTTCCGTCCGGGATGCTACATTTGGTCCGCCCATGTTGACCTGGAGAGCCGTATTCAGTTTGCGCGCAGAAACAAACAGGTATGCGCACTCGTCACACTGGATGTTGCTAAAGCGTATGACAGCGTGGAATATAGCGGACTGCTAGGCAAACTTAAAGAATGTGGGGTACCCAAGTAAATTTTTTCATGGATCCAAGAATTTTTAATTGGACGCAAGTTCTTTTGTTCGAAAAATGGCTCTAAATCATCGACTTTATATCAGACAAGGGGCGTCCACAAAGGCTCGGTGCTTTCCCCCATCCTATTTAATGTACTAATGAGCTCAATTCCAATAAATCAGGAAGTCTGTACTTATGTTTACGCTGACGACATAGCCTTTTTCTCTGCTGCCCAGGACATTCATGTTCTTTATGAAATGCTACAGGCATATTTGTTTTCCATCGAAAGGTGGTTAACATACATAAATTTGAAACTTAACGTCAATAAGTGCGCTGTCATTGTTTTTCCGGTATCTGCTCCGGTTACCCTCTGCCTGACGTATCGGGAGGCGACTATTCCTCATGGGGTGTCTTTGAAGTATTTGGGTGTAATATATGATGAGACAATGGACTGGCGCCCTCATATAAACCATATTGCGACCAAAGGGGAGCGGGCACTTGCAGTGTTGAGGAGAATCAGCAATAGGAGTTTTGGAAAAAGAAGGGACACTTTACTTTTTATTTACAGGGGGTACATGCGTCCCATTTCGGTTTCGGCTGCTAACAGCAGTGACGGTTATGAGGATTTTTGAATCTCCGCAGAGCAGATATTTTTCATTGATGGTTGCTCAGCCAGCACTCTTTTTCAGCTCTTGGTGGCCTCGGTACATTCGACCACAGTGTGTGTATGTAGACGTTACTCTCACCATTCAGTATCAATATACCCACAGTACTGACAATGCCCTGTGACGTTCCTCCTGCGCCTTAAACTTTCCATAATATTTTCCCCAGCAACGCTAAAATGCTTACTTCGCGATTTTTAACAGAAATACTCCACGACCATTTGGCAAGCTTTAAGGATTATGCAATAGTTGCAACAGATGCATCCCAGCGTGAGGAGTGAGCAGGTGTTGGAATTTTTAGTCCACACCTTAACTGGTCAGTCTCGCTGCGTTTATCTGACTGCACACCAATATTTGAAGCCGAATTCCTAGCGATAGTTCTGGCTTAAAAGCCGTACCTCCGCAACACTTTATCGTAGCAATAATTACTGACTCCCTATCGGTTTGTTCTGCGCTGTCTTCATCCGAAAATTCCGCTCTTATTCGTACATTCAACTTCCTTGTGCCTTCCCATTTGCGGGACATCTGCCTCATTTGGGTTCCAGGTCACAAAGGGTTATAGCTTAATGAACAGGCGGATTCCTTGGCGCGATCATCATTAGATGGCCCTCCAGTTGACCTATGCCCTATTCCCTTCATTGTAGCAGGAGCACGGTTTCGTACCTACCAACGCCTAGCAGGAGTGCAGGAAGGAATCATTACTAATTTTGAAGATTATGTCCATTTAAAACATAATTGGAATACCCGTCTTTGTGAATCTCGACAATGCGAGGTTACAATGACTACCTTCAGATGTCGAGTCCCCCAACTCAACTTTTATATGCACCGGGCTGGTCTAGCCTCCTCCTCCCGATGTGCTGTCTGCGGTGATCAGGAGACTTTAGAGCACTTTCTATTGCATTGCCGCGGTTTTTCAATGATGAGGCAACGTCATCTTGCCACGCCATTACGACGAATTGGCCTGCTTATTTCCATGCCCGTTCTACAATCTTTTGGGGCCATATCACTGGGATATTGTCACCGAGGGGTGGCTCCAGCCATTCATGCTTACGTTTCCGAGACCAGGCGCCTGCCCTGTTAGCGTTGATTCTGGCATGTAGTTCTTCTGGTTCAAAAAGCTCAGTTGTTCTAATCAAAAATCCACCTATAACTTTCAACCAATTTCATTTTTTCTCTTTCTGCGTATAAATAGAGAGGTGCATTAGTTTCCGGTGTTTTAAGCGGGCGCATTAGCCCTTCTCACGCCCGATTCCTGGCCAATCCCCCACGTGGGTATGAGCCAAATCGCCAGGAAAAACTACAACATCAATCCAACGGAAACACCAAGTCAATGCCACGATGCGTCGCATCTAGAGCCACTAAATAAGCCACTCTTTCTTTCCGGTAATAAATTAGTATTTTGAAGTCTCATTGAATTTCAGTAAGTGATTTACCCGTGTCCAATTACGGGTACATGGAATAGAAGAATATTTTAGAGTAAACAAATAGACTTCAGAAAAACGAACTCTAACGTTGCTTACTAAAGAGAACTGAGAGAATAGCGGAAGCTTTCTCACCTGACAACTTCGTTAAAGCGAGTCCAAGCTTCACCGAAAGTGTGTCAAATCAATCTTCGAGACCCTAAAAAGCCCAATCTCAAACAAACAACTAACCTATGGGCCGATTTTTTTGGCACTCACAAAATGCATCTACAAATGATCTGAGTGTATACCAAAGCGTGGTAAAAGAAATAAGAACATATGTGTTCAAAGCAAAGCGCGTCTTTCTATCCCTTTCTTTTGTACACGACTACACAGCACGGCATACAATAGCACAGGACAAAACAGCAATGCAACACAACAGCAAAATGTCAAAACAGCAGAGTGACAAAAAAGTGAAACGGTAAACAGTACTAAGGCAAAACAGCGAGCCGCAAGAGTAAGGCTCTAAATACAGTTTCGTCTTCTCTGTGGGAGCAGTCTGTTTTGATGTTCGCCCAACCCGCCAAACTGCTTCCGCTCAGTGACTGGCCGTGGTATCAATCAAATATTAACAGGTACTCTGGCTATACTATACGCGGAAGTGCTTTGGGCAAAGAACGTTACAGAATGCGCCCATCCAAGATGGCCGTCCTCGCTGTCGTCGTTCCGCATCGAAGGGAGCAGTTGCCCTAGATTTTACTTTCCCGGTGATAAAGTTTCCGCTCACTGCCTAGCCGGACTCACTATTATTCATTAATAGTGACTCTGGTTTCTTACTGAGTGACACAGCTTTAGCCTGTTGATTAAAATCAGACTGATGCATCTTGCCAGGGAGTAGTCTGACTTGATGTCACCCTAACCGCCGGCCAAACCGCTTCTAGGCGGAGTCGCTGTTCATCATTATTAGTACCCACCTTTTGTCGGTTTTATTTTCTGTCACGTGGTTTTTGCCGTGTTGCTTTGTTGTCACGTGATGTTTTCTGTCTGTGCTCTTTTGTCACGAATTGCTACATTGGTGATGTGTTGCCGCGTGCTGTTTTGAAGCCGTGCAGATATAGCTGGTATTCAATGGCGCGGCATGCATGCAGGCAACCAAGCGTCGCCGCCATATCTGTGGCCATGCGTCTATTGCTAGGTGATGTTGTGCGCACGGCCCGCAGATCAGGCACCCCCCTTCTCGTCTATGCAACCCTGTGAGTGCGCCCACGGCTGGGCTAGAGCAGCGGCGTGCGCACATTGGTGGAGGAACTTTACGTCGAGACGGGGCTGCATTGTTCTCGCCGCCGCCGCCACCGCTGCGAAGGCCGTATCAACACAGCGCGTGCCGCCGCTCTAGCCCGGCCGTGGTGCGCCGTCACTCATTAGGTCGGGCTCCGCGGGATGGCGGTACTTGTCCATGCTAAGCACGACTGTGAAACACATGACTGTTTCACGTTATAAACTCTACCTCACCGAACACACAGTATTCCTTCGAGTGCAATGTGAGTGCGATTATTAACATCTCTGTTGACGCCACCGTTTAGAATCCGATTGGAACGGAGCAGATGACGCACGCCGGTGTTTTTTATTCGGCCTGCGGCGCAGTGGCCCAAGCCTCGCCGTGTCCTTGGCGCATCGGCCATGTCTGTGGCCGTTTTCAGTGTTGCCAGAGCAAAAAAATTGACCGCTAAACATGTCAACGAATAACACCAAAATCGGGCTGATTCGTCACGGGCTATTTTCACGTCCTGTTTTGACGCAGCTCCCCTGTAGTAAATTAAATGCCTTCCGGCTCTCTACTTATAAGACAGTTACTCTTGGTACACGCACTTGACGTGGAACAAAGTTGACGCTACTTCACTTGCTGTTTGGTTTCAAGTTAAGTCAACCACACGTTAGGGCTGAACATAAGTTTCAGAAAAAACCCACTAAAGGAGATTTACTGCGATTTGTTACTCAAAGCAAGACGGTTTATAGGACGTGAATCGCGTTATATTAAGGACTCGTGAGAAGTGCGTAGTAGTTCACGGACAGCAGGGCGCGCAATTGCATGACAACACCAGGGCATGCGCACTGGCAGGGACACATTCCATAGCCCGTGCATCACACTTAGCAATATTCTTCAGCAAGCCAGGCCTCTGTGCACGACGATGCGTATCCTACTCTTGTATCGTTTAGTCTCCATAGCCTAACGTATCCCTCGGAAGTCTAAACCATCAACATTATCGGCGGCCACCAGCTTGAGTAATATTTTGTCAAAACATAGGCACAATTCCGCAACTTCAGGTGCGATTTAGAACTTTAGTTCGTCTGCTGCGCGCATTAGACTGACCTAAAAATACCCAACTACCTTCGTTTACAAATACAATACTTATAATAGACCAAACAGAACACTCAAAGTGAGAAATATCAAGTATTTCGAAACAAAAATAGCACTGATGGTACTCTAAACACAAGCGCAACATGGCAAAATCGCAGGCAGCCAAAAAAACAATCATCGCACTACACAATAAATACTATTACAATTACCACATTAAAAATCCCAACTGCATACACCAGACATCAACAGAGGGCGCGTGAGAAATTACCCGAATAATTCGGAAGCATACCCTGCAGCAATACTCCAAAAATATCTTTCGTCAAAAACTAAAAAACTCTCAGCTGCATTTATTTTCAAATAGAACGTTCGTATAGTGTGAGCGTTTTTGACCACACTTCCAGTGGTGAATAATTCCGCCAGACAATTCCCGTACTTCGTCTTCATCTGTACATACTCAACAGCACCAGCCCATGTGGCAGTGTTCTTCATCATCTACGGACATGATCATCATCATCCTGTGTTTGGGGTGCTTGCTGCTAGTATGCCTGCATAAACGTCTTTCCTGGCCCCCGTCTTTAAATAGAATTGCGGGGTGTCATTGGATTGTTTATTAGGTATTCGGAATACCCCAAGTAGGTATTGGTTATTCGCCGAAGAAAGTCATCATCATCCACATCATTGTGGTCATCATCGCCCCAACGGCGCTGGTTCGCATGGTTTCCGCATCCCGAGACCTCACCACGAAAAAGACCGGCACAAATTTGTCCCGCATGCGAAATACCGTCTTCATCTTCGTCACGACCGTGAGCGTGTTCGCGTTCTCCCAGGTAGGGAATCTTACAGTGTTGAAGGACTTGCTTTCGGGCGAGGATCTGGAGGACATCGAATACTGGAGCCATGAACTCGGAAAGACTGCTCTACGTGAGGGCGAGCAGTTTGAAGCGACACGGCTTCCGCACCGCGGAGGCTGGGCCGTGGAAGCGCGCTGTCATGAGGACATCGATGTTCTGTTCTTCGTCCACGCCTGATCAGGAAAATGGAGACGGCGGGCGGCCCTGCGCGACACCCTCGTCGAGGAGGTGGCCGCGAGATGCTTCAACTAGGCCACCGTGTTCTTCGTGGGTCGCCGTGCCAACGAGCCACTCATTCACGCCTGGCTCAACCTTGAGACGAACGCCCTTGTTGACCCGGTGGTGCTCCGGTTCAAAGATGGCTACAGGACCATAACTCCCAAGTAGGTGGGCGGCATGCAATGGGTGGCCGACCACTGTCCCAACGTGCCGGTGATCGTCAAGCTGGACGATGATGTCACCGTGCACCCGTTCAAGGTGAATGCCAATGCACCTGCGAACATCGACGCTGTAGCCTTCAAGCAAAGCCACGCTGTGAACCAAAAGTTAAGAGCGCAACTACGGAGGCTGTAGTTGCGCTTAGTCAAGAGGTTTAACGATTGACACACAGTACCGAGCTATTAAAATTTCGGTTAGGAACGTCTTTGTTTGGAGCTGGAAAATTAGTAACTAGTTCAATTTCAAATAAACCGTGAAATTCATAAAATCAAATATGTATGCAAACAGGTATGTAAACGTCCATTCTTTAACCATTTTCTGATCAGGAGCTTTCCGGCCCAGTGGTCTTGGGTGTCCATCAAATGGCCCATCTAAATCGGTTCTAACGGATTACCGAATGGGGTGGTTGTCGAGCGGAGATTTTTCCAGAAGCCCAAATTACTAGTCAATTTATTTTAAAAACGCTATCCCCATCCCCATTCGGCAAGTTACGTACCGATCAAAAGAAGGCTGCCTCTTATCTTTTCTAGATCAGCCAAAACTCACTGCGCAACGCTTTGTCCCTGCCTGCAAGCGGGGCTTATTAACGGGGAAACCACTCCTGTAACAACTACTTAAGCAAGCGAGACGCTTTCACCTTCTCTGATGGGAATATGCTTAGTCATACTCGGCATCCTTCTTTTTGATAGCACCAACAAAGCGTGACATCAAGGAATACGTCCCTTTCCGTGTTGTGTGCACGCATGAGTTGCGGTAGCGTGAAGCTCTCGCCTAAAATTTAATTGGGAGGCAATAATTGGTCCAGAATACCGAAAACCGCAATTGGGGCCGGAGTCAGACGCCAGCCTCTAAACCCACGTCACTGCAGAGTGTTCCCAGAAGTGTGCGTCCCTTTGCAAAACACAAAAATGGGAAACTATGCTAAGCGATGCCAGCGCATGCGGAGAGGCACTTCGAAAGTGGAGAGTGTGTCAAGCACGTGCCCCACAGATCAGCACTGCTAACGCGTCGAGTTACTTACGGTTTCTTAGTGCCATACCAACTATGAGCTCTGCCAACGCCGGATGAGTTACTTCCGGTTTTTGTTTTCATGCCCATTCATCAGTACTGCTAATGCCTGATAATCGCTTCTGGTTTTTTATTTCATATCTACGTGTCAGTATTGGTAACGTCTGATGAGTCGCTTCCGGTTTTTAAGTGCAATGCACTTCTTAAGCGACCCTTAACCTGCGTCCACCGGCGATGTCCGCATAACATACCCACGTGGGGGATTGGCCAGTTAAGTGCGAATGCACTTCTTAAGCGACCCTGAACCTGCGTCCACCGGCGATGTCCGCATAGCATACATATGTGGGGGATTGGCCAGGAATCTCCTCGTCTTCCTTGGCAACGGGGGGAGATGGGCGCGCGCTGCCTGGCCGCTGACATGGCACATACCCACGTGGGAGATTGGCCAGGAATCGGGCGTGAGAAGGGCTAATGCACCCGCTTAAAGGAGTACTGACACGAAATTTCAAAGCTGAGATCCGCTCTAGCAATCAAGTGCAACGACAACACAAATAGGTGTCTGTGAATAAATGCATCTTTCTTTCTTTGTAGTTGTGTGTGTGTGTGATCTCTCTTTCGCGAACATTACCGAACCGCGCAAATTCAACTCGTGCATTCGCACTTTTACATTCTTCCCCTCGGGGAAATGCGGAGAAATTTTAATATCTGATGGGTCAGTTAGAGTTTCTTTCTGTGCTACCCATATATCAGTACTACTAACACCTGATGAGCTAATTCTGGTTTCTAATTCTTATACGCACATGGCACATGAACGGCAGTTCCTTGGACGGCGTGGGCTCCGCGCGTCCTGACTTGTTTCCTCTGTGGCTACCGCCTGGTAGCCACTGCCGCTGGAGGTCCCAGGTAGTCTCTGCATGAACGTAGCCCTTTGGTGCCGTCGAAGTGAAGGTGAACGAATTGTGGAAGTTGGCCGCAGGCGCCCGACCGCTGCCGCTAGGGCCACGAAGACACAGGTTTGTGGTGCGCCTAGGCTGCCGCAGCCGATGCGAAGTCGGCCCGCTTCCGCCCAGGCTTGGTAGGATTAGTTGTTGGCCTGGCCACGCCCACCTGGCTCGTTCCTTGAAGCTTACGTGCTCCTGCCGCCTCAATTGCCTCCGTGTTTCTTGCCTCTTCGTTTCTTGCCTCCCCTTCTCTTTGTGCGCCCAGCTTTTAACCCATCTGGGCTCTCTTATGGCAGACTCTCCTTGGTTAATTGCCTTTCCATGTCCATATATGGTCACCACGTCACTGGTCTCCTGCGTTGCATTCTCTAATTGGATGACTAGTGCGCTGCCATATTTGACCATGATGCCTCGGCGTTTAGGTGATGGCGTTCGCTCATTGGTGCGCTGATGGCGCGGTGTTCAAATTGGTGTTATTTTTTCTTTTTTCCATTGGGGGGGGGGGGGGGTTTGATGCGTCCCCTCTCCGGGGGTGCCCTTGACACATGACACACATACGAATACTGCTAACGCCTTATGAGTTACTTCCGGTTTTTTATTGCCTCACCCGCATATCGGCGCTGCTAACGCCTTATGATTCACTTCCGGTTTATTATTCCTACACCTCAGCTTAGCCAGTACCTGCAGGAGGAGTTCCCCCGGGAGCCGGCACTCCTGTACTGCTACGTTTTCTTTCGACAGCCAGTGGTTCGGAACCGGACTGCTGTTTCTTTGTGAGAACGGGCCACGCCCCAATCGACGATTACTTCGACTACTGCTCAGGCCAGGCAATCATAATGACCTTGGACGTTATGTGAACACTCCGCAGAGCTTTGCCCTAGGTTCGCCCCCAACCCCACGGTGAGAATTGTTGTCGCCTTTGCATGCAGTTGCCCGAAATGCCACACGTCTACTCGCAAAACAAATGCTTCTTTTTCCGTATGTACCTTTGATTACTTTACTTGCCGCAGTGTACAAGTACGTATTTGCGCTGAGGCGCAGTAATTTCACGCATCTGTATCTTGTTACGTATTTACTCACTCGAGTGCCCTATACAGCCCAAGGTGCTTTGCACTCAGCTACGAGGCATGAGGAAGAAACGGACGGTTCTCCGTTGAGGTCTGCGCAGATGTCTGATTGCTAATTGTGCCAGGTGGTGCTATCGAATAAAGGTGCCGTGCAAACTACACGCCCCTTCGGTTCATTAGAAAGACTGGTTTGTTCCGATAACAATGATACCAATTTTACCGAAACCTTGGGAAGAATAATGGAGATATACAACAAATGTGAAGCAAAGGCGACTCCTTTGACACTTTCTGTGCACCTTTCTGTGCCGTTACATAATCTTGTTGGTGCAATTCTTGGCCGGAGAAGTAACCCATCGCTGAGACAAATGACTCGAGCATTTTAGCGTGTTCTCCATTTTCGTTCAATCCCGTCATTTGAGAGTTAATGTGTCGTTCACCCACTAAACAGGGTGGTTTTAGTGCGGCCCATATGACATCATCCCTGCCCATAACACACCACTGCAGTGCGAAATTTGAAAGTTGTTCATTGCATATTGCTGTTTTGCGTTAAAAATATCTTTTGTGGCTTCCACGGAGCTGAGTAAGGTACTGAAGCCTAGTTTATTCAAATCAAACGAAGTTTATTTTGTCTGGATGGTCCTAAATCAATTCACTTTGCCCTTCTTTCCACGCCCATCGCCGTTCTCGCACTCGGTCCCATTCGCTAAGGCTTTACACGCACGTCTTCTTAGTGCGCGAAAGGAAGTGTGGGTAGAAGTTGGCGAAAGCCCGTGTTGTGTTAATTTACTAGTGAATTCGGTGACGCGATATGCTCCTGCGGGGAAACCTTGGCTTCTTGTGGTAGTGCGCGTACTCGTCACTATGTTGCACCAGACGTCGATATACGGACTGACGGGAAAACTGGTGGTTTATCAGCGTTTCGAAGTGTTTATGATGTGAGCAGCGTTGGGGGAAGGCGCCTGGCGGCGTTGAGCCATCCATCGTTTATTATACACAGCCTGCAAAAGTTATCGGGCGGCGACTTCACTGTCCCTCAACCGTACAGAAGACGAAATATAATTCCTGCACTCCGCAAAGCACCAATCAAAGACTATAATAGGCTGCACACCGGCTACGCTATTTACAATGTACGAAACCGGCGTTACTTATATAAAACATTAGTACAACTATTGATTCACACAATGTTACACAAAAATGTCTGTATTTGAAAAAAAATCGACCATGTGTCTACTCACTTCGATGAAAACGTCGTCGCACCACTTCTCCGCAAACGCCTCTGCTCCCTCCCGCTCTCACCTCTCTCACTCTTCGCCTGCCGTCTCGTTCCTCCCAGGAAAATACGATGGTGGTTTCTTTATTAGATGCGAAGCCTCTCATGCTCGAGGCTCTGCCCTTCCCTCCGTCGTTGTTGTCCGTCGTCCGCACCCCACTGTGCATCCCTGACCAGCACCGCTGATGATGATTGGGGCAGGATGCCCCTAGGGATTGGCCAAACAAACAATTCATCACCAGATAGCTTCGCGTTAAACCACCATTGTCACCTTCCCGTAGGGGAACCCTGAGTACCCTACCCCCACTGCACGTGCCTGGTTAGGCACCGCTGATGATGAATGTGGCAGGATGCCCCTAAGGATTGGCCAACCAAACAATCTCTCACGAGATAGCTTCGCGTTCAACCGCCGTCGTCATCTTCTAGTAGGGGAACGCTGAGTAGTATGCGAGACATTCCTCCTTTCCGGCATTCCCCTCCCCTCACCGAGGCTCCTCTCCTCTCCACGATTGCGCAACGAATGGCAACACCTGCGGCTGCGCACGCGATAATGCGAAGCAGCTTAGGGTTAGAGACGCGACGGAAGCCGCTGCATACTCCGCTGGGGGCGCCACTACAGCCCCGCGGTATAAATGACGCGCGCACGCGCTCCGCTCCCTTCATTCTCCTCCTGCAACGCCGCGATCGAACTGGAAACTAATGGGAACTTGAGTCGACCCCATGGCTGCTTCGCATACTACTCAGTGTTCCCTTAAAGAAAGATGGTGAATTTTTATAAATTTAATTTTCTGGCGTTCCACTTCTCGCGCGCCATTTATTGTAACCATCCGATTTTGGTGGAGTTGGCATGCCACCTCGAGATCTAGTCTGGGGCGCGAGTTGCCTGTGTATTTTTTGTTAAAAATATTTTTTAACGTGTATTTCCATTTCCTTCCTCGAATGCAAAGCACACATGCATTTTCACTTGGAAGAAAACGCCCGTACTAGTTATCAATTGATGCTTAGCCTTCGATGGTCCGAACGTTTTCTTTTTGATGTACTAGGTTGGTTTCCAGATATATTGCTTTGGGAAGGTTATGGATAAATAAACTTCCCTTTCCTGACATTTGTTCCAGAGCCTTGTCTGGGTGGCTGAACCGAGGGTCAGGCACGCCGACATAC
This sequence comes from Haemaphysalis longicornis, assembly GCF_048455015.1. Taxonomy (NCBI): domain Eukaryota; kingdom Metazoa; phylum Arthropoda; class Arachnida; order Ixodida; family Ixodidae; genus Haemaphysalis; species Haemaphysalis longicornis. The sequence continues at coordinate 74,547,259 of NW_027526225.1, read as the reverse complement.
AGTCCGAAATTTAGTGTCTAGGTAGCCCCGAAATACTATCGTCTTTAAAATACCCTGCCTTGTTGGCACGAGTTCTACAAAAACCGTTGGCGCGATATCATGCCGAGTTAGCTGACATTCTCGTGGTTTCAGTCCGAAAAAAAGTAAATAAGGAAGAATGGGAGCTTTAAAATGGCGGAAGCGGCGACGGATGCACTTTCAAGAAAGAATCTACGATCGCAAAAGAGTCTACGAGTCTACGTAAGAGGCACCGCTTGGGCATTAAGCTCCTTCTCCCTATACGAACATCGCCTGCGCTAAGACTGGAGCGCTAGCCATCTTGGGCCTACTTTCCTTGCTTTTGCAAAGACGAAACCCTCCTTCATATTGGCCAAAGAGGCCTGGTCTACCAGAGGAGGAACGGATGTGACCGGTACATAGCGCCTACTGTGGCAGCCCTTACCAATCAATGTTTTATAATTTCCTGTGTCACGACACGATGGCGTGTGATTAAAGAAATAAAGTTAAACCCCTTCTTTTCCGCATCCTGGGACTGTCCTCAAATATAGGCCGCAGACAGAAACGAAGCACACCAGACTACAACACAGCCATGGCATGCGGCCCTGGTAAGCTCGTCTCTTCATGATCAGTGGGCAAGGCTTCAAGAGGGCAAGGCACGAGCTGTCGCATCTGTAGACCAGGACATGTGGTTCCGCCTATGCGCTCTCTCCTAAATGCGGAACAGATGTCGGGCCCGGCTTATCGTTATAGCTCCTCTGGGATCACGGCATCACGCACCGAAACAGGGCCTTCGAAAAGATAACTGCTGCCCCTGTTCGGGATAAAACCTGGGTCTCTCGCGTCACGAAGCTGATATCTGCCCCATCTCGCCACAGACACCCACGTTACTCACATGCTAAGGGTTTGGGCGGTCTCTGCGCTGCGCCGTTGCACGGAGGCTGCTTTTCCTTGGCCACAAAAGAGTTCCAGACAATATCAAATTTGGAAAACCATGAAATAATGCATTACTTTCTTAAATAACAAAAACTCAGTTCAGTGTCTCTTTATGGGCCTTTTATGGGATTTGCCGCCCTCTCTTGACGCTTTTCGCTATCAACGTCAGTCTGATATTGAAACAAGTCATAAGATGGCGCCCCAGCCTCTCGGGTGAATCGCTACTCCGCACTTCGACCGCTTCCACGTTGAGTAGAACTGTTTTCTTTTTGCTCCGCTTTCCATTCCCCACTTTCATTTGCCCCCCTAATAAACATTTTTTCATCTTTAACGTCTTTAGATCTGGAATTACACAAGCATGCAAACATTTCTACAATTACTTTTTTCGTCTTTCCGGCCTATGCAGGACGACGCGTACGTGACTGGCGATCTCGCGCTGCTCCAGGGAGTCGGGCACGTCGACATTCATCGCTTGTACATCTATGAAGCCTTTGAAGGAGAACCACACAGAAGCTGCTTTTTCGTTGACAATTGCATCGTCATCCACTGGAACGCCTTTAGATGCGGGAAGGTCATTCAACAAGCGGTGCTGACCCTGGACGCACGCATGTACTAGTCTGGCCTGCTCTGGACCCGATTGGTGCGCGCGGGAGAGCGGCTGAAATTATCATGCAGGCGGAAGCCCCTCGACTAGGAACGTGCTTTCCAAGAGACAAGGGCTGTGCTGGCGAAACGCAACAGAATGAGAAAGTGCAATAATTCCTCCGCAGTCTTCATAGAGCATATTGAATTTTGTCGAAGGATTTTCTAGACTATGAACCAAACGAGCATAATTCGTTGCTTGATATTGCGAATGTGTATATGCTGGCCTCCATGTAAAAATACATCGGCAGTGAATACGTACGTTAAGCCACATTGTCATCCCCTGGAGCATACCTTGTGTGAAAATGGTATTATGATCCCTGCCCATACAGAATCTTGTTGCTGACCGGTAGGTTGACACACGAAAGCGGTTTAGGTCCACTCCATACGGGAGAGGAGCGTCGCATCCGCACACTGTGGCATTCCTCGTACAATCACTTTATTTTAGCAACAAACATCATCGTACCTTATTTGATGGCAAAGTATTACGGTGCTAGCTGTGGGCAGGAATTTTTTGGCTTGGTAAGTTACAGAAATACACGACTAGGAAGATACTCTCAGGGGCTTTTGAAATTAGCAGCACATTAGTACCACACGTTAGGAATATCGGAAACACTTTTAGGATCACTGAATATGTCCCCAAAACGTGCTCATTGCCCGGTGTGTTGACCTAAACCCTAGCTTTAACAGTGCGTTAGATCCACAGGGCCCATCGGCGATGACAGGCAGAATTTTATTCGCTGTCCTTGATGCAAGCTTGAAGAGCTAGAAAAATTGTATTTCTTTCGTTAAGAAAAAGAAATGTTGAAACTTTATTGTCCTCTGGGAAATTATTCGGGGCCGGCACTTTTTTTTAGTTCTCACAACCTAGTAGTAAGACTTATGTCCAACAAAATCAATTTCAAGTTGCTACCCGAAAACATTAGCAAAAGCTTATCGCCGGATGTGAATATCGGATCGAGCTTGCTCCTTTCAATGACCGCTGAGTTTTTTTATTTTTCTTGAAGAACGAAAGAAGGAAAGAGAAACACAGGCGCAGTGGGTGTTTCTGTTCCGTTGCCAGTGGAGCAAGTGGGGGTAAAAGAGGACGTAGGGAAGAACAAAATGCTCCTAGAAAACGGGGGTGCCGGCAATGACGGAAAAGGACATTCATTCAGCCGGGGAAGAGAAATGGGAGGAAAGGTAACGAAAAACGCCGATTCCGCTCAATTGCTAGGAAGAAGTAAAGAATGAAGGCGAAGGATAAATTGCGGGTTTGGGGCTGTACTGGTCGTTTCTCCAGGCATCGTTCCATTCCGGTAATGTTTCTTCTTCTCGGCACTTTGCCTATCCCTGTACGAAAGGGTGATACGAGAGAATGGAGGGTTCTCCAATTTCGACAGATTCCAGAACCTGTTTGGAAGCCTCATAAAAACAAAAAAAAAACTCCATTTTTGTATCAGGGAGCATTAGGTTAATGGCGGAAGTAGATCGGACACAAAATGTCCGACGCACTTTTGCCTCTACTTGGAACAAAAAAAATTTTTTTTTAAGTTTTTTTTTCCTTTGTACTAAGTAGCAATTACTGTGAACAGTCAGCTAACATGAGGGCCTGCACCCAATTTTTTTTTCGGAGCTTTTGAATGGGATTTTTTTCGAAACTTCTCTCATACGTAAATTGTCTTCGTTATCGAGTGGCAGCGAAAAATTCGACGTTTGCTTTAGGGTAATAACACAGGCTATAAAAGTAGAGCGCGACACATTCTCGATAATTAAGACTCCGATAACACTGACGACACCTCTCAATGCCAATCACAATCGAGTTCAAAGATAATGATCCCGCTTCGCTTTCATTTGTTAAGCTTAATAGCAAGCAAAACTGTCACATGAGCAAGCCTTTTTCTCTTTTACGATATCAATAACAGACCTGTGTTGTCTTTGTTATCGCCCTTACTAGTATAAAACGACAAATGTTCACAGCAGCTCTCTTCAACGCCCTCCACTCCCTTTTTTTTTTCTTTTTTTGCTTGCTTCAAACTAGAAGGGGCATCTTCTCTCTCGCAATGGAGACTGCATCGTCGGATAGGGCGCACAACGTTCATAATGTAATTCATGGCAGTACTTTTTTCGTTGCTTTTGCTTAAGATATTATACGCAAAAAACTTTAACAATCACGTTTAACACTAGCGCTGGCGCCTCTGAAGCTACGCGTTAAGAAAACTCTGGACCCCTGTGCAAAGCGACGGCGGAACATGTAAATACAAAATTTAATACTTGTCCAACTCCATGGTGATGTGTCTTTCAGTGCTAACGTTTAAAGAAATCCTGCAGGATTGCTATGGTGCAAGCGTTTCGCGACTTAATGCAAGCTTCGGCGATTTTTTAGTCAATCAATACAATTCTTGGAGGTAAGAGCGCAGGTTTTTTCACGTAGAAAGTTCGGCGCATCTATGTAAGCAAATCTTCTGTTGTATGTGTGCCTGCTACAAAAGCATTTCCAACCTGAAAACGAGCAGGAAAGAATTACCCACAGAATACTTCGCTCGCGCGGTTTTTTCTTGCCCTCCAGCCGACAATTGGGAAAATGACACAGTCGGTATCTGGACATCCCTGAATAATCGAAATAACCCAGCCGTCGCATTAACAATTAAAAAAAGTTTTCGAGGAAATCCAGCAAGATAAAACAATTCAATATTTCTTCAATTCGAGTACCAATGGCTTGATGGAACCAATCTCTGACTCAGACGGAACTCTCACAGCCTATAGGCCAAATGGTATTATTATTTGTAGTAGTAGTCGTAGTAGTAGTAGTAGTAGTAGTAGTAGTAGTAGTAACAGTAGCACTAGTTGTAGTAGTGTGGCATTCGGTATAGTTTTTTTTTTATTGAATTTTGTTATCTAAGCTTGTACATGATACGTGACTTAGTACAAATCACGGGCCATCTCCACTAACGTGAAACCTGGGGAGGGCCGAAGCATGCAGTGTATAAGTGTATTCTTGGCGCCTTGGTGTTTTTTGCCCACGAAAAAGGAGCCGTTGAGGCGTTGAGGTGTACAGCTTTGCTGTAAGACTCGTTGCTTGGAAGCGCGAAGCGTTGTGGCGCGAGGCGTTGGAAAATGAGTGTCCCGGTGGGTCCTTTTAATACGCGTTACGTACTAGCGCGAAGCGTAGGAAAAAGAATGCCCCGGTGTATTAGTACCGTGACTACATAATACAACGACGACATGAGACGACGACAACGCGAGACGCCCCTAATGGGCTTTGCCCCTAAAATCATAGCAATAGACGTAGTTGTAGTGTGGTAGTAGTAATAGCAGTACGAGCAGTAATAATGGCGGTAGTGCAGTAGATTACTCAGGTAAAATAACTCATCAAATTACCACCTTGGAAGATAAAAACTTGTTAGGAGACCTATTTCACTACAAGTGATAAGATTTACACATGGGTAAATCAAATTGAGGCAACGCGTAATTTCCAAAACAGGATAATTATATTCTAGCAAATTTTTCATGACTATTCTTAGATACTGTAAGCCTTAAAGTAAACATTTCCCAACAAAACACCTTGCAAGGCATCATGCAGCGTTCGCAGCCACATCGCTGATAGTATGTAAAAGCGCGTTCATTTTTTCAAGGTACAATTTCGTCCTTAAAAGGCACTACTATAAAGTCTTACCTTTTGTGTTACTGCTGCTGGAATTCTTTTATAAAATAGTTTTATATTTGTTTTTTCTGGTCCTGGCACCGGCTGCTGAGCAAATAAATACTCATCACTGTTGAGTGTCCATCAGCAGGATTTTGTTCCTTTGGTCTTTATGTCGTTCTTAATCTATACTTTGTATCCGCAGCCGACGAAAAGATGATGGCTCCTCAATGGTAGACTGTTGGTCTTGGTGAGATTTGTGTCTATACTCGGCTTGTGCCTTTCAGCACCCGAGCAGACACGCGCCTTTGTCGATAAGGGAGGCTGAGATCGAATTCCGTTTCTTCCGCGAGAGATTGACTGGGGTTATTACACTGGCTCTATGAAATCCCCCAAGGCATTCGTTCTCCACTCGGTGTTCCGTCGCCCGAATTTCGATAAGAACAGAAGACATTTTCGCTACTCTCCTGTAGAAAACGCAAGAAAAAAAAAACGACGAATGCTGCAGCCGAAACATCGGCTTCCACACCGCAGATATCAACTAAGTCGAGCCACAGACAATATTATGCGACTGGACACAAAACCCTGCCGTACATGCGTGTTTTTCGTCTGCTGTAAACGGAAAGCCTTGTCTAGCAATCGTTGGCTACGGTACTGTGGCGTGCATCGATTGGCGCTATGAATGACTCCTTGTGCGACAGGAAGAAGTTTGCCTCGCCAGATAAAAAAAAAATATGTTCTCGCCGTATGTGCCACGCATAGACATCGAAACAAAATTAACTGAACACTAACGTGTATCGAAAAGATGTTTCCGTGACGAACTTTAATAAGAGAAATATCGAATCCATGGTGTCTATACAGATGCAGCACCGTGGAAGGGTAGTCATTTCTTAACAAGAAGCGCGAGTCAAAATTAGGCATGCGAATTTTAATGGTACCTCAGAATGAAGAACAGCATTGCCAGTAAAGAAAAAAATTACAGTCATTCTTTCATCGGCGAAGTATATAGTAGCTCTTGCAGTCGATAGGCTATGGAGGTTGTTTTTTTTGGCGCAATGTAACTATTAAAATCACTCCTTTACAGCCGTCTTTTGAACAATAACTTACATTTGTGTCCGTCTATAGCGATAATTCCGTTTTATTTATTTATTTCGCTGTTTCAAAGACTACACACTTTTACCGGCCACAAGCACAAGTGTTCGGCTGAATAAAAAAAAGCACAGCTCGCACTTAGAGCGAACAAAACGAATGGAATCTGTGGCGTTATGAGTTGACTCCCCTTTTTATTGAACTTCACGTTTTTCGTTATCTCGGCAACGAAAGGCGAAATAATGTCGCACATAATAAGACAACGAGTCCCAAAATTTACTACCCCATCCGGTATTTTGAGGCGCTTCACTAGGTTTGTGAAAGAAAAAAAAACATACTTTTAGGCTAACCAAAAGTTTTATCCCGGTTTTGCTAACAAAAGACGAGAACAAAACACAGACCGAAAAACACGACGAGCCCAACGATTCTTAAACGTGCACACTCGTTTGCGAAACCATGCTTAATATGCGCAGTACCGATTTCTCCAGAATGTTAGACTGACCAAATGATATATTTTTTTTCTTTAAACAGCAACAGTCGTCGCCTTGCACATAATTATTTTCTGGTAGAGCTGATATGAGAACGCACAATGAAGGAAGCCAACAGTGCGCCTGATAGGTGCGCATTTGATTCATTCTCTTCAAGAATTTGTTTCCACAGCACAGCTGTTTAGCAATTCGTTGATTCCGGCGTTACACAAAACTCGGTGCAACAGTATAGAGAAAATAAATCACCAGCACCGGCAGAATTCGGTCCTGTGTCTCGTATATTAACACAGTCACAGTTTTCTTACCCACTCTTCTACGACCGTGAGTTAGTACCGTGGGGACAAACGGCTTTCTCGCACGGCTGCGACTACGGCTCGCTTTCCTCCTCGCTTTTCTTCATTCTAATGTTTCTCAAATATTCAATTCCACCGCTATGCTTCAGTTATTACTAGAGCTTCGCTTTCAAGAGAATTTTGACTGTGTGCCATCATTCGTTCGAATTATGGCTTACTATCGTCAATTCAGCAGTCACGCTTGCCGTCACGCCAGCATCTGCCATCATTGCCCAGCGTGCCTGACAATTTTTCGCCAACACCTTTTCAAAAAGGTAGCTTTTGTCATTTTCTCAAAACGTTCAATGCCACTGCTATGTTTCAGTTGCTACAAGCGCTTTGCTCTCGAATAAATTTCGGCTTGCTGCAACCATTCATTCAGGAAATGCCTTTCAATCATCATTTCAGCAGTCAAGCTTGCCGTCACGCCAGCATATGTTTCGGAAACTATCGTGTTCGCTCCTGTTCTCCGTCTTTACGGTCCACCGGAGCTCCAAGGTATTCTACCTAAACATACAGACGGCATAGACAACGGAGTAAGCAAAGTGTGAAAATGTTACTCAGTAGAGCACAAAGGAAAAAGAAAAAAATGCCTGGGGTTAGCTCACCTAACCCTGTATGTGCAGAGCAAACATTTGGCTTAGCCAGTCTTCGATTCACTTCATTAACCTTTCATTTAGCTGTAACTATTAAAATATTTCAAAAAAATTGGGCCCATCTCCCCGCGAGGGGGACTCGAGTAAATGCGTCGCATAGGGGGTGGGTGTATTGCGTTAACGTTTAGTGTTTGTGGAGTTGGTAGTGAATGCGTTCTATCAGCAGCTTCTTGACGTAGTTTGAATGAGTCAAGGATATCAGGCGCGTTCGTAGCCTCCCATTCTGTGTCGGCTTTATGGCGCAGTGGTTAAAGCACTATGTACATTGCGTTCCGCCCGCAGGGTCGAGGGATCGAAACCAGGCGCCGGATAGTATTTTTTTTATATAGTGTAGGGGGAGGGGTGCGGACAACGACGGTGCGGACTACGACGGACGTCAACGCGGGTGACATCGTGAGTTACTGAAATGCTCTGCATTTAAAAGCCTGTGTTTTTTACGGTGAACGTCCCGCTTGCGGCCTTTGTCGAGCCGAACTGCTGGCCGGGCGATATCCACTGGGTGGTCAGACGCCCCTTGCAAACGATGGCTCAAAGCGTCCAGCGCCTACGCAATGCTTGAAGGAGACTGCCCGGTCTCCCACTTCCTCACGGCCAAGCTCGGATGCACAGCGGCGAGTCACATGGTCAAGCGCGATCCAGGTGCGGAAAGCGCATGCACCAAGCCGAGAGTGGCGTCGGCAGCGGCGAACGCGGCCGCCGGCGGAGTTCGGCCCGGTGAGCCATGTGATGCATTGCCAAGGATACGGCGCAAGTGCGGTTAAATGTATGTAAGATTTGCCGCGACGGCGAAGCAGCTTGACGAAATTAGTACCGCTGTGCTTTAAAACAACTATAAAGGATAGATAGAACGGGCGTCTAAAATGCAAATTCTCTTCGATGTCCGGGTCGCTGGCTGTAAGGGAAGCGTTTCGGAACGAAAATGGCGGTGGAGAGATAGGGATCGGCTGCTAGTTTTTCGGACCGCAATCGTGTTCCTTTCGGCACAGAGCACATTGCAAGACACACCACTGATGGACCAACATAGCCCGGATGAATAAACAGTTCATAAACTGTAGGACCAGAGTATAACTCATTTATGGCATTCCTGAAGTCGACCCATGCAGTTGGCTTCCTGTTGGTTCAAAAACAATGCTTTAACTGTAGCCGAACTCACTGCCATCTCTCTTTATGCGAACCATAAATTTGCAGAATTGAGGAGGTGGAAGTACAATAAGATTATTGCAATTGCGGGATGAGTGGGGGTCTCGACATAGAATATTTTATTTGAAACATATCCATTATTAAATGCTGTTAAACGGAAACCGAAATCAAAATAAAGGTAACACAGATATATAATTATTATGGTTTTTTTAATTACGGCTTAACACAGCGGAAACGTGAACACAAGTGCCGCTGCAACTGGCTATAACGTGCAACTTGCACCTAGTGTTAATAAATGGTCTGGCGTGCGCAACGTCTTCCCTGGCCACTTCTGGATGGCGCTACTCGTCCACTCTTGGCGCGGCGGTACCACTTTTCCAAGGAGCGTGTGAGCTAGGCACGAGTGGTTGATTCGATGCACACATTAGCGGTGCCTCAAAAGGACATGCTGTTCTTCACAAAGCGTCAATACGGATCATAGATCTCATGAACGAAGTTTTTCTTGGCGTTCCGGAGCTGCTAAGGACATGGGAGTTCGGAAAAGCGCGACTGATTTGATCGCAACTTACCAAACCACTCGGTACGCGGTATCCTTGCATTCGGATGCTTCTACACCTCTATACGTCACTGCTGATTCGCGTGCTACCGGTTTATCGTCACGCAAACAGCGTCGCTGTTTGCGTCACGTTTGATTGGCATTTGGTAAACGATTTCTCAGCAATCAACGCATCTTTCGGCGCCGAATCAACGCTTAAGTGGAAATGGGAACGTCAGACTTTCATTCATTCATTCATTCATTCATTCATTCATTCATTCATTCATTCATTCATTCATGTTTTAGTGCGTGTCCAATACACCATACAGGCTCTTACATTGGTGCACAAGTCAGATAGTAAAATGGGATACAGTGAAAATTAAAAACATCACCAAGTTAATATAGCTACAAGGAAATGCCGATATCGCGAGCACGGATTTATCAGTGAAATAACCGTGCATGGAAGGCAGAACCGCAAGTCATGGCATTAGAAGCAGATTTGTTAAGGTACGAGTAAAAACACTTTGAGGCATGAAGAAAGAAATAAGTATCTGTTGACATACGATTGCAAAGAATTTGCAGGCGTTCAGCAGGTGATTTGCTATGTGGCATACTGGGGGCAAACAACGTACAATGGCGCGTGAATCGCTGAGGGACATGTAAATTGACGCTGTGCAGCAAATAGGGAGCGTGAAAATGACCATTTAGTATCATATAGAAAAACATGGCGTCACGATAACATCGGCGACTTTCTAGGTCGGCGATGCCTATTATATTTAAAAGAGAATGGTATTCATAATAAACCTTACGTTGGAAATATCTGTCATAGACAATTCGAACCAGGCGCTTCTGGACTGATTATATTAGGTGGGAATACGTTTTTTGAGAGCTGGTTCCAAACAACGGAAGCAAATTCCAAACGCGAACTCGCCAAAGAACAAAACAAGTGGATGATGGTATCAGGGCATTTGAAATTTCCTGCGAGGCGTGATATTATACCCAGTAGTTCAAAACCGGTGTTACGAAGGGACGCAACATGCGGTTTGAAATTAATATGACTAGGAATAAGTAGTCCTGAATCGTTGATAACGTTTACTCGAAAAATAGCTTCGTTACCCACCTTGTAAGAAAAAAGACTTGCGCCTTCTGCCTCGATAAAGAAATGAGTTTGGTTTTAGACGTGTTTTGAAATAAACAATTTTTTATACACCACTGCGAAATGGCACCAATATCCTTCTGCAGGTTTACCCAGTCCTCTGTTGACTGAATTTTTGAAAACAGCTTTCATCCGCGAACAGAAGTACTTTTCCATAATTTACACAATACACAATATCATTTATAAAGACAAGAAACAACACTGGGCCCAGTACCGACCCTTGTGGCACTCCGGAGGTCGGAACAAAGGGTATGGACAAAATATCATGAACACGGACATAATTTTGCCGCGTAGATGATAAATTTACAGAGCGCGGGACAGAAGCCATAGCCTTTTAGCTTTTGTATGAGTAATTTATGATGGACTCTGTCGAATGCCTTTGATAGATCAAAGTAAATGCAGTCCACCTGACCTCTATTTGAGACCGCAGGGGACACGTGGGTCAGGAAGGAACAGAGGTTAGTTTCAGCAGATCGCCCTCTCACAAAGCCGTGCTGTTGAGTTGTTAACAGCTTGGACAGATGAGCAGATAAGCGCCTGCACACAATTCTTTCAAAAACCTTCGAAAAGCCACAAAGCAAAGAAATCGGGCTGTAGTTAGACGGGTTACAAGCACCACCTGTTTTAAAAAATGGGGCGACTATGCCTTTTTTCTAAAGTTCTGCAAAGACACCAGTGTTGAGCGAAAGATTAAAAAAATAGGCCAATGCAGGGGCGATAAGCGAGCAACATCCTTTGATAAGGAACAGCGGGATTCCATCAGCTCCCGCAGACCGTTAAGGTCTGAGCTTGTTTATCGCCGCTATGACGTCAGAGGCGGTAACAGTGAAAAGGGAGCGGGTACCACTACTGGCGTTTTGATACGTATCTCCTGCACGCAAATCAGGGCAACCTCATGCGCTAAGTGGTAAATAACATTCGCTAAAAAGGGAGGAAAATGTGTCCGCAACTTCTTTCGGTGAGGACAGATGGCGAGTTCCAGAATTAGTGCGCACGCGCTAGGAGATGTCGTGCGAAGATTGGCGCGTGTGGTCGTGCACATATTTCCGAAAAGACTGTGGATCGGAGCGCAAGCTATGCTCCACTCCTCTTTCGTTCATAGCTTTATCACGTTGCGTTAGCTTTTTTACCAGAGAACGAAACGCCCTGAACTTTGTGTACCAAACAGTCAACCCAGTTGTCTTGAAACGACGGTGAAACATTTCCTTCTTGCGCAATGCTGTTTTTATTTCTGTATAAAACCATGTGGGAAAACGGCTGGAAATAAATTGCCTTTTTGGGACGTGCTGATCAATTGCCTCCTTAATAAGCGTGGCGAGTTCGGTCGCTGCTTTGTCTGCATAGCTAGTAGCATAAACTCCACACCAAGTATACGACTCAACGTATTTCTGGAGAATAAAATATTTGTCTTTTGTGTAACAATAGAGAAGCTTGGAGGCTAGTACACGTTAATAAAAAGTTGCGTTAAAGGTGACCACGAAAGTCGGGCGGAACGAATCAATGTTGACAAGAGATTCCGTTACAGCTCCCAAACTCCTGATACAAAAATTTGATAGCATAATGTCAAGGGTGTTACCAGCAACATGTTTTTTAAATATTATATTGAATCAAGCCACTAAAATTGATAGAAGTCAAGACCCAAGAGCCCTTGACGGCCGTCACGCGATCACAGTCATCTGTACTACCAAGCAACCAGTCAACCTTGGGAAGGTTGAAATCACCATAGAGTTGCACATGATGTTTAGTGAAGTCAACTTTATCAGATAGTGTGCTAAAATGTGTAATAAAAGATTAGCTGTCGAATTGGGGGGGGAAATAACAGTTACCTATGAGGTAACTGCTCCGGTTAGCCTGGATCTCGACCCAAACACACTCATCATAGGTTTCAAGATCATGCCAACGTGTAGCCTTTACCGCGCCTCAGACGGCTATAAGGACAGCTTAGTTACGATCACGACGAAACACTGTAGAGCGATCTGTAAAATATAGGGAGTCGGATAGGTCTTGGCATAGCCATGTCTCCGTTAGGCAAATTATGGCAAAGCAGGAAGCTACAACATCGCCAAAAAATTCACTGGCCTTAGTACGTGGGCCTCCGACAGTTTGATAATAGACCAATGTGACTGATCTAGTGTCCATGACTGGCATTTTAGGCTTCTACAACACGGGACTCATCAATTATACCGAAGAATTGGTGGAATATAGAGCCCTCGGGCCTAACATCGGGGGAGTTCAAAGCGGCAAATGCCTCGTCATCACCAGAAAGGTGAAACGAGGCGTAAGAGTCGTACTTCGTACGCAGCTTCACGCATTGGAATGTTGTCACCCAGGTCAGGTTTTAACAAGTCTTTAACGTCTTCAATCGACGTTCTGTGATCAAGCCTAGAGACTAAGAGTGCTTTGGAAATGGGTTTTCGTGGTAAAGCCTTTACCTTGGACAACTTGGAAGTTCCAGATGAACCCGTTGCTCGAAGTCGGTACTTCACCACCTTGAAACCGCCTTCGTAATGTCCGTCGGCGAAGTGCCACCACCACAACTGCTGGAAAGAACACTGCTTGCACAACCGTTAGCATCGTCGACGACGACATACAGGCGGTCACTATCGACGCTGGCGTTCTTTCATGATGGTGCCTGATGGTTCTTGTTGACGTTATGTTGGCTTATTCGATTCGAAGCACCAGCGCTGTCTGCGTTGGAGGGGTGTGGGCACGATGCAGTCATCCTAGATAAGGGGCGTGAAGCCAGTGGGGGCAAAGGTGGAAAGTTACCGCGAAGTTGCAGCAGCTCCGAGCGCAGGTGGCTGTTTTCAGCTTTCAAGCATTTAACTTCAGTTTCCAACAAATCCAGCCGGTTTAGGATGGTCGAGAGCTCACTGATGTGGTCGCGGGTACTTAGCTTTCCAATTTAAGCCGAGTTGCTTGTTGGGTGCACTTCCGATGAATCAAATTCGGTCCCTTTGTTCGCTGAAGGTGATACGGACGAACGCCTTGCGCACAATGAACACTTGTAAGTACGAGCTTTGGTCGGACTCCATGAAAAAATTATATTCTTCTGGGCGAACGTTTATACATTTGCAGTGAAAGCGTCGTTCGCAAATCAAACACTGTAAGCATTGCCGCTTGGCGTAAAAGCGAGAGCCGCAAGAGCCACACCCATCCTTCGGCAAAGCGTTCCTTGAAGCCGTGTTATCTTCCGCTGTAGCCATCGGTTCTTTAGCCATGATGCCAGGCGAGCCCGTGAGCATGCGTCCGCTCTCATTCAGTGGGCAACCAACCAACCAACCTTCCTTTTGCCTTCAGTGTCGCTTTAAGGGAAACACTTCGTGTGGAATATACTGATGGGCTAGTTGGTGCATATCGCTTCAAATAAAGGAGTGCTACCTTTGCTGAAATTTTTGTTGAGTTTCATTCGAAATTTTGTTGAATTGACTCAACAAATATTGTTGAGTATCCAAATAATTTCTGTTTAAATTATGTCGGGGAATTGCTGAGTTTTCAGAAAAAGTGGCCAACATGGTTTCATTGATTTTCGGTTGAATTTATTGCGTCGAATCCCCGTTGAGTTCCTGTTGAGATTCAACTGATTTCGAATTGATATTCTGTCGAGGTTTTCACGAGTGCTCACTGTGCTTTTGTTGATTTTATAATGTGTGCCAGTTGAGATTCAACTGAATGTCGTATTGATATTTTGTTGTGGTTTTTACGAGGGCTCGCTGTATTTTTGTTGATGTTTAGTTGAAAGACTTTTGTGCTCATTTCGGTTGCGGTGAAAAAACTTGTTTATTGAAAAAGCCTACCGTTCATAGACTGTGCTATCAATAGTTAAACACCAGAGCTTAATTGAAGGTTCATTATCCTTGTTCTAAGAGATCTTGTAGCAGCACAAAAAATGAAAACAATACTCACGAGACAAACCGAAGCTGCACTTTGGAGCTATAGGTAGTTCGAATTTACAGTCACACATTTATAAAACACACCACTTCCTGGAATGAAACAACGTAAGCACTGCGTCATGAACACACCACAAAAGCATTTTGCAAGCCCAGCACATATTCCCATGAAAATTTCAATTGTAGAGCTGTTGTCCTGCAGGGTCGAGGTACCTGAATCCTTAAGCACTTGTGCACCACACCTGTCTGCACAAACAATTTGAATTTAATATTTGACGTATCACAGCAGGCTTCTGATTGTTGATGTATCCATTGCGCATAAGCAGCATTGCTACAGGCGCGTCCCCTGTCCCTCTTGGTCCCAAATGTGCCGAGTGGCCCCAGAAAAAGAGGCATCACAGAGATGTAGCTATCCACAAATACCTTAGAAAAAATTGAAGTAGCTACTTGATATTTATGCCTGTATCCAGTCCCACACAAAAGGTTTTAAAAATGACCCAATCTGTGAGGTTGGTGTGCAATGTAGGCAATAATTGAGAGCTGTGCTCCCGGGTCTACTGTTAATGTGCAAAGTTGCAAGGGTGCTTTTTGAGCATTCCATGAAACGACGACAGAACAACAAACAGCGACTCCGTGTGTAGACCCTCGGACAGCTGCGAGATGAAATTGTGACCCTAAAAACAATCCGACGCTCGGATTCATGGCGTACGCTTCTGTATGGCTGACCGTGTTTAATCACTGCTTTTTAAAACAAAATGAATGGCAGCTCCGTACATCAACGCATACATCTCTTCTTGGTATCTTGTTTTATCTTGGCGCGCAAATTGAGGTGGGATTACATTTAAACGCCTTTGTCTATGATATGTTGGTAAGAAGGGAAATAGAGATAGCCCGCCCTAAAAAATAAGTGTGTAGTTTTGGGTGTTGATTCTCTCCGGTAATTATCGAGGATAACAGATTGCTGAATCGTGCCAGAGCACGCTGCCTAATTCTAACGTTACGAGGCGAACGCAAGAAAATACAATATATTTAGAGTATTTACAATTATGGATAATGCCAGAGGGAGAGCATACAGACCAGTAGCTGAAAGCGTTCTTCATCCTCTTCTAAATTCAACTTAAGCAGGATATAGCCGTAGCTGCCCTCATCTTCTTCATTTCTCCAAACCTGCCCAAAACTTCTCATGATACCATTATCTGCTAAGCGCCCTGTGTGACGACGAATATGCTTCAGCGGTTACTATGCATTCCTTCAACCGGAAAGCACGTCTCTTGTTTTTGGCTGCTGTCATGTACAACTTATTACTGGCCCTCAGCGCCTATATTTGCGATTATTAGTAATGGTCGCTTCACTTCAGCGAGCTCTCATTGAAGCGTACAGTATATTTTTTGCATGTTCGTAATTTTTAACGCTCCTTGCGCGAGGCCTGTGCTCCTTTCGTGGCTATCGCGCTGTTCCAGTTCCAGTTGCAATGTCATATCCAGTTTATTATTCGTCAAACATATACAAGGTTGCACGGTCCCACATCACTAATTCAGATACTCACATGCTTGGCGAGTGTTTATCCTGAAAGGAGACGAGGATGAAACTTAACAACACTTTAAAGCAAAACTTTCTTGGTCTCACTTATGGCGGTGTCGTAACAAAAACGCACGGCGGGAAAGTCAACTTTACACTACGTAAGGGCATATGGTGATAAAAATGATGATGGTGGTGATGACAAAACAAGAAAAATACGGTTTCTGTGGTCCGAATCGAACCTGTGCTCCTCGCGTTATGACGCTCGCGTGTATCCGATGGTACCACCATCGCATTCGGGTCGATCAGCATTTACTTTGGTTTCGTTGCGCTGAGTCTAAGACAATAAAATGCAAGTCATTTAAGACATGCTGCCTCTTTATAAAAACAAGGCCAGGCAATACTCCTCTAGCGCATTCTCTTTTCAAACAAATTTGTTCGAACCCCCGCACGTAATGCCGACGATGGTCTACTGATGACGATTGGGGGAAGGGGGAGGCTCATTTTTCTCGTGAGGGATTCGTTTGCTGTCGTCTGGGTTTGGACTTTGACTCCGGCGCATATTGCACTTTGATTGCTGACTTTTGAACTGTGACTTGCACGCGGTTTTCACTTAACCGTTGACACTTTTATTGCAGCGGCGTTAACGGAAGCACTTCGGCATTTGATTATCACAAGCAAGAGAACTTCGCTTTTGAATCATCGTCGTCTTTAGACTGAGGGGTGTTAAACTAGTTTTAGTCAAACCTTATCTTCTAAAAGGGTCATTCTAGTTCAGTTTGTGCACGCTCACTTTAAAAATTCTTCTTCCGGTCGAGATACTGAAAAAGAAATGGTCGTTCACGTATCAGACAACCTTATAGAGACCGTTTTTTTACAAAGTGCATTATTCAACCATACCGAAAAGATGCCGCGAAGGAGATAAGAACAAAGTAAAGAAGGAGAAAATGATATTGTTAAGAAATAGACAAAACATTGGACACGATAAAACTACAGTCCGCCAACAATTTAGGACGCTCAATGACTGCCCAAGTATATCATCCAGCAATCCAAACGCTGCCTCCACAGCAGCAACCCTTCGTTAAGGCGATTCGCCAGCTCGGTCACGTTCCCCTTTGCCAGTTTATATTATTTGCGGCTGATTCCGTAGTTCCATGTGTCCTCACCCGGCGTGTGGGGAAGTAAATCTTCTTCTTGTTCCTTCATGCAGTCTGCTGCGTCAATTTATTTTGTCGAGATCCTTTATTGCTTCGTGACGTTGTCTAATTTTATTTTTTGTATACTGGGTTCTTTTTTCTCCGCCAAAATATCGCTAACTCAGTTTTTCTGGTCTCAGCATCAACGAACGCGTAAAATAAGTGTTGAACGGACTATGACGACGAAACACGGCCTGTTTCAAAATGAAATAACTAGCCCTCAGCAACTCACTCAGCCACGAAATACGAATTTTTAATGCTAAAAAACAAAGACGTGTAAAAAAATGTGAACATTTGGCGATGCGTGACATGAGCACAGGGGCGGTATTCTCGAGTTTTGTCCCTTTTTCGGACCTTTCAAAAGTGTCCCTTTTGGCAAGCCCTGATTGGCTAAAAGCAAACAACCGGAAGTGACGTAACGCAAGCGCGTCAAACCTACTGACAACGCTCACAACTTAACCGGAAGTACGTCACGAGGAGAGTGTAGCCCGAAAGAACCCATTCCCATTTGACCCCTTCTCGTTTGAACCCATTCCCGAAACGCCCTTCCCGCTTGACCCGTCCCGTGTGTGCCCGTTCCCGAAACGACCTTCCCGTTTGGGCACTTCCTGTTTCAGCCCGTTCCCAAAACGCCCTTCTCATTACAACCCGCTCCCAAAGCAACCTTCTCATTTAGTATTCATTAAAGTTTTCTCTCTCTCTCTCTCTCTTCTCATTTGAACCCGCATCGTTCCAACCCATTTGAATTTCTGAAAATATGCGTTACCGTTTTCGATACTGTTCTTCAAAGTGTGCTTACAAGCAACGGGTCATGCACTAAAACCTTGTATTCACCAAATTTTCTGGAATCGACCGATATTTCCGGCCGATAAAAGTTTCCGAATGCCTTAGGCTGATACTGCCCTCTTGACACAAAATTTGTAGCGGCGAAAGTGTACTGGAAAGATACCCAATATCTTGAGTAATGCACGCATTGGATTTTTCGGCAGTTGATGTTCGTACGTGCGGCTGAAATTTATTTATAAACCGCTCTTATGCTGATTGTTTAGAGCGTAGCTTTGTGTTCGGGTTCGAGAGATCTATAGATCAAAGGTATCCATAGGACAGACTTTAAAAAAGGCAAAAACATGTGCACAAATCTGAGAATTGGCTACTAATGCCTTTTCTACGTGAGTAATGGGAAGATTTATTTATTTACTTGCCGATACATTACGTCCTGGTCGGGCTCATGCAGGAGTGAACATAAAAACAAATCAGTATTGGTTGCCGTAGTTTAGAAACGCCCAACACAAATAAGTAAAAGACATAAATATGTAATAGATGCAAATCGGTCCGAACGCAGAGGGGTCCGAACAAGGATATGCATTCGTAATGTATTCCAATTTTAAAACACGACGATTCAAACAGAACACAGATTTCCAATACATGGGGAAAATTTTTCAAACGATACCAAGTTCACTGTTTGTTCAGTTAATTTTTCCAGTAATAAACTGCACGAGGAAACATAGAGAACTTTCGAATAGTGATTCAGCTGATTGGCTGCCTAATAGTCTTACTATGATGTCTTCTCGCTAAGCGTCTGAAAGGCCCTTGGAGGTAGTATTCCCGCGACAATTTTAAGTTTCTGTAGTAAAGAAAATTTAGGCTAGAGACGACCCTGCGCTGCTTAAGTTTCTGAAGGTTTGCCCTATTATGCAAATTGAGTACACTAGAGTGACGGGAATAAACATAATCAATAAAACGCAAAGCTAAGTTTATAGTTTTCGCCGCTTCTCTGACTGCGATTTTTTATAGCCAGATGTGTCATATCTATCCAGATACAGATATGTATCCAGATAAATCCAGATAGGTTACTTTATTTTTATACATCTGTGTATCTTTTATTGTTTTCATCTGTTTTTTTTTTCGACATTGATGTACACTTGCGCTATTATAACGATTAAGTGTGTTAGTCCGCCAAATACGATTTCTTTCAAAGTGAGGGTGTTTTTGCGATTTTTTATTTGTGCTTCCGCGGCGCTTTTCTGGGCTTTTTGATTTTATCATTGTTGCTAACGGAGTATCAGACATTTTTGATATATTTAGTTCACTTTTAACATTCGTTGTCTTTTTTTTTGTGGGGGGGGGGATTTCAAATACTTCGTTGTGCAAATTATCTCCTTTTGCACTATTACAGGGAATAAATGCGCTAACGCGCCAACTATTATCGTTTTTCGAAAGCAGAGTGTTACGCGGCTGAGGAGTTCGGGCTGAGGAGGGGGGTGGCGGGGTAATTGGCAAAGAGTGCTTTAAAAACCAAAGGGTACTTCATTGTGCCAGTGGGTGTTTTGATGTTCATGACATGTTAACCAGCCTTCTGGACTCTTTATTATAATCTGGAAGGGGAGATAACCCGTAAAGGCGGTGAAAGTTGTGCCACTGCGCCAAGTTTCTTCGCGCGAGAGCTTCCCTGAAATGCTGCCTAGCACAAAGGCGCTCCATATTCCACCTTAATTAAGCAGGGTGATGTGGCTGTCTGACAGGCCACAGCAAGGTGTGGCCACTATGTGATCCCCAATTAGGTTCCTTAGTGAGATATTGCTAAACGCATATGTAATAAAACCTAAGTGCCCGGTGTTTTTGGGGTGGATCTAAAGTAGCTAGAGACCAGGGGTTTCCCCAGGCATCGAATCAAGTGGGGGTGTCTCAATGGCTCTGGGGGGGGGGGGGGGGTTCATAAACTAGAAAAGCTGTTTTTTTATCCTACTAGTTAAATAATAGACGTCTGTTAACCAAACGCTCATCCTCGTGACGTACGTTTTTCATTTTCCCTACACCCTAGGGGGGTTGTAGGGAAATCACTGCTAGAGACGACAGTCAGTCGACCGAACAAGAGCAAACGAGGGCAGGCGCAGGGCGACCCTCACGACCTAAATAGATTTAGTTAAGTGCATTTAGATATTTCGCTGTTTTGGTTTTCACAAGCGACGTGTTTGTTATTTTTGTTGTTAATTTGTTAATTGGTTTGCTAATTTAAAAGATTTGTTTGTTAATTTAAATGATTTGTTTAATTTGTAAATTGTTAATTTGTTTGTTAGGCATTGCTAATTTAAAAGATTAAAATATTTGTTAATTGGTATGACTTGAATTGTAACCAGATGTTGTCATCTCGAGATTCAGAAAGTGAAGCCCAGGTTTGAAAAACAGTCGAGGACTGTGGATGTACTGAGCATGCTATTGCAGCGGCTGTGAACAAACGGAAATAAATGAAAAACAATATGAAAATGTTTTTTATAACGTTTCATAAACTGAGTACGTTATTCCGGGAACGAGCTTAATAGGAAAATACGAAGCGGGAAGGTTCTTTAGCCCATGGTTGAAATGGGAAGGAACAAACGGGAAGGTTGAAATGGGAATGGGTTCAAACGGGAACGGGCCAAGTGCGAAAGGGCGAAAGGGGAAGGTCGTTTTGCGCCGGGTTGAAACGCGAGGGAACAAGCGGGAAGGGTGAAATGGGAATGGGTTCAAACGGGAACCTCCCTGTTGCACTTGTGGCAACTGCAGACTAGAGAGCGCTCGTCAGCAGTAACAAGGATATAACGCGCGTTCGTAGCGTCCCATTCTGTGTCGGCTTTGTGGCGCAATGGGTAGAGAACCATGTACATTGCGTTCGGCCCGCAGGGTCGAGGGATCGAAACCAGGCGCCTGATAGTATTTTTTTTATATAGTGTAGTGGGAGTGGTGCGGACAACGACGGTGCGGACTACGACGGACGTCAACGCGGGTGACATCGTGAGTTACTGAAATGCTCTGCATTTAAAAAAGTGCCGTACCAAACAACGTTCGCAGTGGCAAAATGTTTTAGGTGCGAATGCACTTTATAAGCGACCCCAAACCATCCACCGCCGGCGGCGTTGGCGTCCGCAGTGCTCCTCTATATTTGAAAAAGAAACAGCATCCGGCGCCAGGTTTCGATCCGAGGACTTTGCGGCCGCAGCGCGACGCTCTACCGACCAAGCCACGGACGCGACGGTGATATCAGTGTTAGTGACGCGCCTTATATCTTTAACGCATTCAAACTACGTCGTCAGCGGCGTGCGTTGGCGACTCAGCGGCGTTATAGCGGCTTGATAACTGCGTGGTGTACACGTGATACTACAAACCCGATGGAAGAGATGGAAGAGAAGGCGGCGAGGCGGTGGGCTGCGGGGGCCGAGCGCAAGCGCCGCAAGCGGGCCGACAACCGTGCATTCGCACTTTCACAGTCTCCCCCTCGGGGAAATGCGGGGGAATTTTTTCGCAGACACGGACATGCTGCGAGTCAACAGAAAAGCCGCCGGCTTCCTGTCGCGGTATTGCACGTTTCCACTGCTCGCGCTTATCGGCGTCACTTGGCAAGCAAAACAACGAGGCCTTTTCGCTCGTACCTCTGTAGCCGGAGCGGCATCCCTGTACGCAACAAGTCTTGGGCCTTCCCGCCCAGTGTCCTCGCACAATATCACCAAAGGCGCCACATCAACTGGTAACTTAAAACACAGAAAACAACGCGCCGAGGAGCAGGAGGAGGAGGAGGAAAAACTTTATTGTGAGCCAGGTGATGTGGGAGTGGCTCCTCAGTACAGGAGACCATGGGACGACCTTGCTGTCTCAGCCCTGGACACCAGGAGTTGCTGTGCATCCAAGCTGGCGCTGGTCGTCAGGTTCTCCCACAGCTCAGGAAGGAGAAGGGAAGTGGGTAAAGGAGGGAGGGCTGCGTTGTGTGCGCACCCCAAGATCATGTGTATGAGGCTACATGGGTTAGGGCAGAATTTACATGTGGCAGAGTATTGGGTGGGGTACATCCGATGTAGCCAAGTTGGGTGAGGAAAGGTGTTTGTTTGAAGCCTCCGGAGTATTACTTCTTCTGTATTAGTAAGATGTGGGTGAGGAGGGGGAAAATGTTGTCTTGATGTGCGGTAATGTTGGGTGATGTCTTGAAATGTGAGCAGGGGAACGAGACTTGGTGGTTCCTCAGAGGCCTGGGAGGAGAGTTCGCAGGCTTGTCTATGGGCAAAATTATTGCCCGTTAGTGAGGAGTGTCCCGGGGTCCACACAATGTCGATCTTCCTGTTGGGGGCGTGTTGAGCCAGGAGGTTCCACGTAGTTGAGGCCACGTAACCCGATAAAAAGCTGCGACAGACGGCTTGAGAGTCAGTAATTAGAATTGTGGCGGGTGTTTGAGTGATGGCGAGGGCCACAGCAAATTCTTCCGCGGCCCAGGTAGATTTGGTCTTGATTGAGTCGCAGGTGATGATCTTGTCTTTAGTGGTTGCTACGGCTAAGTAATGGGACGGATTGGAGTAAGGGCTGGCATCTGTGTACAAAACGTTAGAATTTTTTCCGTAGATTCGTTCTTGGGCTTGGCTACGGGCGTGTCGACGACCGGAGTGCAAAGTGGGATGCATATTTTTGGGAAGAGGGCGGACACGAATGGATTGACGCCAATTATGGGGAAGAGGTTTTCTGTCTGTGGTTTGAGGAATTGACATTTTGAGCTCTTGTAAAAGTGCCAGTCCTGTTGGTGTTTGAGTAAGACGGAGACGTTGACTGGAAAGATGACCTTCGATGAGTTCCGTGACCGAGTTGTGAATGCCTAATTGGAGCAGTTTAGTTGTCGCGGTGGACATAGGAAGGTTAAGAGCTTTCTTTATAGCTTTGCGGATGAGGCGATCAATGGCTTCCGTGTCACTTTTGCTGAGAGTGAGGTAGGGGGCGATGTAGATGACCCGTGATATGAGGAAGGCGCGGATAAGGCGGAGAAGGTCTTCCTCCTCCATGCCGCGATGCCGATTGGAGATGCGACGAAGCATGTGGGTAATTTGAGTGAATACTGTGTTGAGCTTGAATAATGTCTGATCGTCCCGTGTATTGGCCTGGATTGTAACACCAAGTATCTTGAGTGAAGGTCTGGGACGTATAAGCTGACCATCGAGGGTAATTTGAACTGATTCTTTGTTGGATGCAGGTGGACTTTTCCGTACAATGATGAGGTCAGATTTTTGAGGGGAACACCGAAGGCCAATTGATGAGGCATATTGGTTTACAGTGTCAGTGGCTTTTTGAAGGGTATCTTGAATTTCACCTAAAGAACCCGTGTCAGTCCAAATGGTAATATCATCCGCATACAGTGCGTGATGAACACGGGGGATGGCTTTAAGCTGACGAGGGAGGTCTAGGAGAGCGATATTAAAAAGCAAAGGTGAAAGAACAGAAC
Organism: Haemaphysalis longicornis; assembly: GCF_048455015.1. Lineage (NCBI taxonomy): Eukaryota > Metazoa > Arthropoda > Arachnida > Ixodida > Ixodidae > Haemaphysalis > Haemaphysalis longicornis. Next base: position 74,523,830 of record NW_027526225.1, on the reverse strand, counting down.
CTTGAGGAGTGCCTAGATCTCCTAGAGTGATGGGTTCACATTTCACATCGCCTGCTTTGAGGATCGCCTGTCGGTGGGTGAGAAAATCGGCAATGTAGGAGTAGGTACGCAAGCCGCAGCCTGTTTCGTTGAGACGGGAGAGGATGGCAGAATGAGAGACGTTATCGAAGGCTCCCTTTAAGTCCAATGCAAGAATTGCACGAGGTGAATTTCGGGAGGCTGGTATAAGAATTTCTTCCTTTATGCGAAGAAGGATGTCTTGAGTGCACAGATGTTTTCGAAAACCATACATTGTATTTGGGATGAGATCCTCGGCTTCTAGGTAGGGTTGTAGACGTCGGAGTAACATGCGCTCCACTAATTTACCCACACAAGATGTTAAAGAAATAGGACGAAGGTTGTCCAGATGGGGGGACTTGTTAGGCTTCGGGATAAAGCGGATCTCTGCTGTTTTCCATTGTGGGGGAAGTTTTCCAGATTTCCAATGGGCGTTAATATGCTGCAGAAGTTGTTCCATTGAGGCGTCATCCAAGTTGGCTAAAAGACGATAGGTAACATGATCCGGGCCCGGGGTGCTGTTTTTGTTGCATTCGGAAAGAGATGTTCGGAGTTCGTAAAATTGAAAATCTCGATCAAGGTCCGGATTTGGCTGGCCTGTGTAGGGAGGGGGAGTGAAATTTCTGGCTGTGTGGAGGTATTTATTTTCCAAGGAACGCATGAGTGCTTCAGAAGAGCCATTGAAAGAATGAAGAGTTTGGGTCAATGCTCGATGAGCAGCGCTCCTATCGGCGGCATAGCAAACTGCTCCCATAGCGTTACGGCGGAGCTTCGTGACCAGAAAAGCATTGAAGGACTCTGGTACAGGCATCCCGCATGCAGGATTACGAACAGAGGAGAGGCGCTTGGCAGAGGCCATCCGCCCCTTCTACTCCCCAGAGCTCTTACTAATACCGACCGCGTGACGGGTGCCCTTTATGTGTACAGCCGTATTTTTGAATGGCAGGCAGCGCGTCCAGGGAGACCTCTGGCGCTGGTAGGCGCTGCTCATTGTTGCGTCGACGGAGTCCACTGCACCCGATATAGCGCGATGCTACCAACCAGGCTGCGGCTGATGATGATGACGACCATTTTACGGTAATTATGATGGTGATGATAATTACGGTGGTGATTGTGAATATGATGATGATAATAATAATGAAGATGATTATGATGCAGGTGGACCTTTGTTCATGATAATTATTATGATAATGAAGATAACAACGATGATTGTGAATATAATTACGGACATGATGATCATGATGACAACGACGACTACGACGAAGATGACGACACGCATCGCAAAAGACTTCCGTAAAAAGATCCACCCGCGGTCGTAGCTGAGCCACTGTTGATTGTTGTATTCGAACGTATTACAGTTAAACCTCGATTTAACGAAGTTGGCAAAAGGTACCAATTTTTTGCTAGATCTTTTTTTGTTAGATGCACATTACGAGTTACAGCTCGCGTAAATGACACAGGAGCGAAACCATAATGCCAGTCATCAGTCAAGGTAAAATCACCCTTCAAGGATTTATTCAACAGTGAAAAACTGCGTGATTCGGGCGTGCTGCTTAGGCAAGAGTTAAGGCACTACACGTCGCTCTAAAGTTTCAACATCACTTTCTCTTGTATTCACAAACGTAACTTGAGTATAACGTTCGTCCTTTGACACTTTTGGTTCCGAATGCGTTTCAAAAACCGAACTTATAGTGAAACTTGAGGCTCTTCCTCGCACTCAAAATTGTTCAGAGAATGCTAGCTGAGAAATTGTAACTGACGCGACGCCAAAATGAAGCTTGTCTTGAAAAGAGAAAAGTTTTTGTTCCCTAGCGGCAGAACAGATCCCCTGCGAACCAACACTACAGATACCAGTGAAGACGCGTGACTACACGTCGGAAGGCAAGCCTAGCACCTCAAAATATGAGTCTCGAACCGGCACCGCACTCACCCCATGAAAACGCACCGCGTTTGGGGTACGGGCGAAAACAAATTCAGGAAATCTTGCACTCACGCGCATGACTTGAATGGCGAAGCTGTTGGTGATGATGGCCGGACACATGGTTAAGTTCCACTATCGTTGTTTATTAGCATTGTTGCGGTGCTAATAATCATCGTCATGTTCATCGAAGAGGCAGTGGTCTTCTTCGGTTCGGGTTGTGAACGCAAACTCATCCTCAGCATTGTAGACTTCCACCAGCTCTTCGTCATCGACCCTAGGCCGAGGTGGTGGGATCTGCAGGTCGTCTCGGGAAGGATTGGCCCACTCGCAGCCAAGTCTGCAATTATCCATAATGGCTTCTAGAGCATGCGGCAGCCGCGTTGACCTCTGGCAACTAGGATGTCTTTTATACACTGCCGCGCGCGAGGGCTCTTCTACAGTCCTGAGCCCATGCACACGACGACACGAGGAGGAACGAACGAGGGGTGTACGCTATTAGGTGCCTTTTTCGCTCCGAGAATTAGTTGCCTTGGTTGCGGCGAATGCTGCAGTTTTTGTTTTGTTTTTTGCTAAAGACACTGCGCGAGCCGGGGACTCGGCGGTAGCCACGAGGAATGCGTTCCTGAGCGCTCGGCATTTTTGGGTATTTTTTTCCCTGCGACACCGAAAAGTGCCAGCCATTGTTTGACTTAACGACGACTGGAGGACGAGGAGGAGGAGAAAACTTTATTGGAAAGATCCATCGAGCTTGTAAGGGGGCGGGGTCCTCAGTCCAGGACTCCGTTGGTGTGGCCTGCCGTCTTCGCCCTTTCAGCAAGCCAGAGCTGCTTACTTGGGTCCGAGCTGGCAAGTTCACTCTCCCACTGCTCGTATGTAGGACTGGGAATTGGTGCAAGGTCTGGGTTTGAAGGGCATGCCCAAACTATATGAAAGAGCGTTGCTGGGTTGCCGCAGTGCCGGCACAGGGGGTAGTATTGTTCCACCACCAAGACAGTGCTACAAGAGAGATAGTGGAACCCTGGAAAATATCGAAATTAAAGGGAACGTGCATAAGTAAGCCTTGTTCGATCAGGAAAATAAGTTGTTAGACGACATGAGATAACGCTGTTTTAAGTGTTTTTTCCTTTCTTTTCTCGTATTTGTGTGTATGACGTGATAGCTACACATTTGATGATGCCGGGTGTTGTGAAAGAAGGTATATATGCCTTGAGTGATGAATAAAAAATCAGTTGTTAGTCTGCGCTGGTCTGTGTGTCTTTTTCGTTCAGTCCTTGGTTTTTGTGCGCTCAGGTTAGTCATTAATTATCACCAACAAGCCCACGTTTTAGTGGTATTGCCATATCATGTGATGAACGGTTGCGGGGGCTTCGCAAGCTTCGCAGTTTGGTGAAGGGTAAAACCAAGGGTGGATGAGGTTGAGTTTGGCTTGGTTCGGAAATTTGTTGGTTTTGGAGGAGTCGCCACGAGTGTTCCTGTGCGGTTGTGATCAGCACGTTGGCTGACGGGAGTTTTCTGCGGAAGAGGCGTTAGAGCATGCTTATTTCTCAATGTGAGACCTTGCCGTCTCTCGCTGATCTGGAACAATGGTAGGAGAACGCGCTTGCCCCGGCTCGGATATAAACCCCCGACATAATGTGGGCGGCCTGGTTACCCTCCAGGGCCGCGTGCGCCGGATTACGTATTAGTTCTACAGGGGATTCTGGTGTGTGCAGTTGGATAATTTAGGTTACCCGGCGTGGTGGCCCAGTGGCTAACGCATTGCGCTGCTGAGCGCAAGGACGCGGGTTTGATTCACGGCTGTACGCAGTCCACGGACGCTGGACGCAGTCCAGTGGTGTGATGTGTGGCGTCGTGCGCATTATGGTCCTTCCATAATAACGTCTTGTTTTTTTGCGTACGGTGTGCCGGCTAATTGACGTGACAATTTTGGCGAGCCTGCCAGGATGCAGGCGCGCGTCACGTGACGTCACGCCTCGTCTTGACACGCCAATTGTCCCGTCAATTAGCCGGGCAAAAGGGATAGAGAAAACAAGACGTTGAATATGGAAGGACAAAAATGCGCACGACTCCACACATTACACCACTCCTCACTGCGGTAACATTAAAACGTTCTGGACGTAAACACAATATACAAGCAGATACTGCTCACTTTCCAATTAATGTCCGTTCATGGTTGTAGCTGTAATCCGTAGGGTCAGGTAATCGATGACCACTTGAGAGGCGTGCAGGACACGCTGCCGGAGCCCAGGGTGTGTATCCCCGGGTACCGTGGGGAACTTGTCTCGTAAGCGCAGACCGAGCGCTCCAGCCAGGCAGTCCCGCTGGTGGTCGTTTCTGGAGCCGCCAAGGGTGCGTTGTCGCGCTCAGGATCGTTGTCGCGCTCAGGAGGCCGGCTGGGCGGCTTTCGAGGTTCGGTGCCTAGAACTTCCGCATAGGCGTCGCCATCACTCCCTCTTGTTAATGTTGTTGTTGTTAGTCCTGTTGTAGTGACACATACCCACGTGGGGGATTGGCCAAGAACGGGGTGGATTTTGGGGCTAAAGCGCTCACCTCATGGCCCTATATAATCAGCATGTAGGAATCTCCTCGCTTCACGCGCCTATCTTCCTCTTACCCTTGGTACAGTCCCCTCCGTCAAGGGGTTGCCCATGACATTCTCCATGTCTCCTTTTTCCTCCTCTTCTTCTACTAGTCTTCTTCCGGGAGTTGGTCTCATTGGGGGATTGCTCATGACAATGGGATAAAGACATCTGTGTTCAAAGCAAAGCGCGTCTTTCCTTACCTTTCTTTTATATGTGACAAAACAGCCCGTTGTACAATTTCAGCTTGACAAAACAGCCCTGCGACACAAAAGCAAAACGTCAAAACAGAAGCGGCCGAATAGTGAAACGTCAAAGCAGCACAAGGACAAAAACAGCACGCCGCATGTGTAACGGTCTAAATGGAGTCTCATCGTCGCGGACAACTTACATGCTAGCAGTCGGTCTTTGTTTTCGCTCAACCGGCCAAGCCGCTTCTGTTCAGTGACTAGCCAGGGTCCCTCGGTCTAGACAATGGGCAGAAGCGGTCGGCCGCTTGGACAAAGAACATTACAAATGAGCCCATGCAGGATGGCTGCGTCGCTAGCGTCGTTCCGTTGTGAGAGAGCAGTCCCCCTATATTTGACCCATCCGGTGAAACAGTTTTCACTCACGACGTAGCCAGAGTTACAATTATTAACAGTGACTCTCGTTTGTCAGTGAGCGACAGAAATTATCCGGGTGGTAAAATCAAACAAACTAATTTTTAACCTAACCGTCCAAACCGCTCGTCGCCAGAGTCGCTGTTAATCATTGTTAGCACACGTTTTTTCGCTCTGCTTTGTTGTCCCGTGATGTTTTTGTGGCGGCGCTCTTCCATCGCAAAATTTAATGTTGGTGCTGTTTCGCTGCCTGCCCTTTTAACGCCTTGCCCTTATATTGCGCTAATTGTGCATTGGTGCTTTCTACTGATGAGACGTTGACATTTGGTACACGCACTAGACGTGCAACGAGTTCGACGTTACTTTACTTGTCGTTAGGTTGTAGGTTAAGTCAACCACACGATAGGCCTGAACATAAGCTTGAAAAATACCCACTTGAGGAGATTTACTAATATTTGCAACTCAATGGAACGCGCTTCATAGGACGTGAACGGCATTTAATTCCCAAGTTATGAGAAGTACTTAGTGGTCCTCAGACAGTGGGGCGGGCCCTGGCAGGAAAACACATGGCATGCGCATTGGCAGCGACATACTCCATTGCCCGTGCGTCATACCTAGCAATATTCTTCAGCAAGCCAGGTCTCTGAGCACGACGATGCGTAGGGTACTGTTGTATTCTTTATAACCCATAGCCTAACACATCCCTCGGAAGTCTAAAGAATCAACATAGAGGGCGGCCGCCACATCGGGTGATACTTGGTTCCAAAATGGGCACAAGTCTGGCAGTTCAGGTGCTATGTAGAACTTTAAGCGTGTTCTTATGCGAGACACACATTAAAGTTATCTAAAAGTACCAAAATACCTTCGTGTACGAATACTATGCCTATAATAGGGCAAAAAACACTTAAACTAAAAATATCAGAAGTATTTCCAAACAAAAACACCACTGCTCGTACCCCAAGCACATGCGCAACATGGCAAAATCCTACACAGCCAAAACCACCATCGCACTACACAATAATAAATGCGATTCCAAGCAACACATTCGAAATCGCGGCCGTATACACCAAATATCAATAGAGGGCACGTGAGGAATTACCCGAATAACTCGGAAACACACCCTGCAGCAATACTCGAAAAAGGTCTTGCATCTAAAAAATTAAAATGACCCTCAGTGGCGTTTAGTTTGCATGTAGAACGTTCGCATTCCTATGTCCTTAACAATTCTGAGGTTCTCTTGGATTTGTTATAAGTTTTTAGGCATCCCTCAAGCAAGTAGTGGTTATTTGGCGAAGAAAGGCATCGTCATCATCATCATCATTGTGGTCATCATTACCCAAATGGCGGTCGGTCGCATGGTTTCCGCGTTCCAAGACTTCACCATGAAAAAAGCCGGCAGAAAGTTTTCCCGCATGCGAAATACCGTCTTAATCCTCGTCACGACAGTGAGCGTGTTCGCTTTCTCACAGCTGGGGAATTTCACGGGGTTGAAGGACTTGCTTCAGGACGAGAATCTCAAGCACATCGAATACTGGAGCCACGAATTCGGCCGGGCTGCTCTACGTGAGGGCGAGCAGTATGAAGCGACGCGGCTTCCGCACCGCGGAGGCTGGGCCGTGGAAGCGCACTGTCGTGAGGGCATCGATGTCCTGTTCTTTGTGCACGCCTGCTCACGAAAATGGACCCGGCGGGCGGCCCTGCGTGACACCCTCGTCGAGGAGGCGGCCGCGAGCCGCTTCAACTGGGCCGCCGTGCTCTTCGTGGGTCGCCGTGCCAACGACCCACTCCTCGACGCCTGGCTCAACCTTGAGGCGGACGCCCTTGGCGACCTGGTGGTGTTCCCGTTCGAAGACGGCTACAGTACCGTAACTCCCAAGTGGGTGAACGGCATGCAATGGGTGGCCGACCACTGTCCCAACGTGCCGGTGATCGTCAAGCTGGACGACGATGTCATCGTTCACCCGTTCAAGGTGAATGTCAATGTGCCTGCGAACATCGACGCTATAGCCTGCAACAAAATCCACGCTGTTAACCGAAAGTTAAGATCTCAGTTACTGGGACTGTAGTTGCTGCCTAGTCAAAAGGTTCAACGATTGGCACACTGTAACAAGCCAATGAAATTTCGGTTATGAACCTCTTTGTTTGGAGCTGGTAAATTAGGAACTAGTTCAATTCAAATATAACCTAAAATACATAAAACGAAATATAGATGCAAAAAGGTATGGTTAACGTTCTTACTTGAAGCGTTTTCTGATATGAAGCCTTCGTGGCTTAGTGGTCTTGGCAGTCCATCAAATCGGCCACATAACTCGTTTCAACGTGTTACCGGAGGGAATGGTCGTCGAGCGGATACTTCTCCAGAAAATCACATTCCTAGTCAATTATTTTCAAACGGCTATCACCATCCGGGTTTGTCTGGTTACGTACCAAACAAACGCTGCCTTCCATCTTTTGTATATCTGCCAAAACTCAGTGCGCAAAGCTCAGGCACTGCGAGCACCTCCAAGAAGGGCGTATAAACGCGGAAACCACTGTGTAACAACTATTTGACCATAGAAACGCTTTCGCCTACTCATCTCGTGGTAATATGCTTAGGTATACTCTTACACCTTCTTTGTAAAACTCCCGCCAAAGCGTGACCTCAAGAAATACGTCCGTTGCCTTGTTTTGTGCAGACATGAGTGTTGGGTGTGTGAAGGTCTTGCTTAAATTTTGATGGGAAGGCATTAATTTGTCCACAATGCGTAAAACCGCAAAAAAGGAGTCCGCGTGAGTGGCCAGCCTCGACACACACGTCACTGCAGAGCGTTGCGAAAAGTGTGCGACGCATTGCAAAACCCAAAAATGGGACAGTAGGATAAACGATGCCAGCCCATGGGCCGAGCCCATTCGAAAGTGGAGAGTCTTTCCAGCACGTGCCCCGCACATCAGTACTGCTGACGCATTGAGTAACTTCCGGTATCTTGTTCTCATACCCATAAATCAGTACTGCTAACGCCTGATGAGTCGCTTCAGGTGTCTTATTCCATATTAAAACTTTCATTGCGACTTTTGTAATATTTCATTTAACGACTGCCATCTAGGGGCTGGCATAGCAGTCGAACCAATAATCAGGTTTCTAGACCAAAAACTGCACTTCAGACCTGATGTCACGTGCTGGAGATACGCACCGCGGGTAGGGAAGGGTTTTCTGCCCTTTGACTCTCCGCATTTCTATATGTCAAGCGCAGATTGGCGAACACTGACCTGAACTCGGCTTTAAGCCGATAATGCTACCCTGAGATGTAGAGGAGCTTCGTTTGATTCATTGCAGGATTTGACGCGCCGACTCAACGCAGGTGAGGATGCGCGCCGTAGTGGAGGGCTCGAGGTTAATTTTGACCAGCTGTGTATCTTTAACGTGCGCTGCAATCTCGTACAGACGGATGTTTTCGCTTTTCGCCTCCATCAGAAAAGCGGCCGCCGCGGTCGGTAACCGAACCCACGTCCTCGGGCTGAGCAGCGCAACGCCTTAGCCATTGAGCCACCGCGACGAGTGGGAGAGGAGCTTCACACATCAAATCTCGAACCTGTCCAATGCAGGCTATCCGAATGCGGTCCTGGTGTCTATCTGGGAGTTGTTGCTTCAAAAGATAAAAGGAAAAGTTCGGCGTAGTCCGAGCGAGGCTCTTGACCCGAGCGAGCTTGCGGTTGTGCCTTATCTGCACACACAACATTAAGAAGATAGGTGCCAGACAGGGGGTGACAATTGTGTGCTCAGACAATACGAAGGGTATGCCATGTGGCCCCATGTCAATCATCCAATGATAGAGACCATTGCACAACTAAGCACCGTACCAAGTGCGCAGCATGCGTGCAGGGAGTTGTATACAAGCTACCGTTACCGTGCGGGAAAAGCTACATTGTCCAGACCGGCCGTTGTATCAGTGATCGATTTCGAGAGCACATGGCCACAACAAAGAACGTTCCATCAGAATACTTGACCACGCACTTCCGAGATTGCCCCTAGTGTGAAGTTGGCTTCCATGGCGTCATGAACATGCATAAAAACATCAATAGGCTCGCGCGCGAAATCATCGAAGCAATGGAAATTGAAGAAAACATCGTCGATTGTGTCAGCAGATCGTCGGTTGCGCTAACGGATAAACTATTTATGTGCCCTGTTATAATTGGACCACGTGCCTAGAGGAGTGTATAAATGTACAAGGCGAGGCGTAATAAACTTCATTTGGTAGTTTCAGCGCTTGTGCTTCGTGTTTCGTCTTTATTTGTGTCCTGATTTAACTTTAGGCTGACCAGTGTTTTAACACCTGATGAGGTAGCTACGGTTTTTTTATTCTGGTACCCAAATATCAGTACTGCTAACACCTGAAGAGCTGCTTCCAGGTTCTTATTGTCATGCTTGCATATCGGTGCTGCTAACGCCTGATGACTCACTTCCCGTTTCTCATTCCTACATCTCAGCTCAGCCAGTACCTGAAGACGGAGTTGCCCCGGGAGCCCGCACGCCTGCACTGTTACGTTAGCGTTGGCCAGCCAGTGAACAGGGAACCAGACAGCCGCTATTTTGTGAGAACGGACGACGCCCCAATGAAGGAGTACTTCACCTACTGTTCCGGAATGGCCGTCATAATGACCTTCAACGTCATGCGAACGCTCCTTAGAGCGTCACCCAAGGTGCATCCCCACCCCACTGTAAGCCCTCTTGTCCCCTTTGGTGCCCTTGCCCCAAATGCGACACTTCTACTCGCGAGAATACAGGCTCGAAATTCAGCTATTTTTTGTATGTACGCTCGAATATTTTAGTTGCCGAAAAGTAGACGTGCTTACTTGGGCGGATCCGCAATATTTTTATGCCTCTATAAGCTGTTACGTATGCACTCACTCGGGTGACCTATACATCCCGAGATGCTTTGCATTCAGCTACGAGACAGGAGGAAGACACGAATCGTCAATCGCTCCTAGTGGTGCGTTCATATCTGCGCACCTGTTCTTTAGTGTGCCAGTGGTTTGTGTCGATTAAAGGCAGTCAAAACAAAGTACAAGCTTGGTTCATTAAACGACTGCTTTATCCCGACAACAATGACCCTAATTTTTTCGTAAATTTCGAAAAAATATAAGAGATATGATAAAAAGCTTGTGAAGTGGTGGTGCCTCATTAGCCACTTTCCGGCCCCTTTTTTGTAACGTCACGTAATCTTGTTTGTGCAATTATTGGGCGAAGAACTAAGCCATCTCTGAGACGAATGGCAGGAGGACTGTAGCGTGTTCCACAGTTTGGTTCGATTGCATCACTTGAGTGCTAACGTGCCGTTCACACTAAAGAGGATACTTCTATTGCTTGGCCATACGACATCACCCCTGCCAATAACACGCCACTGCAGCGCGAAATTTGAAAGTTGTTCTATGCTTCTTGATTTTTTTCGGATAAAACATACATTGTGGCAGCCATCTGGCTGATTAAGGTACTGACGCCTGATTCTTCAAAAATTAAACGAAGTTTTAGTCCGTCTTGATGACCTTAAAGGGGTCCTGAAATGCCTTCCGCCGATGCATGGATGTACATGTAACCAAATAAAGCAATGTATTAGCAATCTCCTCCTGCAAGAATTTTGTTAAAGCGATGAGTATTAGCTGAGAAATCGTAAATCAAAAAGCGAATTATCGTCGCGCCGTATTTCCTCCTCCTTTCAACTGTTTCTTCGCTGTTGGCCTCCCCTCCCATGATGCTCCGCTCCTCAGCGGTGACGTACTTCCGCTATTGCGCTCCCACAGACTGCCGTCTGCTACGGGCCAGCTCTTTCGGCTTTTTCATCTCTGTAGACACCATGGAGACAGGCTGGAAAAGCGAACGAATGACCTGGCCGCATGTGTGCGGCCTGGCCTTGCCCTTTCGCGGTGTACGTAGCTGCAGGGCTGCAGTTGGTATCGGCGATGAATTCGCAGCCGCGTGGGGAGAATCGTGCGCTCGTTCCCTTTGGTGCACCGCGCACTGTTTATCCAAAAAGCGCGGTCTCAGATGTGGCCCCGCTGGTGCCGGGTGTTATTTTGCGGTGGTTGTAATTCCTACTACCGGCGGCATGTGAAAAAAGACATTTTCAACCGACACAGAACCCGTGCACAATACGCGCCGGATCAGATCGCTTTATCAGCGGCGATGAACGTGAAGGCGAAGAGCAAACCAACGCTGCACTCGATCAGCGAGAACCCGTGTTCTGACAAGCTGCACCCATGTGTTGCATTCAACACTGACGGGAAAGCGTTTGTTTGCACTTGTTTGGATAGTCGTAAAATGTCCAAACACTCCGGCACTCCGCTAGCAGATCAGCCGGCGAGACATTTCGGAAAACATTTGACAGATGGCGCCGTATGCATTAGTGTGTCGCTACGCAAAACTGATGAGACGCTCTACTAAAACTCCCATCGCGGTGTCACGTAGCGGGACGCAAAAATTTAGCGTTTAGCGTATGCAAAGGCCACAAACGCTGTACTAAAACTCTATTAGCAGCAAAATAGCGTGCGTATGTGAAACCGCTTGCGTTTACAAAGCTGCACGCCGAGCGCGTACGTTTCAAACCTAGTGACATCGTTTAAATACACTGGCAAGCACAGTGTAACGTAGTGAGATATCAACCGTATGCTCAGGCGACAAGCAAGAGCTTGTTTTATGTGGGGCGGAGATTGCGCATAAAGGCCCGTTCGCACGTGCGACGAAAGCGAGTGAGAGCGGCAGGAATTCCGTCGCTTTGTCGCGCGACGATCGTTTTTGTCGAATGGTCGGGACAAATTTTGGTTGCGCGACAGAATTCCCGTCGCTTTCGCTCGCTTTCGTCGCAAGCGGGAATGGAAAGTTCTGCCGCTGCCGTCTGCTACGCAGCTCGGAGGTAACCGCGCGATCTGCTCGGGCCGGATGAACGCGCACACTCCCGCACAGCAGCGCCCCAAGCGGCAGACGGCCGCGTACATCGCTCCCGCCGCCCGCCTGGAGCCCGCCCTCGGCACACTAGCCAGTATATTTCAGGCACTATAATGGAGGAAAGATTTTTTGCTTCCGATGAACCTAGTTCTTTGCCCCTGTGTTTTTAAATACGTGAAGTGGTTAGCACGTCGTCCTCACGCAGCTCTGTATCGTCGTAGCATCGCTGATTGTCCGAACGAAGCTTGCAGCTAAGCCAATGCAGCGACCAAAGCTGTGTGTGTGTGTGCATCGCCTCCTGTGTGTTGTGGACGCGTTCGTTTCTCGATGAAATGCGACATTGTACTTCTGCGGGTGGATAGTGCTTCCCATGGTCTGGATTATCTTTCTCGAACGACGTACCACTCAACCTCGCATGGGGTATGTGTAGTGTGCCTGTCTAAAAGCCTTCTCGCTTGCGCGCCAGAGTTGTGGCTTGCTGCTCGTCCCCGCAAACCGGGTGTGAGGTGAGTGCCGTATTTACGACGGGCAGGAGGAGGCGACTCATCGTCTGTCAATCGCGGTTCAGACTTGCAACGCATGTTGTGACGTTGCGTTCGTTCGAAACGCATCTCTGGATTGTTTTGAAGTTGAATAAAATGTACGCGTCAAACCCGGGCATTCGGCTCAGGGCGTTCTCTGCGATTGCACCAAAGAAGTGCCACGGGACTTTCTTTATGGTACGTACTCACGTAAGATAAAATCCACGTCGTGTTATGGCCGTGTTGCATTCAATACAAACGGTTAAGCGTTTGTTTACACTTGTTTCGTTTGTCGTAAAATGTCAAAGCACTCCGGCACTCCGCTGGCAGATCAGCCGGCGAGCCGACGCTGAGCAGACGACTCATCTCTTTGCCGGAAGTGCGTGAAAAAGCCGCCCAATAGCAGGATGTCTAGCTCATGACGAACATCTGGGAATCGATGATGTAGACATGTGAAGATGGCGGCGTCCAAAAACACGAAGGAAAGGGTGAGAAAAAAGCGACAAACTTTGCAACAAAAGTGTGAGCTTTCCGCTGCGCGTAAAAGAGTAATACTTGGCACAAGTGACGTTGGCGACCCAATCTAGCGATTGCGCTAGTTCATTTAGTGTGCTCAAAATGCCTTTCAGGGCCCCTTTAAAATGATTCACTCCGCCATTGTTTTCCTTCCCAACGGCACTCCCCGTGCTCGGTCCAAATTTGAAAGATTTCACACTCAGGTCATCGCGAAAAGAACAGTGGGAAGAAGGTGGTTAACGCCCATGTTGCATTAATTTACGTGCAAATTCGGCGACGTGACGCCCTCTTGTGGGGTAGCCATCTTTCTCCGCAGCTGCAGAAACTTGCGAAGTGATTGGCTGCCCGTGAAGTTATTCCTGCGAACGCCGCGGGTCGCCAACACCACCAAACAATGGGTATTCCGCTAGATAAAAGAATCTATTTCATGGTCTGCTTGTTCTGCAGGAAACGCTATTTTTACTGACAGAGCTGGTGCAAGGCCAGGCAGGCGGAATGTCACGTTGATCTTTATATAAGTGCAGTCAAATCATCATCAATATGCCTCTGTTCTGCTACACCTGGTAGATGAATATAGTGGAAAGAAAGGAGCTTAACGTTTGAGTTAATATTTGGGCGCCAGATGTTCGGTTTGTAAGGGGTGAGGGGCGTGCATTTCGCGTTATTCATTGAATATTGGAACGTTGCTCATCAGCAACAGTTGTCTTGAAAACCACCAAGTGTCCGTTATTACCATTCCAGCCACTAAGAGGGTGTCCCATTTGCGGGAAGCCTTCTCTTCAACTGGCAGTACTCGTCGTCGCAACCAAGTTTTCCCGCACCTCGAGACCCGACTAACGGGAAAAATTGGTTCTTTTTCAATTTCGAAGTGTTTATTTTGTGGGCATTGTTGGGGAAGGAAGCCTGGCGGCGTTCAGCCATCCATCGTTTGTCATATACAGCCTGCAGAGGCTACGTTGCGGCTACAATATATTTCCTATACAGGACAGAAAAAATGTACTTCTTGCAGTACGCAAAGCATGAATGAAAGGCGATGATGGGCTGCACATTGCGTAACGCTATTTAAAACGTACGTAAACGCCGTTACTTACGGAAAAACACCAGTGCAAACAACTATTCATTCAGAGAATTTTACGCAAACATTTCTTCATTTGCAAGAAAATTGTCTCTTCACTTCTATGTGCATGTCTTCACAGATCTTCCCCGTCAAGCCTCTACTATCCTCCGCTATCCTGTCAACTCATCCCCTCCCGTGGTGTTCCTAACCGGATAAATACAATAGGGGTTTCTTTTATTGAATTCAGTTTTTCGCGCTTCCACTGTTCGCGCGTGATCATTTGGAACAATTCGATTTTGGTGGACTTGGAATACAGCCTCGAGGTCTAGTCTTGGGTTTCAAGCTCTTTTTTTATGTTTTGCTCCAAGTATGGTTTTTACGCTTATTTTCAATTGATCCCGCGAAGGTAACGCACACTTGCAGTCTCAGTTAAAAGCATGCTGCCATTGCCATCTATGAATTGATGGTTGGCCTTCAATGTGCCTGATGTTTTCTTTTTGATGTACGAACGCGTTTTCCATCTTTAGCGATTTCGAAAGGTTTTGGATATATAAACCTCTCGTTCCAGATTTTGGTTTTACCGTTTCGACTGCGTGGCTGAATCGAAAGTCAGACACTCAGACTTACAGACCGACATTGGTTGAGTTAGGTAGCCCCCCCAAAGAGTATCGTCTTTAAAAGACCGTGCCTTGATGGCGCTGCCATAATGGTAGTTAACTGACACTTTCATGGCTTTAGGCCAGAAAAAAAGATAAATAAGGAAGAAAGGGGAGCTTCAAAATGGCAGCAGAAGTGACGGATGCGTTGTCGAAACAGAGACTGCGGTCTTATTCGGCTTCTGCAAGAGGCACCGCTTGGGCACTAAGCTCTTCCTCAATGTACGAACATCGTCTATGTGAAGACTGCAGTTGCAGCCGTCTTGGGTCCAGTTTCCCTGCTTTTGCATACACGAAACGTTCCTTCGTATTGGCCCACGGGGCCTGGTCTTCTGGAGGAGGGAGGAATGTGAGGTGTACATAGCACCTTCTCTGTCAACCAATACGACCCACTATTTTATTGTTTACTGTGTCACGACACGGTTGAGTGTGTGTGGAGAAATAAACAGTTAAAACGACGCACAGCTGACAACAGCGACGTGGCTGGCGGCCCTGGTCAGCTTAGCCCTTGATAATCAGCGCTCACTGATCCAGAGGGCTAAGGCAGCAGTCATTGCATCTCTAGCCCTGGTCCTCTGGTTTGACTTAGGCATTCTTTTTTAAGTGCAGAGCACTTTAAGGGTTCGCCTTATCGTCATAACTCCTCCGGGATCATGGCGTCACGCGCCAAAACAGGGGCTTCGAAAAGATAACTGTTTCCGCTAGTCGCGGTAGAACCTGCGTCTCTCACGTTACTAAGCTCATGTCTGCCCCATCTGGCCGCCGAACCCCACGTTAGTCACATGGTAAGTGTTGCGCGTGGTCTCTGCGCAGCGCCACTATCACGGAGGCTGCTTTTGCTTGGCGACAAAAAGTACACGGAAATATAAAAAAGGAGAAACGCCATGAAATATTGCAATATTGCCCTTGATGAGAAGTCAATGAGACGGCCTCTTCATGGGCCTTTTTCTGGGGCTCCGCCACCTTCTCTTGACGGCTTTCGCTATCAATTCCAGGCTGATACTGAAACTAGTCACAAGATGGTGCCACAGCCCCTCTGGCGAACCACTACTCCGCACTTCGGCAGCTTCCACGTTGAGTGGAACTGCTTTCTTTTTGCTCCGCTCTCCATTCCTCACTTTCATTTCCCCTAATACACGACTATCCATCCATTCAAAGAGTTGAAGCTGAAATTACGCGAACGTGCTACCGTTTCCACAAGTACGTATTTCTTTTTCCGTGCCAACGCAGGACGACGCGTATGTGACCGGCGACCTCGCTCTGCTCCAGGGAGTCGGCCACGTCGAAATTAGTCGCTTGTACATCTATGAACCCCTTCGAGAACCAAACGGAAGCTGCCTTGTCGTCGGCGATTGCATCTTCATGCACTGGCCGGTCGTTGCAGGTGGGAAGGCCGTTGAAGAAGTCGCGCGGACCCTGGACGCTCGCTTCTACTGGTCTGTCCTGCTCGCGGACCGAATGGTGCATGCGGGAAAGAGTCTGGATTTATCATCCAGGCTGAAGTCCCGGGACTATGCACTTGCTTTTCAAGAGACTAGGGCAGTGCTGGTCAAACACAACAGCATTGGTAAAATGCAACAAGCGCCTCTCCCGTATCCATAGCTGACGTTGAATTTTCTCGAAAGATTTTCTGAACGCTAAGCGGAAATAGGGCTCTACCAGACGGGCGTAGTCCAATGCTTGAGAGTGCATATGTGTATATGCTCGCCTGCATGTAAAAATAAATCCGACTGTGGTTACGTACATCATGTCGCATTGTTCTCCCCTGGAGCATACCTTGTGGGAAAATGGCATTGTGATTGCTACCCATACAAACTTTTGTTGCTAACCGGTGGGTTGATATACGAAAGCGATTTCTGTCTGCTCCATACGAAAGAGCAGATTCTCACCCATGTGCAGTGACATTCCTTGTATAAGCAGTTTACTCATATGGTTTCAGTGACATACGTATCATCGTTTCTTATTCTTATAAAGCGACATACCCAACATTTGACGGCAAAATATTAGGGCGCTAACGCTGGGCCGGGTTTTTTTGTGTTGGTAAGTATTACCCCTGTCAAACGGGCACTTTGAATCGCGATTGAGGCGGTCCGCATGGGGCCCTGATACACGGACGTTTCAATCGCGATCGAGCGTAATCCCGCTCGAACCAAATCCTGGTTTCCAAAATGCAATTAAGGTTTGCAAGCGCGACCAGGCGAAAGCTGTGATACTCTTGTTCCCGCTGACTAATCGCACAGAAGTTGACAACATCAACTAATGCCCCAAATTGTATCTAATACCCTGATCCAAATAATTGTGAGGCAACATTTATATAGTTACCTATGCCTACGACTACGGAAATCTCCCAGACGCCGAGCGCGAAGCCTATTTTTCGGTGCCACATGGCGTACGTGAGTGTAACCGGTGCAACTTCATCGTTATTGAAACGTGCCGTGTAGCATTGGCGGTGCGTCGTGCACGCTCGAAAATTCAATCGCGCTTCCCTTCAATCCGGATAGAAAGTTCCCTTGTGACAGGGGTAGTACAGAAGTAGCCGACTAGGAAAAGTCTCTCGGGGGCCTTTTGAAATTAGCACAACTTTAGTACCACACCTTAGGAATATTGGAAGCACTTTTAGAATACCTGATTATGTCCTCACAACGCGATCATTGCCCCATGTGTAGAGGTTAACCGTAGGTTTAAAAGTGCGTCAGATCTGAATGGCCCAGCGGATGGCAGGAAAAACTCTATTATTTGTCCTTGATGCTAGAATGGTAGAACTCGAAGTGCTAGAAAAATTGTGTTATTCCCGTTAAAACAAGCAAATTTTGAGACTTCATTTCTTTTTAGGAACTTGTTCGGTGCCTGCGGTCTCTTGTTTGGGTTTTTACAACCTACTTAACAATAGCTGTGTAAAACAGAATAAATTTAAAGTGGCTACGCCTAGTCGTCTTCGGAAGCTTATCTCCGCATGTGTATTTCGGTCGTGATTCCCTCCTTTTATTAGGTGTTAATTTTCGGTGTGTTTTTGGATGAACCAACAAAAAAGAGAAACAAAAACGGGCGCACTTGGCGTTTCTGGTATTTTCTCAGTGGGGCAGTTAGGGCAATTTAAAAAAGAGAATGCCGAGAAGACCAAAATGCTCCTGGAAAACTTGGTCTCGGCTTAATTGCAGACAAAGCCATTCACTAAAGCCGGGAGAAGAGATAGGACGAAAGGTAACAGAAAGCGTCCATTTCGCTCCGTTGCATGGAAGAAGTAAAGAAGTGAGTCGAAGGCTGAATTATGAAGGTTCCATCCACGAGTTAAATCGATATCCGGTCGAGGCGCAAATCGGTTGTCACTCGGGGAGCAACTTGGATGTCATCTCGAGTCCCCGTACTCCGCACTATTGCCATCATCCACGTAGTGGAGATGCTGCCATTTTTTTTCAACTGTGAAGTTTTTGAGGAAGTTGTATAGCTTTCCTTTGTACCCGTACGGCTGCATTGAGGTGCATATCAAACATTCCGTCGCTGATAATCTTTTATAGATGTCCCGCTAGCACGATCTGGTGTACTGAATTCGCACTCACACCTAACAGCTACATCATGAAATGTTGCTAAATACGTGATCTCTCTTCGCTTGTGGCCATCATGATATGCCCACTCCACACTCCGCTTATGAAGCAAATTTATGCCTCGATATTGGATTGGAATATAAATACAGGCTCCAGCCTTCCCATCGCGCTACTTTGCGTCGTCTTTTTGTCTGGCGAAATGGCTACAGCTGCTGGAGCACCCCAACGCTTTCAGAAAAAAAAAACGGTTAACCCAAACATGTACCTTATTAAATCAGAAAATATGGCGCTAAAGGTACAAAAAAATGGGCTAAAGATACTCCAAAAAAAGGATGTCTGCTTAAAGAAGGCAATGCATGATTGCAATAGCCCCGAATTTCTTAAGAAATCTCAAGTAAATAAACTGACCTAACTTGCGGAAAAAATCTATAGCATGACATCATTCCTAAGGATGCAGTGAAAATCAACAGCATTAGTGGGCGTTTTTTATTTCAGATAGTCTGTGCGCATTCCAAGGACTGCCCTCGGTCTAGGGGCCCCGTTTAAATACATAAGAAAATCGAGTGCCGGATAACAACCCGGGCAGTCGGTTGGCCGCCCGGGAATCATAATGTAGGAGTCCCAGTGTGAATTCTCGGACGGGTATGTCGTTGTTCCGCACACGTTGTGTTAAGGATGACGTCCTGGCGGGCCTCATTCGTGTTGTTTTGGTGTCCGTGGGTTTGGGAAAGACCTCTAGCCCGGTCTCTAGGCCCCGGCTGGTTCACAGGTCGTGGGCCTGGCTCGTTTCCTGGCCGCTGCTCGTGGAAGGGATTCAGAGGAGAGGGAGAGAGAGAGAGAAGTGTATTATGTGGCAGCAGGACGAAGATGAGACGAACCATGTGATGGGGTGAAGCGATCTCTTTACATCATGTACATAGCGGCCATGACACAGCTCGCGCAAGGTTCGCGCCAGCCAGTAAGTCCTCGTCGTCATCGTTCTTGGTTAAAGGACCCGTGAGGCATTGCCCACCTTAGTCCCATAACAATATATCACCCGAGGTGGTGTCCACCGACTGTGGTGATGGTTTAGACTTCCGAGGAATACGTTAGGCTATGGAGTTTCAAGTATACCACCGTAAAATACGCATCGCCGTGCACACAGGCTTGGCTTGCTGCAGAATATGGCCTAGTATGACGTACAGGATATTGAAAATGCCGCTGCCCATGCGCATGCCTAAGATGCATCCTGCCAGTGCACGGTCCGCTGTCCACTAAGCACTTCTCATGAGTTGGGAATATAATGCGATTCACGTCCAATGAACCGCGTCGCATCGAGTTGCCAATCCCAGTAAATCAACCTCAGTGGGTATATTTCAGGCTTATGTTCAGCCCTAACGTGTGCCTAACTTAACCTGAAACCTAACCACAATGAAGTAACGTCATACTCGTTGCACGTGAAGTGCGTTTGCCAACTGCAAACGTCTCATAAGTGGAAAGCCCGAAGGCAGTCACTATAGGGGAGCAGCACAAAAAAAGGACGCCAAAAAACAGCAAGTGAAAACTCAGCAAGGTATAACTACACAGCCTCAAAACAGCACGCGAATGCATTGTAGTCGGAGGTAGAGGTGTGCGGTTCGGGGGGAAAACCAATGGAGAGTGCGGGTCCCGTTTGCAAGTAAACATCCCCCTCGCGAGGGGCACGATCAAATGCAGAGCATTTCCGCGGGGGGCGCGCCTGCAAGTCGTATGGATTACTTATTTGTTGTTGTTGTAATTGTTGTCTTCCAGCGTAGACATTGTCGATGAAGTCGCTGGTGAAACGTGAAACGTGCCCCTGCGGCTATGACGCAACGTGGAGCGGCTATGACGCAACGTGGCGCGGCTATGACGCAACACACTCCAACACAATGCACTTTAATCGAATCCAATCCAAATCCAAACCAATCCAATTCAAGCCAAGCCAATCCAAGCCAATCCAAGCCAATCCAATCGAATCTAATCCAATGCCCCTCGCGAGAGAGTTATAGCGCCAAAATCGCGCCACCACACGAACGCGTGATGTTGACGTCACGATCACGCCACAGATGTTAGCGACCGGAGCACGCGCGAACGACATATGTGGTTTAAGCGCGAACCGACCACGGCAAGAGAGCGCGATGCGAGCACCCACACCTGTTCTTGCGCGCGAACCGACTGTTGATCAGCGCGAACCCAACGCGGCGAGAGAGGGCGTTGCGAGCGGAGAGAAGGCGAGTAGGACGCCGGGGAGAGGGCGCACCTGTGGCCGACGGTTGAATGAGTCAAGGATATAAGGCGTGTTCGTAACATTCCATTCTGTGTCGGCTTCGTGGTGCAGTGGGTAGAGTACCATGTACCTTGCGTTCCGACCGCAGAATTGTTGGTTCGAAACCTGGCACCGGTAAGTATTATTTTTTTATATAGTGTAGGGGGAGCGATGCGGACTACGGATGCCAACGCGGGTGACATCGTCAGTTACTGAAATGCTCTGCATTTAAAACACTTTATTGGTGAGACACCGGGTTCAGGTTGGGGGGGTGGCCTCAGCCCAAATGGCCGAAGTGACCTGCAGTGCCCGTTGCGTCAGGGTCCGTTGATCCACGAGGCAAGAGCTACCCAAGGCCTGCTCCCAGTGGGTTGGGGTGGGGAAGGGGGGGTAGGAATCCGCAGGGCACTCGCATAAAGAGTGGTACAGCGTGTCGACGTTGCGGCATCTCGGACACTCTGCGGAGAGGAAGAGGTGTGGGTGGGAGTGCTGTTATTGCGTGCGATGGGGGAAGGAGTGGGTTTGTAGAGTGCGCCACATCTGTGCTTTCTCTATCGTAAGTTCGGCGTTGGGTGGGGGTAGTGTTCTGCGGGTGAGGCGGTAGTGTTCTGTGATGTCTCGGTATGTGGTGAGGTCGTACCCAGTGACGTCGACTGCTCCACGCGTAAGACCAAGAGGAGTGCTCGCCCGGGGCATTAATGCTCGGGCCTGCTGATTAGCCACCTCATTGGTTCCCACGCCAGTGTGAGCCGGGGTCCACAGCAACATCACAGGCTGGTCGGGAGGTTTTTTAGAAGAATTGTTAGTGCCGAGGCTGAGATGTTGCCCATCTCATAGTTGCGAAGCGCCTGCTGTGAATCCGATAGGACGAAGGTCGGTGTTGGCGTTTTGGTTATGGCGAGAGCCAGGGCTGTTTCTTCTGCAGTGGTGGGGTTTGCCGTACGGACGGAGGCTTTGATTGCTGGTTGCGGTTCTGTGGCGGAGGCAATGCCTGCCATTGCGAAGGCTGCTCTGTCGGGGTACCGTGCCACATCCACATACACGGTGTGTTTTTCAGGTGGATAGTGCTGTGAGTGGTAATGCGCGCGTGCCATTCGGAGGAAGAATAACTGCTGCAGCTCTCGCTGGAAGCCACCCTACTCATCAAGAAATATATTCGACGCTCCACGCGTGCCCTTCTCCCTCCGCGTGGGTCTGGCCTTCCTGGTGGCTTAACCCACCGTGAAGAGGTCGTGCTTCGAAGAATCCGCCTGGGCGTCGCTCTGACGCCTTCTGTGCGAGCAACGTAGACTTCTAGTCTTGCAGATCTCTTCTCCACCAGCCCCTACTGCCCTGCTCCTATTGCTGCGGTGACGTTGGAACACTTGCTAGGGACGTGCGCAGGTCTTCAATCAACCCGAGCTCGACACATGGGGCCCACAGGGCATCTCCCAGGCAGACCTCCCGATATTGAACGGTGGACGCACGGCCCACATTACAAGAAACTGTGGGAATTTATTTCCGAAACTTGACTCTATAGTTTCCTGTTCTGTGCCCGCCTCACATTGTGTGTTTTTTTCTTTTTGTTTCCTTGCCTTCTGTGTCGTACCCCTGTTCTGTTTTGTATATTGCTTTCCTGTTACCTATGCGCTGTGGCCAAATGGCGCAATTAAAAAAAAACTTCGGTGACTTTTGTGCACGTCCAGATGGTCGGCGCCAATGGGGCTGGTTCTGTCCAGAATTTGCACGCTGCAGGGGCCATTCATAAAAAGGGTTCTAAATGAACAGTATTAGTTTGGATCTCACGTACAGTAGAGGTAATTTATCGGGACTACTGGTAATGGTGAATCCTCGAGGAAGGAGAGGAGGACAGTTGTCATCATGAAAATATTATACTTGCCCTAAAACAAGTAGTGCTGTTCAAGAGCGCTCAGACCAAATTCACTTCATCTGGCGACGCACGACGGCGGGGCCGATTCGTGCCTCTGTCAGACTGACCACGGCAGACGGGCCCCAAATTGCTGGCGCCGCAGAATCGCCTCTCCTTTTAACTTCACCACGGCTGGCCGGAATCATACCTCGGGCAAACTGCCCGCGGCAAACGCGCAGCGACATGTCTGGGAAGGGTGCCGCTATATCGCTTTCCCTTTCCCCGTCGTGGCGGCTCGACGAACGCAACCACTTCACCTCCATTCGTCGGATTCAAACTTCGGCTAGCGAGAGTCCTGATTGGAGCTATTCAAACTGCTCGCGGCTACAACGGACTTCTGGGGGTATAAAGCCCTCCCGGAAGCACAGCAAGGTTGGCCCTCTTCGGAGGCGCCGAGTTGAGACGTGCTGTCGCCTTAATACGAGCATTGTAACGCTGTTGTTAGCCTTGTATCTACGGTATATAAATGTGTCTGCAACTTTTGGTCGGCTGAAGAACTTCATCGCTCTGCTCTGCGCCGCGTCGATAGCGGATGGAGCGAGGCAACGTCGCTACACCGGTGACTGCGCTCCGATGGCCAGTCGCAACAGTGGTGGCTGCGGTGGGATGCACCTATCCCAACTGTATTCATCTGTGCGATGCCCTAAACGCGTTACACCTACGTTTTCTTACAATCTTCGGGCGGTTTTTTTTGTGCCCTCATCATTCAAAAAGGCTTAACGTGTCGATTGACGAAACAAGCCCACCTAATCACCGGCTCTCACTGCTACAATACCATGTACACTGGCGTGGGAAGACACTCTGATGATTCTGCTACAACAGCAGCTAATTTTTTAAGTGCAATGCACTTCTTAAGCGACCCTGTACCTGCGTCCACCGGCGATGTCCGCGCACGTGAAGATGGGCGCGCGCAGCCTGGCCGCTGACATAGCACATACCCACGTGGGGGATTGGCCAGGAATCTCCTTGTCTTCCTTGGCAACGGCGGGAGATGGGCGCGCGCTTCCTGGCCGCTGACATGGCACATACCCACGTGGGGGATTGGCCAAGAATCTGGCGTCAGAAGGGCTAATGCACCTGCCTAAAGGAGTACTGACACGAAATTTCAAAGCTGAGATCCGCTCTAGCAATCAAATACAACGACAACACAAATAGGTGTCTGTGAATAAATGCATCTTTCTTTCTTTGTAGTTGTGTGTGTGTGTGTGATCTCTCTTTCGCGAACATTGCCGAACCGCGCAAATTCAACTCGTGCATTCGCAATTTCACATTCTTCCCCTCGGGGAAATGCGGGGAATTTTTCGTCATGCTTTGGGCGTTTTGGCGCCACTCGCCACTGTATCTTTTATGTGTTTTGGTATTATGAAACAAACATTCAATGGCACTTAGGCACCAGGAACTCTACCCTGTCCGGCCGCGATGGCTCCGCGCTGTTGCTTGGGCTCCCTCTTCTCCCCGGCGTCTGCGGTCCCCCCAATGGTGACCTCTTTGCCGAATTCTCGTTCCATCGTTTCTTCCTTGGCGTCGTAGTATTACTCCTCGGCGTGAAGTACTCTTGGATGACTCTCGCCTGGCGAGCCATTGGGGCGAGCATCGACGTACTGCCTGCGTCACGTACAAAAGCACCATGAGCAGACTTACGTTCGTGACTAGGTAGGTATTCGCAATTCGTTGCTTCTCTGGCAGAAGATGTGACTTCGGCTGTCGTAGCAGCTGGCGCCTTGTGGTATCAATGTCGCCGATGGGCTAGTCCTTCTTTCTCGCCTTCCTCTCGTTTTTCTTTTGTAATGGGCAAATCTACTATTGAAATGTTGGGTATGTCCATGATCAAATTTATATTGCATTATTTAAAGGGGCCCTAAATAGGCTGCCAAATGTTACGATTTTGCGTGCGCCGTTACTGGAGTACTATCCAAGGAACGTCATCCCGCAAAAATTGTTTAAATGCGTTAAGTATTAGCCGAGTTATCGCTCATTAAAAGGGGCCACCCATAAGGCCTGGGGCTCTCCTCCTCTAGTAGCTCCTCCGAAGCACTGTGGAAGCCGCGACGTCATCGACCCGGCGCAAGACCACCGAGAGAAACAGGGCAATCCATCACCCTCCTTGATGTACGTGCAGTCATTGGCTGCGCCAAGCCCTGCGCGCGATTTTTTTTTTAGCACTCGACGCGCATGCTCCGCCCACCAGATTCCAGTTGCACGGTGAGCGCTATCGCTGTGGTTCGCGTTCGCGGCGCCGCACTGGGCAGTGTCTCGTGCGTCATAGAGGCGCGTCAGAGCCGGAAAGAACTGCGTCAGAGCGCGCAAGTGTGGCGGCAAGGTATGGTTGGTGAGCCAGGGGAGAAAGTGAAATCTTTTTTTCGTGTTGGTGCGGCCCCTGCTTTACGCAGAGGTGTAATATTTGGTACACGTTGTCGTAAAGGGGTACTCTAGCGATTGCGCTATTGAAATGGCGACTATTTAGGGCCCCTTTAAGGACGAAAAAGAGCAAAAAACTTTTAGGGAGGCAAACAGATCTCCTTCTTACACGGCACCATGGGGCCATATACTTGTCCTCCTGTGTATTTGCTAACCTTTGCCGGCATGTCGCTAGCCAGGAAGGTAAAGCTGTTGTTGCAAGCTTTAATGGAAGGGAAAGCGTTTAACCTATGGCAAAACAGCGAGAAGGCTGAAAACTTGGGCTCAGCCCTGATGGAGGTCATCTTAAGAGGCATATCATTTACCAATCATGTAGACCACGCCTACATGTAAATCATATAGATCCCGCACTCATGCCGCGTTTTGTGCCCTGCCTTATTATGTCAAAGTAGGTATGGTGTGACTGTGATGGGGCGCCACCTTAGGCATTAGCGAGTTTTAGCATAGCAAATAGCGGACGCTAACGCAATGGTGGCGGGTGACGCGACCCACCGGGGCGAATGCGGATTTGTTCGGCGGGACGGTCGCCTATGCCTCGCAGAGCCCTCGCATTTGCTCCTGCTGAGAGGCGACCTCATATCATTCACCGCCCGCACATCCGCATTCGTGTTCCCGTAATCTGCCGTGGCAGGGTTAGCGTCCACTCGACGCTTTGCTAATACTCTCTCTTGGACGGCCCCCCGCACCAGATCTCTGTGGTCACCTGTGCGAGGGCTGTAGCCAAAGCCCAAGGGTACCTGGACGAGGCGAACTCAACCCACCGGGCGACGACTCCACCCCCACCGTTTGTTCTAATAAACGTTTATTCTCTCTCTCTGCGCATCATCTTTGCTGATGCGGAGTGCGTAAAAAATTGTCTCCAACGCACGTTGTGAAGGTGGTTGGAAAGCGAAGCTGTAAACGACACCCACAACAATTGCCTAAGCAAGGTGACTTGAATTCACACACGTGGCTCTACAAAGTGTGAAACGAGAGACTCTGCCAGCCATTACTTGGAATTTGCTGGGGCGGCGTCCCGAAAGCAGCAGAGTCGGACACGGCCGGGCTGGAACGGTGGAAGCCGCCGCCGTAGCCATGTCATGAGTCGGAAGTGAGAGAAAACGGAGAGGAGCGTTCTTTGAATGTTCGGACAGTGGAACCTAGCCATCCTGATGTGCTAGCTCGGGTATACACCACCACCGGACACAAGCGCAGCCACGGAAATAATTCGACATGTGAGCATAATGCTTCGCATTTATACCTATTTAAACTAGTTAGTTTAGTAAGTTTGAGAATCGGGAGAAAGCAGAGAGAACTTTTATAATCGCTATTTATCAGGACCAATTGCTCCTCCCGATTTTTGTATTACCTCTTAAAGCACAACCGAATTGAGTTTCATCAATTTAGAAAACGGAGTCCCATCGTGGCAAGCAGTGCTCAAAAGTAGCTTTCCTCTATTGGCCAGATGTCTTTATGTTGCCTCTACATTTTGTATTCCCGCACTGCAAACCAATCCTTCACATATCTCTGCCGTACTATCACTTAAATCCGTCGGGTCCCGGTAACCCTGCAGGTGCTGCCAAAGAAGTTAATCAAGCCGTACGAAGGAAACGCCCAATGGATACGACGCTGCGATAAAACAGGCCCAAAACAACCGTCGCTAAAGCAGACGAAAAAGCTGTATGCCGGCGCGCCCGCCAGCCAGCTGGCACCTCCGCGCCGGGAACGCTGGGTAAATTCGCCGTGTCATCAGAGCGCGCTCTTTAAGTAAAACATCCCCCCCGATCCGCCTCTACCGCCGCCTCCCCCGCGTTGGAGGTTTATTGTCCCGCACGCCGCGAAAGAGCCGTCGGCTGGTGAAGGTAGACAACTTTGCTTTAAAAAAGTAGGTTAACTGGAAAGCCTTCTTAAGGGCCCCATTTTGCGAAAAACCATCGTTGCTGCGGTTCTCAGGTCAAGGAAATCGCCGCCGCTGTGAAGGGCGCATAATGAGAAGGTAAACGATGCGATTCAAACCTTGGTTTTCAGAATAGCAGCGGAATTCACTAGTGCCTCCGCACACTGCAAGCACTGGAGCACGAGCGGTTGTTGTGGCGGCTGTTCTTTTTTACGTAGAACATACCTACTTCAAGGATGCGCCAGGAATCAGTAGTTTTAAGGTGTAATTGCGCGTAAAGCAGTCGGCACCAGCTAAAGATGCAAGCCTCAAAGTAAAATATTAAGCCAAAACTGCCCCATACCCAACTGTCGCTGCCTTTACCAGGTAAACTGCAACATACGGAGGCAGTATAGCACATGCTATCGGGGGATTATTGGGAAGAACAGTGCATATTTTGTGGGCCAGACGCCAGGACAATGCCTACCATAATTCGGAGGACCAGACCACAGGGATTTGTTTACCTTTATACCTTGGATCTACTTGGAATATGTTTACCTTTACCTTGGATTATGTTTACCTTTATACCTTGGATTTACCTTTATACCTTGGATAATTGAAACGTAATCACCTAAACCATGATAAAAATACGAAGTCACCCTTGTTTACAAACATAATGCGGAGAATGGACCCGAAGAACATTTTGCAGTAAACAATATGACTTAAGAAAAATGAAGTTCTACATATCTTACTAAAGGCCCCTGAGCGAAGCGTGGAAGCTTTCGGGCCTCAAAACTGCGTTAAAGTGAAGCCAAACTTCGCCGAAAGTACCTTGATGGCGACTTTTCCGATTTGGTGCGGGTTCATGAAAAAAAAAAACCAGCGCAAGAAAGACGAGGACGAGGAAAGCTACAAACACAGTGCAGCGCTCACAACTGAATGTTTTATTGAAAACAGTAAACGTATATACAAAAAACACCACGCATGTCAAATATTGTTCAATTCAAGAATGGATCAGAATGCAAGCTTACAACTCGTCAACCGACGCGTTCTTCAAGATTTCAGACTTCGCTTTTGTGCAATGTCGCAGATGGTTGGCTTATACAAGCTTCAGAATTTTTAGATATGTAAAATTGCTTTTACATTCACATTTGCTGGGCTGATATTACTCAACCTGGCGGCTATTGCTTTTTATATGTCTAAAAAGTTTGAAACTTGTCTAAGCCAACCTTCTGTGACCTTGTACAAAAGCGAAGTCTGTTATCTTGCAGAACTTGTGACTTGACGAAATGCAGGCTTGCGTAATGATCCCTTCTCAATCGAACTGTTTTGAAATTCGGGCTGTTTTGTGTAGGTATGTTTACTTTTTTAATTAAAAAATTCAATTTGTGAGTGCAGCGCCGTGTTTGTAGCCTTCCTCGTGCTCGTCGTTCTTGCGCTGGTTGTTTTTTCATCATGATCGCCGAAAGTGCGTCAAATAGATCGTCGAACATTCAAAAGTCTAATCGCAAACAAACAACCAACCCATGCGACGATTTTTCGCGCACTAAGCAAACACATCTACAAACGATCTGAATGTATTCCGATATGCGGTTTATGATATAAAGACATCTGTGTTCAAAGCAAAGCGCGTCTTTCCTTACCTTTCTTTTGTATGTGACAAAACGGCATGGTGTTCTGTTAAGCGTGACAAAACAGCACTGCGACCCAAAAGCAAAACGTCAAAACAGAAGCGGCAGAATAGTAAAGTGTCAAAACTGCACAAGCACAAAACAGCACGCCGGAAGTGTGACGGTTAAAATGGAGTACCGTCGTCGCCGAGAACTTGCATGCTATTAGTCAGTCTTAGTTTTCGCCCAACCAGCCAAGCCGTTTCCACTCAGTGACTAGTTAGGGTCTCTCAGACAATACAATGAGCAGACGCGGTTCAGCTGTTTGGACAAAAAACATTACAGAATGAGCCCATGCAGGATAGCTGCCCTCGCTGGCGTTGTTCCGGTGTGAGAGAGCAGTACCCCTAGATTTGACCCAACCGGTGACACAGTTTCCATTCACTAACTAGCCAGAGTTACTATTATCGATTAACAGTGACGGTGAATTGTCAGTGAGCGACAGAGATTTACTGGTTGGTTAAAACCAAACAGACTAATTTTAACCTAACCAGCCAAACCGCTTCTGGCCACAGTCAATCTGCATCATTGTTATCACACACGTTTTGTCGCTTTTCTGTGTTGTCGCGTGATGTTTTTTCCCTGCGCTCTTCCATTACAAAATGTTATGTTGGTGCTGTTTTGCGGCGTGCTGTCTTTACGGCTTGCTCATATGTTGTGCTAGTCATATGTTGTGGTAGAGCGTATAGTGTTCCGCGGGGTACATGCGGTTCATCAGTACGGGATGCTTGCGCATCCCGTACTGATGAACCGCATGTACCCCGCGGAACACTATACTCTCTGTCCGTTTTGCAAAAGAGAGAGGGGCACCCAGCCGCACATCTTGGCAGAGTGTACAGAACTCAAGACCCCCCCTCCTCCCTTTCCCCACAACCCCTGCAATCCCCAACCCCTTGAGCGATGGGAGGGAACCACCCCGTCTGGTGCCAGCGTGCACCACCGATTTCGTTTTGGGCTCAAGAAACGTTGATTCCTCCTCCTCCTCCTTGCGACGTCACTTCCGTGAGGAATATGACGAGAGTGAGATATCGGTGTACCCGAACACAAAACCCTCGTGTTAAAATACCCACGAAGGGAATTTACTGGGATTTGCAACTCAAACCGACGCGGTTCATAGGGCGTGAGTGGCATTAAATTCTGAACTCATGAGGAGCGCTCAGTGGTCCTCACACAGCGTGGCGCGAAATGGCAGGACAACCCCTGCGCATGTGCATTGGCGGCGACATTATCCATAGCCTGTGTGTCACATTCAGCAATATTCTTCACCAAGCCAGGCCTCTGTGCCCGGCGATGTGTATCGTACTGTGGTATTCTTTTGACTCCATAGCGTAAAGTATACCTCGGAAGTGTAACCATCAACATAGTACGCGGCCACCTTGGGTGATACTTCGTTCAAACATGGTCACAAGTCCGCCATTTCAGGTGTGATGTCAGACTCTAAGCGCGTTTTTATGCTGCGTGCACGTAAAAGGGATCTAAAAGTACGAATACCTTTGCTTCCAAATAAAATGCTTATAATGAAGAAAAAGAACAGTCCACGTACAAATATTCGAAGTATTTTGACACAAGCACAGCACTGCTGGTACTCCAAACACAGGCGGAACATCGCAAAATCCGACGCTGCCAAAACCACCATCGCACTACACAATTATAAATGCGATTCCAAGCAACACATTCGAAATCGCGCCCGTATGCACCAAAGATCAATAGAGGGCCCGTGAGGAATTACCCGAACAACTCGGAAACATACCCTGCAGCAATACTCGAAAAATTCCATGCATCTAAAAAATTAAAATGACCCTCAATGGCATTTAGTTTGCATATACAAAGTTCGCATTCCTATCTCCTTATCGATTCTGAGGTTTCCTTGGGTTTGTTATAAGTTTTTGGGCATTCCTCAAGCAATTAGTGGTTATTTGCCAAAGAAGGCCATCATCATAATCATCATCATCATCATTGTGGTCATCATCACCCAAATGGCGGTCGGTAGCTTGGTTTTGCATTCCGAGACTTCACCATGAAAAAAGCCTGCAGAAAGTTGTCTCGCAGGCGAAATACCGTCTTCATCCTCATCACGATCGTGAGCGTGTTCGCGTTCTTCCAGCTGGGGAATTTTACAGCGCTGAAGGACTTGCTTCAGGACGAGAATCTGAAGCACATCGAATACTGGAGCCACGAAGTCGGTCAGGCTGCTCTACGTGAGGGCGAGCAGTATGAAGCGACGCGGCTTCCGCACCGCGGAGGCTGGGCCGTGGAAGCGCGCTGTCGTGAAGGCATCGATGTCCTGTTCTTCGTGCACGCCTGCTCACGAGAATGGAGACGGCGGGCGGTCCTGCGCGACACCCTCGTCGAGGAGGCGGCCGCGAGACGCTTCAACTGGGCCGCCGTGTTCTTTGTAGGTCGCCGTGCCAAGGACCCACTCCTCGACGCCTGGCTCAACCTTGAGGCGGACGCTCTTGGCGACCTGGTTTTGTTCCCGTTCGAAGACGGCTACAGGACCGTAACTCCCAAGTGGATGAACGGCATGATATGGGTGGCCGACCACTGTCCCAACGTGCCGGTGATCGTCAAGCTGGACGACGATGTCACCGTTCACCCGTTCAAGGTGAATGGCAATATGCCAACGAACATCAACGCTATATTCTTCAATGAAAGCCACACTGTTAACCAAAAGTTAAGGGCTCAGTTACTTGGGCCGTAGTTCATGTCTAGTCAAGAGTTTGAAGAGTCTAGTCAAGAGTCCATCAAATCTGCCACATCTTGTGTTTTAATGTTCTTCCGAAGATAATGGTCGTCGAGTGGACACTTCCCCAGAAAATAACATTCCTAGTCAATTACTTAAAAACCGCTATCACCATCCGTATTTGAACGGTTACGTATAAGTCAAACAAACGCTGCCTTCCATCTTTTGAAGATCGGCAAAACTCAGAGCGCAAAGCTCCGCCCCTGCACTCGCCTTCAGTCAGGGCATACAAACGGGGAAACCAGTGTGTATCAACTATTTAACCAAGAGAAATGCTTTCGCCTTCTCATCTCGTGGGAATATGCTTAGGCATACTCTTTAACCTTCTTTAACTCTTTAACCTTGAGGTCACGCCAAAGCGTGACCTCAAGAAATACGTCCGTTGCCGTGTTGTGGGCAGACATGAGTGGTACGTTTGTCATGTTATTGCTTAAATTTTAATGGGAAGGCATTAGTTTTTCCAGATTGTGCAAAACCGCAAATTGAGTCGGCGTCAGAGGCAAGCCTCTAAACACACGTCACTGCAGAGCGTTTCACAAAGTGTGCGTCGAATTGCAAAACCAAAAATGGGAAGGTAGGCTGAACGATGCCCGCACATGGGCAGAGCCCCTTCGAAAGTGGCGAGTGTTTCAAGCACATGCCCCAAATATCAGTACTGCGAACGCATCGAGTAACTTCAGGTTTCCAAGTCCCATACCCACTATCAGCCCTGCTAACGCCTGATTAGTCATTTCCGATATCTTGTTCTCATGCTCATAAATCAGGAGTGCTAACACGTGATGAGTCGCTTCTGGGTTCTTATTCCATATTAAGGCTTTCATTACGAATTTGTAATATTTCATATTCTGACGGCCATCTAGGGGCCGACATAAGCAGTCACACAAATATTAAGGTTCCTAGACCAAAAACTGCAATTCAGACCCGATGTCACGTGCTGGAGATACGCATGGCAGGTAGGGAAGGGTTTTCTGCCATTTGACTCTGCGCATTCCAAGAATGTCAAGCGGATATTGTCAAACACTGCCCTGACCTTGGCATCAAGCCGATAATATTACCCTGGGATGTAGAGGAGCTTCGATGGATTGTTTGCATGTTTTAACGAGCCGATGCAACGAGGGTGAGAAGGCGCGCCGTAGTGTAGGGCTCCAGGTAATTTTGACCACCTGAGGATCTTTAACGTTCACCGTAGACTCGTACAGGGGGATGTTTGTGCTTTTCGCCTCCATCAGAAAAGCGGCCGCCGCGGTCGGGAATCGAACCCGCGTCCTCCTGCTCAGCAGCGCAAGCCCTCAGCCACTGAGCCAACCCGGCGAGTTGGAGAGGAGCTTCACAGAGAAAATTCCGAAACTGCCCAATCCAGGCTATCCGAATGTGGTCCTGGTGTCGATCTGGGAGTCGTTGCTTGAAAAGATAAAAAGAAAAAGAATTTGTTTTAGTTGAGGAAACCAATTAGGCAAAACAAAGTAGGGGAGCAGAAGAAATTATTTAGTTAGTAAGTTCGAGAGAGATAGAAAAGCCAGCACCTTCGCCCCGAATGATAAGATTAGAGCGGAGAAGACAGTGGGAGGACCAATTGATTAAACCTGTTTTCCAAGTACCTTTTTCGTATAAAGGAGCACCGTCGGCAGGAGAGGAAAACAAGCACATATGCTGCACGCACGTCCGAGTTCATTGTTCAGAAACTGACGCTTGAACTTTGCGTCGGCCCCATTGAAGTTCTGCATTTTTGCAGCTAGACACCTGCGTCTGTCGGCAGAGTTGCCCGCTTCGCAGAGCGCGAACCTCGTACTTTTGCCAGCAAGTCGCTTACGCTCAGCTTCGATGACGCGAACGGATTCGTCAGCAGCCCTTTCTTTCTCACGGAAGGCGTCGCGTGAGCTCCTGGGTCGTGTGCATTCCTTTGCGGCCTGGTTTTTTTTACAGCAAAGCTTTATATGGCCTCGGATTCTACAGAAACAGCTGGCTAGCGCCGCATCTTTTCAAAGTGCTACGAGTTGTGCCGCGCCTCCGCCAGATGGCGCCACGGGTCCTGCGACCGAGAGAAGACGCAGTGAAACATCCCCCTCGCGAGGGGCACGATCAAATGCAGAGCATTTCCGGGGGCGCACGACGTTAAGTAGTTTGCGTTACGTTAATGTTGTTGCACTTGTGGCAACTGCTGACGAGAGAGCGCTCGTCAGCAGTAATTTGAATGAGTCAACGATATAAGGCGCGTTCATAGCGTCCCATTCTGTGTCGGCTTTGTGGCGCAGTGGGTAGAGCACCATGTACATTGGGTTCCGCCCGCAGGGTCGAGGGATCGAAACCGGGCGCCGGATAGTATTTTTTTATATAGCAGGGAGGGGTGCTGACAACGACGTTGCGGACTACGGACGTCAACGCGGGTGACATCGTGAGTCTGAAACGCTCTGCATTTAAAAGTACGCAGGGGTCCTAGAGAGGCTACTGACAGGAGCAAGATTATGGTTGTGCCCTATCTGCACGGAATCACACATTAAGAAGATAGCAGCCAGAGAGGGGGAGACAGTTGTGTGCTCAGCTCCAAACAAAGGGTATGCCAGGCGCCGCCATGTCAATCATCCAATGATAGAGAGCCATTTCATTGCACAACTAACGACTGTAACAAGTGCGCAGCATGCGTGCAGGGGGTTGTATACAAGCTACCTTTATCGTGCGGGAAACGCTACACTGGCCAGACCTGCCCTTCTATCAACAATAGAGTTCGATAGCACAAGGTGGCAACAAAGACGTTCCGCCAGGTCACTTGGCCACGCACTGGCGAGATTGCCCCAAGTAATGACGCCATGGAAGTGTGAAGGGGACTTCCATGGCGTCATTACCATGCATAAAAACAGTGATATGCTCGCGCGCGAAATAATCGGAGCAATGGAAATTGAAGAAAACATCGACGATTGTGTTAAAACAGTGTCGGTTGCGCTAACGGATAAACGTTTTATGCGCAGTGTTATAATCACTTAGACCACTTGGCTAGAGGAGTGTATAAATGTACAGGGCGAGGCGTAATAAAATTCATTTGGTAGTGTCAGCGCTTGTGCTTCGTCTTTCGTCTTTGTCTATGTCCTGAGTTAACTTGAGGCTGACCAGTATTTAATCAATTGTTATCGGACAAGCTCAGATTCTGCCCATGCTAACACCTGAAGAGGTAGCTACGGTTTTTTTTTATTCTGGTACCCGCATATCTCTGCTGCTAACGCCTGACGACTGACTTCCACTTTCTCATTCCTACATCTCAGCTTAGCCAGTACATACAGACGGAGTTGCCCCGGGAGCCCGCACGCCTGCACTGCTGCGTTATGGTTGGCCAGCCAGTGGACAGGCAAGCAGGTATCCGCTTTTTCGTGAGAACGGACGACGCCCCAATGAACGAGTACTTCACTTATTGTTCCGGCCAGGCCGTCATAATGACCTTCAACGTCATGCGAACGCTCCTTAGAGGGTCATCCAAGGTATATCCATACCCCACGGTAAGGCCTCTTGTCGCCTTTGCGTGCACTTACCCCAAAAGCGACACTTCTACTCTTGAACATACAAGCTCGAAATTCAGACTTTTTTCGTGTGTACGCTCGAATATGTACGCTCGAATAAGTTGCGGAAAAGTAGATGTGCTTACTTGGGCTGATCTATTCCGCTAGATAAAACAATCTCTGCTTCTTCTGCATGTACTGACAGAGCTGCTACATGACAAGGCAGGAAGAATGTAACGTTGAGCTTTTAATAAGTACTGTCAAATCACCATAAACATGCCTCTGTTCTGCTAAAACCACCAGATGAATATAGTGGCAAGAAAGGAGCTTAACGTTTGAGGTAATATTTGGGTGCCAGACGTTCGGTTTGGGAGAGGGGGAGGGGCGTACATAGCGAGTCATTTTTTTAATATTGGAGCGTTGCTCAGTAGCAACAGCCCTGTTTAAAGCCACCAAGTGTAAGTTATTACCATTACAGCCACGGAGAGTGTGTCCAATTTGCGGTAAGCCTTCTCTTCAGGTGGGAGTACTCGTCGACGCACCCACGTTTTACCACACGTCGACACCCGCACTAACGGGAAAAATGTTTTTTTTTCAGCGTTTTAAAGTCTTTATTCTGTGAGAATTGTTGGGGGAGGGCACCTGACGACGTTGAGTCATCCAGCGTTTGTCATATACAGCCTGCGGAGCTTACACGCTCGAATAAGTTGCGGAAAAGTAGATGTGCTTACTTGGGCTGATCTATTCCGCTAGATAAAACAATCTCGGCTTCTTCTGCATGTACTGACAGAGCTGCTACATGACAAGGCAGGAAGAATGTAACGTTGAGCTTTTAATAAGTACTGTCAAATCACCATAAACATGCCTCTGTTCTGCTAAAACCACCAGATGAATATAGTGGCAAGAAAGGAGCTTAACGTTTGAGGTAATATTTGGGTGCCAGACGTTCGGTTTGGGAGAGGGGGAGGGGCGTACATAGCGAGTCATTTTTTTAATATTGGAGCGTTGCTCAGTAGCAACAGCCCTGTTTAAAGCCACCAAGTGTAAGTTATTACCATTACAGCCACGGAGAGTGTGTCCAATTTGCGGTAAGCCTTCTCTTCAGGTGGGAGTACTCGTCGACGCACCCACGTTTTACCACACGTCGACACCCGCACTAACGGGAAAAATGTTTTTTTTTCAGCGTTTTAAAGTCTTTATTCTGTGAGAATTGTTGGGGGAGGGCACCTGACGACGTTGAGTCATCCAGCGTTTGTCATATACAGCCTGCGGAGCTTACACTGCGCCTACTTTATATTTCCTATACCGTACAGAAAAAATGTACTTCTTGCAGTATGCAAAGCATGAATGAAAGACGATGATGGGTTGCACATTACGTAACGCTGTTTAAAACGTACGTAAGCGCCATTACTTACGGGAAAACACGAGTGCAAACAACTATTGCTTCCGACAATTTTACGCAAACATTTCTCCATTTGCAAGAAAATTGTCTCTTCACTTCTATGTGCATGTCTTCACAGAACTTCCCCGTCAAGCCTCTACTATCCTCCGCTATCCTGTCAACTCATCCCCTCCCGTGGTGTTCCTAACAGGATAAATACAATGAGGGTTTTTTTTAATTCAATTCATTTTTCCTGGCTTCCACAGTTCGCGCTGGATCAATTGGAACCATTCGATTTTGGTGGACTTGCAATACCGCCTCGAGGTGTAGTCTTGGGTTTAAAGCTCTTTTTGTATATTTTCGTCTAAATATGGTTTTTAACGCGTATTTTCATTTGATCCCGCAAAGACAAAGCACATTTGCAGTCTCTGATAAAAGCACGCTGCCAGGGCCATCTATGAATTGATGGTTGGCCTTCAATGTGCTGATGTTTTCTTTTTTGATGTACGAATGCGTTTTCCAGATTTAGCGATTTCGAAAGGTTTTGGATGGGCAAACTTCCCGCTCCAAAATTTGGTTTTACCGTTTCGGCAGCGTGGCTGAATTGAAGGTTAGACACTCAGACATACGGACCGACATTTTGTCGTTTAGGTAGGCCCCCGAAGAGTATCTTCTTTAAAAGACCTGCCTTGATGGCACGACTTCTACGAAAACGGTTGGCGCGAATTGATGCCGAGCTGACTGACACTTTCGTGGTTTTAGGCCAGAAAAAAAGATACATAAGAAAGAAGGGTGAGCTTCAAAATGGCAGCAGAAGTGACGGATGCGCTTTCGAAACAGAAGAGACTCCAGTCGCATTCGGCTCATGCAAGAGGCACCGCTTGGGCACTAAGCTCATCCTCCGTGTACAAACATCGTCGGTGTGAAGACTGGAGCTGCAGCCGTCTTGGGCCCAGTTTCCCTGCTTTTACATGGACGAAACGTTCCTTCATATTGGTCCAAGGGGCCTGTCTTCTTGAGGAGGGAGGAATGTGAGGTGTACATAGCATCCTCTCTGGCAACCCATACCAACCCCTTTTTTTATAGTTTACTGTGTCACGACACGGTTGAGTATGTGTCGAGCCATAAAAAGATAAAACGACGCCCACGTGACAACAACAGCGGCATGGCTGGCGGCCCTGGTCAGCTTATCCCTTCATAATCAGCGCTCACTGATCCAGAGGGCTAAGGCAGCAGTCGTTGCATCTCTAGACCTGGTCCTCTGGTTCGACCTAGGCATCCTATTTTAAGTGCAGAATACTTTAAGGGCCCGAGTTATCGTCATAACTACTACAGGATAATGGTGTCACGCGCCAATACAGGGGCTTCGAAAAGGTAACCGTTTCCGCTAGTCGGGATAGGCCTCCTGCGCTGCCCAGGGGGCGCTGCGCAAGCGGCTTCCGGGCAGTACTTCCGGGTAGTACAAAGCAGCGCGGGTCCCATAGGATCCCGTGTTGACAGAAGCAAAATGAGCTCGACGCTCCCGATTATTTTGCGACGTGGTCACCAGCTCATCCCCGACGCGTCCGATCTATTTCAACGATCAACTTGGCATTAGGGGAAAAGTCATTGCAGCGCTAAACACGTTTACAGCGCCGACGAAAGTGCCGGGACCGTGACGGCGTCTGCTACTCGCAGGTTCACCGATCGATGGCCGTACGAAGTGAAATTTTAAGTGAAATTTCTAGTTTAAACTAATACTCTAGGTGACAAAGACTTCTCAAAAACAGCCGATCAAAAAATAAGAGTGACGCAATCGGCGATGCTCGCGCTTTAAAAAGCCAGCGAGTCCGGCGGACCGCAGGCTCGCGTGCTGCGGTGCGCCGCTCTTTTGCGTACCTGCACACTATGCGTGCGCGTTCATTAAACAGTGCTCGTTTGCGTCGCCGTTACGAATACATGGTGCAGCGTTAGCTTGCCGTTTTGTTGCGTGTTTCAGTGACAAAATGCCGCGACCGTAATGAGCGTGAAATCTGTTTTGCGATTCCGAAATTAGTGGCCGTAAAACAAAGTGGTCGGGAGAACTAAAAGGCCGCTCGCTTTCCTTGTTTGCTCTCACTTTACTTAATTACGCTCTTGCAGCATGCATTCCCAGTTCGCACTTAATAGCCTAGAATGAGGGTCAGCCACGGCCAAGTACCATGCAGCCGACAAGGCGGAGGGCTGGACGGCAAATCGGGGGGAGGAGGGGGGGGGGGAGGAGGAGGAGGGGGGCTTTGAATGCAAAGAGAAAAAATTCAGTGAATTTCTAATAATATTTCACAATAATCTGGCGAAGTGTGAAGATAGGGGGGGGGGGATTCAACTGGAGGACGCCAATTCTCTATTCTTGTCTCTGTTCTCTGTTCGTGTCGGCGTTCAGATTCGACGACCCCTGCACTAGAAAACCAACACAGTCAGTGATGATCGTATGTAAATATTCGGGCCCCCGCGGCGTGTATGCGGCTGTGTTATGTGATGTTATAGAAGTACACATCTCCGCAGGCAGCGGGCGTGTGATTTGATGCATGTTTTGCGTCCTTTAATTTGTTTATTTGGCGCTATTGCCCCACCTACTCGCTAGTATATATGTACCCTGCCGTTCGTAAATCGTGCGGCGTTAAACATTACGCAAGAATCATTTATTTTGCGAAAATACGAAACAAAATTTCCACTCGTTTCAAAGGCGGTGCCAGGCCAGCAGTGTCAGCTGAGTCGACTGCGCAATTCTTGCGTTCGCTTGCATGCTCCCGCTGAAGCAACCTTTTGCAGTTAGCTCAGGATATAGGATGAGAAGCGTTCCGTGTTTATGCTACTCGTGAACTTTCCTTTGTCGACCGCACCCAAGAAGAAAAAACTAACTGTCGTCAAACAGTTAAACCACCCGACCTGGCGATACTGTCCCACGCCGCGACCACCGCGACATCTCGCTCAAAAGAAAGCCGGCAAATCGGCTTCTTTTAGCGGATATTATTTTGTTTAGCCTCGGCAACTACTTTAAGGGCTATTTCATACAGTATCACGTCATTTAAACACGCCACGAAGCGCCACAACCAACTTTCTATCTGGCTTGTAATTTAAGACACATGGAGGGCGGCGAGGGTCGTCTGCTTTTGTACTACCCAGAGGCGTCGGCCGCTAGGGGCGCTGCATGTCGCCAAAACTCCAGCGCAGGAGGCCTATAGAACCTGCTCTCTCGCGTAACTAAGCTCATTTCGGCCCCATCAGGCCGCCGAACCTCACGTTACTCACATGGTAAGTGTCGGGGGTGGTCTCTGTGCTGCGCCACTGCCACGGAGGTTGCTTTTGCTTGGCGACAAAAAGTACACGGTAATATAAAATAGGAAAAACGCCATGAAATATCGCATTATTGCCCTTAATGAAAAATCAATCAGACGGCCTCTTGGTGGGCCTTTTTCTGGGGCTTCACCGCCCTCTTTTGACAGCTTTCGCTAACAACGCCAGGCTGATACTGAAACTAGTCCCCAGATGGCGCCACAGCCCGTCTGGCGAACGACTACTCCAAATTTCGGTAGCTTCCACAATAAATGGAACTGCTTTCTCTTTGCGCCGCTTTCCATTCCACACTTTCCCTTGCCCCCCAAAAACGTCTTTTCATCCATACAAACAGTTGAAGCTGGAATTACGCAAAGGTGCGAATGTTTCCACAATTTCGCGTTTCTTCTTCCCGGTCAACACAGGACGACGCGTACGTGACCGGAGACCTCGCGCTGCTCCAGGGAGTAGGCCACGTCGACATTAGTCGCTTGTACTTCTACGAACCCTCTCGAGAATCAAACGGAAGCTGCCTTTTCGTCGGCGATTGCATCTTCATGCACTGGCAGGTTGTTGCACATGGGAAGGCCATTCAAGAAGTCGCGCGGACCCTGGACGCTCGCTTCTACTGGTCTGTCCTGCTCTCGGACCGAAAGGTGCACGCTGGAGTGTGGCTGGACTTATCGTCCAGGCTGAAGTCCCGTGACTATGCACTTGCTTTCCAAGAGACGAGGGAACTGCTGGTCAAACGCAACACAATTGATAAAGCGCAACAAGCGGCTCTGCCGTCTCCCTAGAGCACGTCGAATTTTCTCGAAAGATTTTCTTCTTGGACGCTGACCGAAAATAGGGCTCTACCAAACAAGCGTAGTTCGGTGCTTGACAGTGCATATGTGTATCTGCTGGCCTGCATGTAAAAATAAATCTGACTGTGATTACATACGTCACGCCTCATTGTCATGTCCTGGAGCATGCCTTGTGGGAAAATGGCATTATTATTCCTACCCATACAAATTCCTGTTGCTAACCGGTGGGTTGATATGCGAAAGAGATTTCTGTCTGCTCAATACGAAAGAGAAGATTCTCACCCGCGCACAGTGACATTCATTGTACAAGTACTTTATAGTTTCAGCAACAAACGTATCATCGTTCCTTATTCTTATAAAGTGACAGACCTAATATTTGACGGCAAAATATTAGGGCACCCACTCTGGGCAGGAGTTTTTTGTCTTGGTAAGTAATACCCCTGTTATACGCGCTCTTTGAATCGCGATTGAGTCGGTCCGCATCGGTCGCTGCTACACGGCAGTTTCAATTGCGATCGAGCCCGATCCTGCTTAAACCAAATCCTCCTTTCCAAAATGCTATAAAGGTTTCCAAGCGCGAACAGGCGAAAGCGGTGATACTCTTGTTCCCGCTGAGTAATCGCACAGAAGTTGACATCAACTAATGCCCCAAATTGTATTTAATAACTTGATCCAAATAATTGTGAGGCAACATTTATATAGTTACGTATGCCTACGACTACGGAAATATCCCAGACGCCGGGCGCGAAGCCCATTTTTCGGTGCCACATGGCGTACGTGAGTTTAACGGGTGCCACTTCATCGTTATTGAAACGTGCCGTGTAGCATTGGCGGTGCGTCGGGCACGCTCGAAAATTCAATCGCGCTTCCCTTCAATCCGGATAGAAAGTTCCCTTGTGACAGGGGTAGTACAGAAGTAGCCGACTAGGCAAAGGCTCTCAGGGGCATTTTGAAATTAGCACAACTTTAGTACCACACCTTAGGAATATCGGAAGCACTTTTAGAATACCTGAGTATGTCCTTACAACACGCTCATTGCCCCATGTGTAGAGGTTAACCGTAGGTTTAAAAGTACGTCAGATCTGAATGGCCAAGCGGATGGCAGGAAAAATTCTATTCTTTGTCCTTTATGCTAGAATGGTAGAACTCGAAGAGCTAGAAAAATTGTGTTATTCCCGTTAAAACAAAACAAACAAATTTTGAGACTTCATTTCTTTTTAGGAACTTGTTCGGTGCCTGCGGTATCTTGTTTGGGTTTTTACAACCTACTTAACAATAGCTGTGTAAAACAGAATCAATTTAAAGTGGCTACGCCCAGTCGTCTTCGGAAGCTTATCCCCGCATGTGTATCTCGGTTCCGATCTCCGCATGTGTATTTCGGTTCCGATTCCTTACTTTTATTAAGTGTTAATTATTTTCTGTGTGTTTTTGGATGAACCAACAAAAAGGAGAAAAAAACGGGCGCAGTTGCGGTTTCTGGTATTTTCTCAGTGGGGCAGTTAGGACAATTTTAAAAAGAGAATGTCAAGAAGGCCGAAATGCTCCTGGAAAACTTGGTCTCGGCGTAATTGCAGACAAAGCCATTCACTAAATCCGGGAGAAGAGATAGGACGAAAGGTAACAGAAAGAGCCCATTTTGCTCCATTGCAAGGAAGAAGTAAAGAAGTGAGGTGAAGGCTGAATTATGAAGGTTCAATTCACGACTTAAATCGATATCCGGTCGAGGCGCAAATCGGTTGTCACTCGGGGAGCAACTTGGATGTCATATCAAGTACCCGCACTCCGCACTATTGCCATCATCCCCGTAGTGGAGATGCTGCCATTTTTCTTCAACTGTGAAGTTTTTGAGGAAGTTGTATAGCTTTCTTTTGTACCCGAACGGCTGCATTGAGGTGCATGTCAGACATTCCGTCGATGATAATCTTTTATAGATGGCCCGCTAGCACTACCTGGTGTACTGGAATTACAACAGAAGCACGCACTCACACTTAACAGCTACATCATGAAATGTTGCTAAATACGTGATCTCTCCTCGCTTGTGGCCATCATAATATGCCCACTCCACACTCCGCTTACGAAGCAAATTTATGCTTTGATATTGGTTTGGACTTTAAATACAGGCCGCAGCCTTCGCATCGCACTAGTTCGCATCGTCTTTTTTCTGGCGAAATGGCTACAGCTGTTGGAGCACCCAAACGCTTTCAGAAAATATAAGTTTATCCCTAACATGTACCTTATTAAATCAGAAAATATGGCGCTAAAGGTACAGAAAAATGGGCTAAAGATACTCCAAAAAAAGGATGTCTGCTTAAAGAAGGCAATGAATGATTGCAATAGCCCCGAAGTTCTTAAGAAATCTCTAGTAAATAAACTGACCTAACTTGCGGAAAAAAATCTATAGCATGACATCATTCCTAAGGATGCAGTGAAAATCAACAGCATTAGTGGGCGTTTTTTATTAACTAGCCTTAGATAGTCTGTGAGAAGTCCAAGGACTGCCCTCGGTTTAGGGGCCCCGTTTAAATACATAAGAAAATCGAGTTCCAGATGGCAACTCGGGCAGTCCGTGGGCCTCCCGGGACTCATAATGTAGGAGTCCCTGTGTTGAATTGTCGGACGGGTATGTGCTTGTTCCGCACACGTTGTGTTAGGGATGACGTCCTGGCGGGCCTCATTCGTCGTGTTTTGGTGTCCGCGGGTTTGGGAAGGACCTCTAGCCCGGTGTATAGGCCAAAGCTGGTTCACAGGTCGGTGGCTTGGCTCGTGTCCTGGCCACTGCTCGTGGAAGGGATTCGGAGGAAGAATAACTGCTGCAACTCTCGCTGGAAGACACCCTACTCATCAAGAAGAATCTTCGATGCTCCACGCGTGCCCTTCTCCCTCCGCGTGGGTCTGGCCTTCCTGGCGGCTTAACCCACCGTGAAGAGGTCGTGCTTCGAAGAATCCGCCTGGGCGTCGCTTTGACGCCTGCTGTGCGAGCAACGTAGACTTCTAGTCTTGCAGATCTCTTCTCGACCTGCCCCTACTGCCCTGCTCCTGTTGCTGCGGTGACATTGGAACACTTGCTAGGGACGTGCGCAGGGCTTCAATCAACCCGAGCTCGACACATGGGGCCCACAGGGCATCGCCCAGGCCAACCTCCCGATATTCATCGGTGGACGCACGGCCCACATTAGAAGAAACTGGTGGAATTTAATTCCGAAACTTGACTCTATAGTTTCCTGTTCTGTGCCCGCCTGACATTGTGTGTTTTTTTCTTTTGTTTCCTTGCCTTCTGTGTCGTACCCCTGTTCTGTTTTGTATATTGCTTTCCTGTTACCTATGCCCTGTGGCCAAATGGCGCAATTAAAAAAAACTTCGGGGACTTTTTTGCACGTCCAGATGGTCGGCGCCAATGTGGCCGGTTCTGTCCAGAATTTGCACACTGCTGGGGCCATTCATAAATCGGTTTTAAATGAACAGTATTATTTTTTATCTCACGTACAGTGGAGATAATTTCGGAGGACTACTGGCAATGGTGAATTCTCGAGGAAGGAGAGGAGGACAGTTGTCATCATGAAAATATTATACTTGCCGTAAAACAAGTAGTGTTGTGCAAGAGCGCTCAGACCAAATTCACTTCATCTGGCGACGCACGACGGCAGGGCCGATTCGTGCCTCTGTCAGACTGACCACGGCAGACGGGCCCCAACTTGCTGGCGCCGCAGAAGCGCCTCTCCTTTTAACTTCTACACGGCTGGCCGGAGTCATGCCTCGGACAAACGGCCCACGGCAAACGCGCAGCGACATGTCTGGGGAGGGTGCCGCTATATCGCTTTCCCTTTCCCCGTTGTGGCGGCTCGGCGAACGCAACCCCTTCACCTTCATTCGTCGGATTCAAACTTCGGCTAGCGAGAGTCCTGATTGGAGCGATTCAAACTGCTCGCTGCTACAACGGACTTCTGGGGGTATAAAGCCCTCCCGGAAGCACAGCGAGGTTGGCCCTTTTCGGAGGCGCCGAGTTGAGACGTGCTGTCGCCTTAATGCGAGCATTGTAACGCTGTTGTTAGCCTTGTATCTACTGTATATAAATGTGTCTGCAACTTTTTGTCGGCTGAAGAACTTCATCGCTCTGCTCTGCGCCGCGTCGATAGCGGACGGAGCGAGGCAACGTCCCTACACCGGTGACTGCGCTCCGATGGCCAGTCGCAACAGTGGTGGCTGTGGTGGGATGCACCTGTCCCAACTGTAGTCATCTGTGCGATGCACTAAACACGTTACACGTACGTTTTCTTACAATCTTCAGGTGGTTATTTTGTGCCCTTATCATTCAAAAAGGCGCAACGTGTCGATTGACGAAACAAGCCCACCTAATCACCGGCTCTCACTGCTACAATACCGTGTTAACTGGCGTGGGTAGACACTCTGATGATTCTGCTACAACAGAAGCAAATTTTTTTGTCATGCTTTGGGCGTTTTGGCGCCACTCGCCACTGTATCTTGTATGTGTTTAGGTATGATGAAACAAACATTCTATGGCACTTATAGGTTTAGGAACCAGGAAGAAAAGTTTCACATACAAGGAGCGCGGGTGACTGAACCCACTGAACCCCATGTTATTTGCCATAGATTACGTAACAAAAAAAGACGGTGTAAGAGCAACCCCACCAGCTTGATTGCTATGCCTTGACCGTATTCGCGTTGCATCCACAAAACTGGTGCGCAGAAATAATTATTGAGTGATGGAGTGT
This sequence comes from Haemaphysalis longicornis, assembly GCF_048455015.1. Classification (NCBI taxonomy): domain Eukaryota; kingdom Metazoa; phylum Arthropoda; class Arachnida; order Ixodida; family Ixodidae; genus Haemaphysalis; species Haemaphysalis longicornis. Next base: position 74,478,906 of record NW_027526225.1, on the reverse strand, counting down.
AACTGCAACATAGCGACCATCTCTTCATCGCTGTCTCTTCCTCCCCACTCCTCGCCCTGACTGTTTACGGAGTGGGCTACACCTCATCGAAGCGGCAGCGACCGGTGGGCCGAGAGGAAGGCAATGCCGCGGAAGTCTGGTCGTCAGCGCCCTCGGTGACCTCACGCGAGTGACCCCTCCCCCTTTTGCCCTATAACAGCTGTGATGGCGAAGCCAGCACTGACCGGACGGATAATCTGTCGCGCAATATTACCGAAATAGCTTTATAACAGGCGGGGGCACGAGTGGCCTGAGACTGGGTAGCTGTACGCGACAAGGTCATCTGAAGAGTCACCGAAATGAAAGAAAAAGTAAAAAGCACCACAAATGCGTAGAAATTGTCTGTGTCTCTCACTGGACTGCGTTGTTCCACCAAGTGTAATCGCTCAGTGTACAGCAAAAGAACTAGGGCCCGTTACCATGTGATTCATTGTGAGGCTAACAGACTCCGACAGCTGCGGCTGTACTGGGAGCTGTTGCACAGGGTGGCGGTATCGTAACACGGATAATACATCACCTTTACCTAAGCTTCTCTTGGCCCACGCCCTCCGTGCGCAACATGTAAACACCCTGCACTCCACGCGGCCTCTCCAGCCTTCTCAAGGAGCCCAGCTGTTTTGGGTCGAACTGTCCGTATTTGAGATGTCCCAATCTACAAACACCCCACCCACTTCCCCCACTTGGCATAGAGTGTTCCTGCCAAAATAAAATCTACCTCCTTCGCCTCCATGCAGAAATATCAACCGGAGTCAAACACCTGAATTGCGCTCTTTGTGTATACCAAGATTGCACTGGGTGAAGCACATGCTCGAGCGTGGGCATGTGACGCATGACAAGAGCATCTCAACTTTATCCAATTGTCTTAAATTTATCTTACGTGGTAGCGTCGCTAGTTAATTTTCGTGCTACAAACGAACCAATCACACAGTTCATATAAGGCATGTGGCAGCAGCAGCTGATGTCGATCTTCACCTTCCCCGTTCCAGCTCTAATTATTATAGATAGACAGTTGGGAGTGGTCCAAGAGGATTTGTAATAATCATGGGCTGCCCACTGCAAGAACATCTCGAGTAATACAATAAACCTACATTGGCGTAGTTTTTTAGAAAGATTTCTTTTGTATTTGGTATGCCAAAGCTCCCTTGCTGGTCTCTTTACATGCACATGCGGATACCTTTTGACCTCTCCGGGTTTTCTACCATTACCCTCTTTCAAGATTATTGTACTTACACAACAAGAGCCTTGCGCTCATGTGAGAAGGGGATCGGTCTCAAACGAGCTTCGAGTGCTAGATTACAAGCAATCTATGCATCTCAAACAATACACGGTCTGGACTTGCTAAAGAGCAATCTGCCGCTATCAACATTGCAGTATTTTCTTATAATGTCCGCCTTTCCTACCCGGACACCGTTTCACTCTGGTTTTCATGCACAAAAGGCTAAATGAAATTCTCTCGGACAGTGCATTTCGATTTCCTTCGCCTCGCCTGCTTCAGGTGCTCTGAGGCGTGCCCACCTGGGCGATACGTTATCAGCCCTCTGTTCAACTGTTATTATTTGTCTATGTATAATGATTCTTAGGACATCAAGCGTGTATATATATATATATATATATATATATATATATATATATATATATATATATATATATATATGTATATGTATATATATATATATATATAGCAAGTTCTCTTTGCTGAAACGTAGGCCACAATCGTGCTTTTACCTTGTTCGAAGTTTTTCTTCTCTTATATATATATATATATATATATATATAGACTGAAAAGATAAAAACTCACACAGAGCGCGACAAAAATAAGGTTAGTAGAGACAGAGACAAACGAGAAAGACTTAGAAAATAAAAATAAGTTTACTGACGTTTCAGGAAGAGGACTCCCTTTCTTCAGATATATATATATATATCTGAAGAAAGGGATATATATATATATATATATATATATATATATATATATATATATATATATATATATATAACACATAAATAAGGGTTGGCAGTCAAGAAAACCTCGGAAAGAAAATTGACGTTGTGGTAGGTCATTGAAACAGATAAAGAATTTGGAAAGACAGAAAGAAAGCGGAGAAAAAATGCCCGGCAGGTGGGAACCGAACCCACGACCTCCAGAATACCGGTCTGGTGCGATAACCACTACGCTACCGGCGGGGCGATTCCCCCCCCCCCGCTTTCTGGGGTACTTATGTCATGTAATGTTTTCCTGTGCTTGGAGGTGGTAGCCTGCGCCACTCTTCTCAGGGTGAAGGGGACCTTCTTTTTAATCCCCGTGCCGTGACTCGAGTGTCTACGACATGTCGAGAGTGGTCAACCAGCGTTGAATCCTCTTAAGCTCCCTATGGCACCAAGACTGCCAGAACAGAGGCCCTCGCTATGCATGTAGCGAATCAGAATAGGAAATGAGGGGCTCGTAGAAATAACACAGAAATAAGGGTTGGCAGTCAAGAAAACCTCGGAAAGCAAAGGGAAGGTTCTGGTAGGTCATTGAAACAGATAAAGAATTTGGAAAGAAAGAAAGAAAGCGGAGAAAAAATGCCCGCCAGGTGGGAACCGAACCCACGACCTCGGGCTATTTTTCTCCTCTTTCTTTCTTTTTTTTCAAAATTCTTTGTCTGTTTTCTGTTTCAATGACCTACCACAACCTCCCCTTTGCTTTCCGAGGTTTTCTTGACTGCCAACCCTTATTTCTGTGTTATTTCTACGAGCCCCTTATTTCCTATTCTGATTCGCTGTATATATATATATCACATTGTGCCTCACTGAGTGAGACAAACGGTATGATGACGATGATGATGATTATGATGGTGGTGCTGGCGCTTACCACCCCGAAGTGCAGGGAACGAAAAATACCTTATGATAAGTACCCGAGAAAGTGCTGGGGAAACAGCCGCGCCGATAGCGTACGGTCATCGCACCAGACCAGCATTCTGGAGGTCTTGGGTTCGGATACCACCCGGCGGGCATTTTTTCACCACTTTCTGTCTCAACAAATTCTTCATCTGTTTCTATGACCTACCGCATACTCCCCTTTGCTTTCCACCCTTATTTCAGTCTCTCTCTTTTTCTATATATATATATATATCACGGAAATAAGGGTTGGCAGTGAAGAAAACCTCGGAAAGCAAAGCGGAGGTTGTGGTAGGTCATTCAAAGAGATAAAGAATTTGGAAAGAAAGAAAAAAAGCTGAGAAAAAATGCCCGCCAGGTGGGATCCGTACCCACGACCTCCAGAATACGGGTCTGGTGCGATAACCACAACGCTACCATTGGGGCGATTTCCCCCCCCTCCCCCGCTTTCTGAGGTATTTATGGCAATGTAATTTGTTTCCTGTGCTTGGGGGTGGTAGCCAGCGCCACTCTGACTTCTCGGGGTGAAGGGGACCTTCTTTTTAATGCCCGCGCCGTGACTCGAGTGTCTGCGACATGTCGAGAGTGGTCAACCAGCGTTGAACCCTCTTAAGCTCCCTATGGCACCAAGACTGCCAGAACCGAGGCCCACGCTATGCATGTAGTGAATCAGAATAGGCAATGAGGGGCTCGTAGAAAATAACACAGAAATAAGGGTTGGCAGTGAAGAAAACATCGGAAAGCAAAGGGGAGGTTGTGGTAGGTCATTGAAACAGAAAAAGAATTTGGAAAGAAAGAAAGAAAGCCGAGAAAAAATGCCCGCCAGGTGGGATCCGAACCCACGACCTCCAGAATACCGGTCTGGTGCGATAACCACTACGCTACCGGCGGGGCGATTCCCCCCGCCGCTCCTCCGCTTTCTGAGGTATTTATGTCAATGTAATTTTTTTCGTGTGCTTAGGGGTGGTAGCCAGCGCCACTCTGACTTCTCAGGGTGAAGGGGACCTTCTTTTTAATCCCCGCGCCGTGACTCGAGTGTCTACGCCATGTCGGGAGTGGTCAACCAGCGTTGAACCCTCTTAAGCTCCCTATGGCAGCAAGACTGCCAGAACAGATGCCCTCGCTATGCATGTAGCGAATCAGAATAGGAAATGAGGGGCTCGTAGAAAATAACACAGAAATTAGGGTTGGAAGTCAAGAAAACCTCGGAAAGCAAAGGGGAGGTTGTAGTATGTCATTGAAACAGATTAAGAATTTGGAAAGAAAGAAAGAAAGCGGAGAAAAAATGCCCGCTAGGTTGGATCCGAACCCACGACCTCCAGAATACCGGTCTGGTGCGATAACCACTGCGCTACCGGCGGGGTGATTCCTCCCCCCCACCGCTTTCTGAGGTATTTATGTCAATGTAATTTTTTTCCTGTGCTTGGGGGTGGTAGACAGCGCCACTCTGACTTCTCAGAGTGAAGGGGACCTTCTGTTTAATCCCCGCGCCGTGACTCGAGTGTCTACGACATGTCGAGAGTGGTCAACCAGCGTTGAACGCTCTTAAGCTCCCTATTGCACCAAGACTGCCAGAACAGAGGCTCTCGCTATGCATGTAGCGAATCAGAATAGGAAATGAGGGGCTCGTCGAAAATAATACAGAAATAAGGGTTGGCAGTCAAGAAAACCTCGGAAAGCAAAAGGGAGGTTGGGGTAGGTAATTGAAACAGATAAAGAATTTGGAAAGAAAGAAAGAAAGCGGAGAATTGGGTTCGCATTCAACCGGGCGAGCATGTTTTCCTCCAATTTCTTTCTTTCACAAAACGATATATGTCAAGGATAATAAATGACCTACAACACTCTTCCCTTTGCTTTCCCTGGCTTTCTTGACTGCCTACCTTTAGTTCCATCCTAATTCGATGAACCCCTCATTTCCCATTCAAACAAGTGACATCAGATGGCACTATACTTGGTTACAACTCAAGAACGGCACCACCTCATGTAGTGTATCACTCCACCAAAGCGCAGGACCCGTGACGTGAGTGCGCGCGCGTTTGGTAACTGTCCTGCATGCGTTGTCTACGAAACCCCCTTGTCCTGTGGGTGATCGTACATTGGCCAAACGGGCCGATGCATTAATGATCGACTGAGGGTACACGCCGACGGCATCCGCAACTTTACTGGCAGCAACCTGGCCACCCACTCTAAAGACTGCAAAGGCCTCCGAGCATGCAAAGTGACAAAGCATTACAGGGGTGCGCGCAGGAGGGAGATTGTTGAAGAGTACGCGATTCTGAAAAAAAGGCAATGATTGCGTCAGTTCACCGTCGGTGTCTCTACTAAGCACCGAGATCGCGTTTCGTGACTGGACCCTTGGGGGTGATTTTTATTGCCCTTGGACTACCCCGGCCCTCGCCTTGTTTGTGCGAAGCGATTGCACATGCCTAGAGTAGGGTTCCTTGCCCCCCGTGTTGCGCTGAGTCTTTTGGCTTTGGTTTTGGTTGTTTATCTTTGTTTTGTGCACTAGGTTATCGCAGTTTCCTTCATGACGTGTTTTTCACTCAAATAAAAAATCACTTGCTAGTCTGCACCCTATGTGTCTATTCGTCTTCTCTTGTGTCCTCGTTTTATGCAGTTTTCTTAGAGCGTTTTTCAATGCACCTACCAAATTTCATTACTCTATGTCAAAAAAGTAAAAACGTTTGCTCCGATCCCCACTTCCCCCCTTAATATAGTGCTAAGGGAAGAAGGTCAACTGAAACTTTTCCCATACAGGGAAAAAATCAGGATGCATGAAGCGCTTTTTTGTGCTGGGTAAACTAGCACAGCAGTCAGCAGCATGATCACACATCTGTGAACGCTTCTCTGCTAAAGGAATGCAGTCACTAAAGGTGAGGTATTTGTGAAAATTTGAGGGACGCTTACTGCACAAGTGCTATTCAAGAAATAGTCGTCTGAGCTGCTTGGAATGCCAGAAATATATAAAAATGTGAACTGGGTATACATTTGCCCTTGCCAACACTGGCTTATGGAGGAGTGATCTGGAGCACTAGGTATATTGTTATGCAATTCGCAAGCTAATATCCCACTAGCACTTTTTATTTTTTTAAGTGGTTTATTTGTTTTGGGGCGGCCGTAGTAGAGGGTTCCAGAATAATTTTAACCACCTGGGGATCTTCCATGTGCGCCTAAATCTCAAACATTGGCGTTTTTGCTTTTTACCTTCATCAAAAAATCGGCCGCCGCGGCTGGTAATTGAACCCGCATCCTTGTGCTCAGCAGCACAACGCCTTATCCACTGTGCCACCGCGGCAGGTAGAAGTGGTGTGCATGTGTTGGGAAGGGCGGGTAGCCCTGCAGGACACCTGAATCATCCTTCTCGCCTACGCTCCATCACAGAGGGGCGATGGGGAGAAATATCCAGGCGCGGACACGGAAAAAAGTGAAAGAAGACTATGCACACACAGTATCGTGGATCATGCGTGTATCACCGCGCTCCCATGCGCCATGCCGCCATCCAAAGCGTGCTTGTTTGGTGGGCGCACTGATCGGTAGTCTTGGGCGAGACAGGGAGTGCAAAATATATACGTAAATTTTGTTTCTGTAAACCTGGCAAAACTTAAGGGTGTGGAAATTATGCAAGTATATGCAGTATTTTACAGAACCAAAACAAACTGGTTTGAATTCTAATCATGGACATCATCCAACTACGTAGTAACTTGTATGAATGTGACTGCTTTAGTTGCTGTGGCTGCCTCAGACCGCGCATGGCAGTTTGTCCTCTTTCAGGCCTCTATAAATAAATACCGCCTTATCGACAGGATAAACGATGAAAGGTGTGTTTATTTGAGCCATTATACGCAGTTGAAACAAGAAAGACAGGAGCTTTACAAAAAATTCGGTGTCCTTTTATTACCCCACAACCCGCCGCTGTGGCTCAGTGGGTAAGGCGTTGTTCAGCTGAGCCTGAGGTCGCAGGTTCGGTTCTCAATTGTGGTGGCCGCTTTCTGATGGAGGTCGAAAGCAAAAACGCCCTTGTGCTCGAGATCCCGTGCAGGTGGTCAAAATGTTAATCTGGAGCCCCCCACTATGGCGCACCTCATCGCCTGTGTAGCGTCGGTACGTAAAACATAATCAATACCCCCTTGTGCCTTTGCCTCTCCTCTCTATCTGCCTGTCATGCCCTCCCCCACTCCCCACACGAGTGGACATACTGGTGTCCATGCTTAAGTGAGACAATTTACAGCTGCTTGTTCACATTCCTTTCTGCCTTCCTGGAAATTCATTCATTTTGGTAAACGATAAAAATTACTGCAGCCATAATTCTTATACTTGCTTTCTGGCACCTATACCCTAGGATAATACAGTCGAACCCTGCTACAACGAAATTTCAATTTCGTCGAAAAATTTCCAATGCCCCATCAGTTAGCCAGAGAAGTCAGTGCAACACAGTCCTCGCCCCAACGAACCATTTGTCTGGCTTGCTTTCGCATCAACGAAATTTAATAAGTAGCTGTCTGTCTGATGCCTTTCACTGCTGGTACACATTGTAAGTGACACAGTGCCTTGTGTTCTACACAGGCATCCTGCTGGCACGGGGCTACATGGCTGGAGGCAAGAAGCAAGGACACTCGGATTCATGGGAACAAGCCAGACTGCTGATGACTGCCACATGAAGCTATCATCCGTGCTTATAAGTATATAGCGGGTTGACGGTTACCTCTTTTTGTGAGAGCTTTCTGCTGTAATTCCTTCTGCTTTAGCGCATATACCTAATGTTGCACTACAAATAAAGCTTGGTTTTCAAAAGTTCACAGGTTGATTTTATCATTTTGTTGTACACAGGACACAAAACATGTGATATGAAGCAACTCTATTTTTGTGAGTGAATGCGAATAGGCCCAATTTATGTTGTGCTAACATCACCTTCAGTTGTGCTGCCCGCTTGATGCTTTCTCTGTTCACATTGGCCGGTTGTGGATGTTGCTGCCAGCTGTCAACAATTAACATGCCCAGTGGTTGCTTCCAGAACACTCAACAATGACCAGCCCTTCTCCGATTAAGTATCTTTTAAACTGCGTGCCAGTTTAAGCAAATATATTTATTCGGAAAACAGCGGGCAGTCGAGTCAGTGTTCCAAAAGCAGCTGCTGGGTGCGTCAATTGTGGGGACAGCTCGTAGCGATATTTCAGGCTAGCCTGTGTCTACAGAGAAAGAATTTAGCGGGTGCCACGAAGGAATCCCTGAGTAAACGTAGATAACGTAATTCTTAAAACCTCTTGAAAAGGTTTTAAAACTCCATGAAAAGATTTTATATAGACGTCTACAAGAAGGTGCTGAGACATCCTACAAGAAGTCCTGTAGATGTCTTACAAGCACCCAGATAGACGGCTATAAGCGTCGCGTTAGCACAGCTACAAGACTTCTTCAGGACGGCTTTTATAAATAACTTCTTGTCCGAGCTGTTTCTAAGCAGTTCGAATCGTCTTGTGTAGATGTCTTTTAGATTTACAATAGCCCTTTTTGCGTTTGATGGGACGCGGCACGGCGCACGAAGTACATACGAAGCGGCCCCTCACGGCACGGTGAAGGGCGTCATAAGGGGCATCCCGCTCGAGGATACGGCCCAGGAGATTCAGGACAATGTTGTGCACAAGCATAACCCAACAGCCCTACACGAAAACTGAATCGGTAAGACCCGATCGGTCGTCATCGCTTTCGAAGGGAGCAAAGTACGCAATTACGTTAGATACGGCAACCTGCTCATAGAGTTCACGTTGCACAAAAAACAAATTGACGTATGCTATGCCTGCGGAAGAGTAGGCCACAGAATGGACTTGTGCCCGGTTCCTTCGAACAAGATCTGCCGAGGGTATGGAATCTCCAACCCCGCCGAAAACCACGCATGTGTCCCGAAGTGTGGCCAGTGCGGAGGCAAACACCTGACCGCGGAAAAGGCCTGCAAAGCCCGCTTCAAGACGCCCTACGCCGTCCGGCGGCGGCGCTGGGAACGGCGTCGAGCGGAGGAAGAAGACGCTGGGAGAAGGAACCGAGACAAAAGAGGTCCTGCAGGCGGACCCCGCCGTAGCGCCTCCAAACAACGGGGCCGGTCACAAACGTCGGGCCGCAGCAGCAACAACAGTAGCGGCGAAAACGACCGCCAGAGTCGCTCCCGATCGAAGGCACGATCCGGGGGCGGCAACGGCGGCGGCAAGCGCCGCTGGGAGACGGTGAACCCCTGCAGAGCGGGAGATCCGGATCGCGGACCACGTCTCGTTCGAAAACCAAGGCCGCCTCGGGATCCCGGGTCAGTTCGAGACATCGGACCAGTTCGAGCTACCAGGCTAGTTCGAAGTTCCGGAACGAGTTAACCGGAAGCCGAGGGATCGCCGAGAAAAAGGTGGCCTGGACCAACAGGTCTCTCGTCGCTCGAACCAGCGACACCGCATTCCCACCCCTCCCCGCCTCCCAACACCTTAACTCACAAGCGAGTCCGCAAAAGGACAGTAGCGACGTGGCAGAGCTTAAGAGGATCATAGAGCGGCAAAACGCTGAGATCCTGGAGCAAAATGCCTAAATACGGGCGCTTATGAGCAAGATTGAAACGCTGGCGAGTAACGGCAGCTCGGGAAATGCAAGACCGCAAAACAACACCACGGCGACAAAGAACGCCGGAGGCTTGCGCAAGGTGGCGCGGATGGATCCCCCTCTCTCCGCCTAGGGCGGACGGCGGGAGCGGCTGGGTCCACGCAACGTACATCCAACAATCAAGAGGCGATGGACGCCGAAGAGGGTCCCGCGAGCGGAGAGGAAGCGGTGGCCGCAGAGGCCGTGACCACGGCAACGATACAGATCCCACGAGGAGGAGAGCTAACGGCAATTTTTTCCGCAATTACCCAAATTAACGAAAGGCTAGGCAAAATGGACGCCCGACTCGAAGCTGCCGAGAGTCAGCTTCAGATGCTCTCGGTGAAGCACGAGCGCCTAGAACTAGAAGTAGCCACAACGTCTGTGAGCAACCGTTTCGCGTCCCTGAAAAAGGAGTGGGCTGAAGGAATAAAAGTAGCCACAAACCGTTTTGCGTCCCTGAAAAAGGAGCGGTCCGAGAGAATCAAAGATGCGATCGCGAAAAGGCGCTGTCGACTCGAGACGTCCGAGGAGGATGACGCAGAGGCCAAGTAAGAAGCACAGGAAGAAGAGCAGGGGAGACACCACCGTATTTTCCCAATGGAACTGCCGCGGAATTCGCAACAAAGAAGCGGAACTGCTGTTACACATTGACGGGCAAGAAAACAAGCCAGATATAATAGCCCTACATGAAACAAACGGGAAACCAAGACTCCCGGGGTACGTCACTTACACATTTCCCACGGAGAAATTGGCAACCCAGGCAATCTATTCGTCATGAGCGCGTACTGCCTGCCCTCACAAAGGAAGTACGAGTTTGACCGCATCGTGAGCCAGGCGAAAGGGTTGGCGGGGACGAGGCCACTCCTGATCCTCGGCGACTTTAACGCCGCTCACATAACCTGGGGCTATAGGTTCCAGTCGATGAGAGGAAAATCGTTGGCCAAGGCAATGGAGGATCACGATATGGCCCTCCTGAACGAGCCGGACGTACCCACCAGAAGAGGCAACAGTGCCGCAAGGGACACTACGCCAGACCTGTCGTGGTTATCGGGCACTCTAGACGTGACCTGGAGGAGCGAAGAAGCGGACCTGGAGTCTGACCACACCGTGATCCGCATCACGATCCGAGGCTCCCGATATCGTGCTGTGCTGGGGACGGCGCGGATCACGGATTGGGACAAGATGAGGAAGTATACCCAAGAACAAGACGCGGCGTCCGAGCAAGAGTCGGCAAAAGCCGAAAGAAAACAAACCTACACCGAATGGGCGAGGGACCAGAAGATGGTCCTCCAAAAATTCACCCAGGAATTCGCAAAGACGCCCCAGGTACCTTACGTGGACGCCAGACTGAACCACATGTGGGCGGCACGGCACTCGTTAACGCGGCGGTGGAAGCGTCAGAGACACAACAGAAAGCTGGTCAAACGCATTGCGGTCTTGAACATACAGATCGCCGAGCACAAAGCCAAGCTATGCAGGGAAAATTGGCTGAAGACTAGCGACAGCCTGCAGGGCAAGCTCTCGGCGCGGAAGACGTGGTGTCTCTTGAGGCATTTGATCGACCCGCTGAGTACCAAAACTGCGACCAATCGCAACCTCACCAAAGTATTGAACACGTACAAGGGAGACGGCTGCAGGCTTCTGGAAGACATGAAGGCGAGGTACCTAAAGGAAGAGCAGGAGCAGTACCCGGTGCCCGAGATGTACGAAGGACCCGACAACGATGAGCTGGACAGGCCGTTTACCATGACGGAATTTTGGACAGTGATAGACGAAAGCAATAAGAGAAGTGCCCCCGGCATGGACGCCATAACATACAAACTGCTCGGTAAAATGAGTGGTGCAGCGGCCCGCGGCCTCCTAGAGCACATCAATGAAACCTGGGAGAGCTGGGCGTTGCCGAAGGAATGGAAGGAAGTCGAGGTCCATTTCATTCCAAAGCCCGGCAAAGCCCTCACGATAGACAACATGCGGCCCATCTCCCTCACGTCCTGCGCGGGAAGGTGATCGAGCGCATGGTTCTTCGCCGTCTGTAGAAGTACCTCGAAGAAACAGATCAAATGCCGGAGACGATGTACGGCTTCAGACACCATCTCAGCACCCAAGACGTCGTGGTCCAACTCCACGAGCTTGTTGTCAAGTAGGCAACGAGGCACGCGCCGCGCGGGATACTCGCCCTCGACCTGTAAGGAGCGTTTGACAACGACTCCCACGCAAGCGTGTTTCAGAATCTGAACAACACCAGGTGCGGCCGTAAGACATGCGGCTACATAAAAGATTTTCTGTCAAATCTAACGGCGACCATCAGGATAGGGGACGAGAAGTCGGACCCTGTCGAGCTCGGCGATAGGGATACCACTCAGGGGTCGGTCTTGTCGCCCCTGCTCTTCAATCTGGCCCTCCTGCCCCTGCCCGATCTACGCAAGCAAATCGAAGGCGTGGACCACGCATTCTACGTCGACGACATAACGGTGTGGACGGCCCGAGCCGGGTCCGATGCCTGGATGGAGGAAGCTTTGCAGCGGGCGGCAACGACCGGGCACGAGTACGCTAAGTCCTGCTGACGGAACTGTCCTCCCCAGAAATCTGAGCTGCTCATGATCCAAGCGGGGAAACCTCAGAAGGAGCCGCTGCCGAACAAGACCATCACCAACGACGGAACGGCCATCAAGCCCACTCAGCAGATTCGGATTCTCCGTCTACTACTTCAGAACGACGGGAAGGCACACCCCGCCGTCAAAAAGATCACGACTACATCCGAACAAATACTCAGTATGAATCGGAGGGTATCTAAAAGAAACCGAGGCCTGAAAGAGGACGATGCCATGCGCCTGGTACGCGCGTTCGTCGTGTCGCGGGTTACGTACTCCGCCCCGTATCTCCAGCTGACGAAGGCAAATAGGGATACCCTAAACACGATGCTTCGCTAGGCAAGGAAACAAGCACTCGGAATTCCCATATACTCGCCCACGCAAAGGCTGCTAGACATGGCCGCCCAGAACACGGTGGAGGAGCTCATGGAAGCCCACCTTTCGAATCAGAGAATTCGGCTCAGTCACACGGAGCACGGACGAGCCGTCGTACGCAAGATAGGTTGGCAGATCGAGCCAGTACCCATCAAGGCAGCCCTTCCGGAAGACTGGAAGATGAGCATTCAGATGAAACACCTTCCCCGGAACATGACGCCGGGCAAGGACGACGAGAGGCGCACCGCGCGGGCAAAAGCAATGGCCCGGAAACTGGAAGAGAACTCCAGGGTACTCTACGCAGACGCCTCCCTCCGAACACACCGCGACCGTGCAGCGGCGGTAGTTACGTCCAGAGACCGGCTGATCGTCAGCGCGTCCCTGAAGACAAAAGACCCCGCAGTTGCAGAGGAAGTGGCCGTGGCCCTGGCACTCGCACAGCCGTGCGTGGACACCGTTGTCCCTGACTCAATGACAGCGTACGGAAGCTTCCGCAGGGGGGTAATCTCCTCCGCGACCCGAGCCATTCTATCCAAGTGCAAGCCACCGGGAAGAGCCATAGAGCTCGTGTGGGTCCCGGCTCACTCGCGGATAGCAGGCAACACCATCGCCGACTACCATGCCCGGGAAATGTCAATCCGGGCCGAGCACGAGCCGGAAGAGCTACCGCACCCGGTTACCAGCTTTCGGGACATTACACGGTTGTACCGAGAGGAGAGGTGCAGACTGCCGGAACCACCGCACCCAAAACTGACTAGGCAACAACAGACGATCCTGCGTCGACCGCAGGAGGGATCGCTTGCGCATCCCGTACTGATGAGCCGCATGTACCCCGCGGAACACGGTACGCTCTGTCCGTTTTGCAAAAGAGAGAGGGGCACCGAGCCGCACATCTTGGCAGAGTGTACAGAACTCAAGACCCCCCTCCTCCCTTTCCCCACAACACCCGCATTCCCCAACCCCTTGAGCAATGGGAGGGAACCACCCCGTCTGTTGCCAGCGTGCACCACCGATTTTGTTTTGGGCTCAATAAACGTTGATTCCTCCTCCTCCTTCTTTCGACGTCACTTCCGTGACGAATATGACGAGAGTGAGATCTCGGTGTACCCGGACACAAAACTCTCGTGTTAAAATACCCACGAAAGGAATTTCCTGGGATTTGCAACTCAAACCGACGCGGTTCATAGGGCGTGAGTCGCATTTAATTCTGAACTCATGAGGAGTGCTCACTGGTCCTCAGACAGCCTGGCGCGCACTGGCAGGACAACCCCTGCGCATGTGCATTGTCGGCGACATCATCGATAGCTTGTGTGTCACATTCAGCAATATTCTTCAGCAAGCCAGGCCTCTGTGCCCGGCGATGCGTATCGTACTGTGGTATTCTTTTGACTCTATAGCGTAAAGTATACCTCGGAAGTCTAAACCATTAACATAGTACGCGGCCACCTCCTTGGGTGATACTTCGTTCAAACATGGCCACAAGTCCGCCATTTCAGGTGTGATGTCAAACTCTAAGCGCGTTTTTATACTGCGTGCACGTAAAAGTGATCTAAAAATACCAAAATACCTTTGCTTCCAAATAAAATGCATATAATAAAAAAAAAGAACAGTCCAAGTACAAATATTAGAAGTATTTCGACACAAGCACAGCACTGCTGGTACTCCAAACACAGGTGGAACATGGCAAAATCCGACGTAGCCAAAACCACCCTCGCACTACACAATTATAAATGCGATTCCAAGCAACACATTCGAAATCGCGCCCGTGAGCACCAAAGATCAATAGAGGGCACGTGAGGAATTACCCGAACAACTCAGAAACATACCCTGCAGCAATACTCGAAAAATTCCATGCATCTAAAAAATTAAAATGACCCTCAATGGCATTTAGTTTGCATATACAAAGTTCGCATTCCTATCTCCTTATCGAGTCTGAGGTTTCCTTGGATTTGTTATAAGTTTTTGGGCATTCCTAAAGCAAGTAGTGGTTATTTGCCAAAGAAGGCCATCATCATCATCATCATTGCGGTCCTCATCACCCAAATGGCAGTCGGTCGCTTGGTTTTCGTATTCCGAGACTTCACCATGAAAAAAGCCTGCAGAAAGTTGTCCCGAGGCGAAATACCGTCTTCATCCTTGTCACGATCGTGAGCGTGTTCGCGTTCTTCCAGCTGGGGAATTTTACAGCGCTGAAGGACTTGCTTCAGGACGAGAATCTGAAGCACATCGAATACTGGAGCCACGAAGTCGGTCGGGCTGCTGTACGTGAGGGCGAGCAGTATGAAGCGACGCGGCTTCCGCACCGCGGAGGCTGGGCCGTGGAAGCGCGCTGTCGTGAGGGCATCGATGTCCTGTTCTTCGTGCACGCCTGCTCACAAGAATGGAGACGGCGGGCGGTCCTGCGCGACACCCTCGTGGAGGAAGCGGCCGCGAGACACTTCAACTGGGCCGCCGTGTTCTTCGTGGGTCGTCGTGCCAAAGACCCACTCCTCGACTCCTGGCTCAACCTTGAGGCGGACGCCCTTGGCGACCTGGTGGTGTTCCCGTTCGAAGACAGCTACAGGACCGTGACTCCCAAGTGGGTGGCCGGCATGCAATGGGTGGCCGACCGCTGTCCCAACGTGCCGGTGATCGTCAAGCTGGACGACGATGTCACCGTTCACCCGTTCAAGGTGAATGGCAATATGCCTGCGAACATCGACGCTATAGCCTTCAATGAAAGCCACGCTGTTAACCGAAAGTTAAGGGCTCAGTTACTGGAGCCGTAGTTGATGTCTAGTCAAGAGTTTGAACGACTGGCACACTGTACCAAGCTAATGAAATTTCGGTTACGAACGCGTTTGTTTGGAGCTGGTAAATGAGGAGCTATTTCAATTCAAATAAAACCTAAAATACATAAATGAAATATGTATGCAAACAGGTATGGTTAACGTTTTTACTTGAAGCATTTTCTTATCAGAAGACTTCGTGTCGCAGTGTTCTGGGCAGTCCATGAAATGGGCCACATGGTGTGTTTTAATGTTTTACCGAAGGGAATGGTCGTCTAGCTGACACTTACCCAGAAAATAACATTCGTAGTCAATTATTTGAAAACTGCTATCACCAACCGGGTTTGCATCGTTACGTACCAATGAAACAAACGCTGCCTTCCATCTTTTGTAGATCGACCAAAACTCAGTGCTCAAAACTCCGTCACTGCACTCGCCTTCAGTCAGGGCGTACAAACGGGGAAACCACTGTGTATCAACTATTTAACCACGAGAAGCGCTTTCACCTTCTCATCTCGTGGGAATATGCTTAGGCATTCTCTAACACCTTCTTTGTAAAATTCCCGCCAAAGCGTGACCTCAAGAAATACATCCGTTGCCGTGTTGTGGGCAGACATGAGTGGTACGTTTAACAAGTTCTTGCTTAAATTATAATAGGAGGCATTAATTTATCCAGAATGCGTAAAACCGCAAATGGAGTGGGCGTCAGAGGCAAGCCTCTAAACACACGTCACTACAGAGCGTTTCAAAAGTGTGAATCGCATTTCAAAACCCAAAAAATGGGAAGGTATACTGAACGTTGCCAGCACATGGGCAGAGCCCCTTCGAAAGTGGAGTGTGTTTTAAGCACGTGCCCCAAATATCTACTGCTAACGCATCGAGCAACTTCCGGTTTCTATGTCCCATACCCAATATTAGCCGTGCTAACGTCTGATGAGTCACTTCTGGTTTCTTATTTCATATTAAGGCTTTCATTTTGCTTTTGCAATATTTCATATTACGACTGCCATCTAGGGGCCGACATTGCAGTCACACAAATAATAAGGTTTGTATACCAAAAACTGCACTTCAGACCTGATGCCACGTGCTGGGGATACACACCGCAGGTCGGGAAGGGTTTTCTGCCCTTTGACTCTGCGCATTCCGAGAATATCAAGCGAAGATAGCGAACAGTGCCCTGAACTCGGCATTAAGCCGATAATGTTACCCTGAGATGTAGAGAAGCTTCGATTGATTGATTGCAGGGTTTAACGCGCCGACGCAACAAAGGTGAGGAGGCGCACTGTGGTAGAGGGTTCCATGTTAATTTTGACCAACTGTGTATCTTTAACGGTCGCCGCAATGTCGTACAGACGGATGTTTGTGCTTTTGACCTCCATCGGAAAAGCGGCCGCCGCGGTCGGGAATGGAGCCCCCGTCCTCGTGCTCAGCTGCGCAACGCCTCAGCCACCGCGGGGAGTTGGCGAGGAGCTTCACAGACCAAATCTCAAAACTGCCCAATGCAGGCTATACGAATGCAGTCCGGGTGTCGATCTGCGTGTCGATGCTTCAAAATATAAAAGGAAAAGTCCGCAGGGGTCCTTCAGAGGCTACTGACAGGAGCAAGATAACGGTTGTGCTTTAGCTGCACGGAATCACACACAACATTAAGAAGATAGCCAGAGAGGGAGAGACAGTTGTGTGCTCAGCCCCAAACAAAGGGTATGCCAGGCCTCCTCATGTCAATCTTCCAATTATAGAGAGCCATTGCCCAACTAACCACCGTACTTCGTGCGCAGCATGCGTGCAGGGGGTTGTATACAAGCTACCGTTATCGTGCAGGAAAAGCTACATTGGAGAGACCTGCCTTTGTATCAACAATAGAGTTCGAGAGCACAAGGTCGCAACGAAGAATGTTCCGCAGGTCACTTGGCCACGCACTTCCGAGATTGCCCCAAGTAATGACGCCATGGAAGTTTGAAGTGGACTTCCATGGCTTCATTACCATCCATAAAAACAGTGATAGGCTAGCGCGGGAAATCATCGAAGCAATGGAAATCGAAGGAAACATCTACGATTGTGTCAGCACAGTGTCGGTTGCGCTAACGGATAAACTATTTCTGCGCACGATTGTACTCGTACCAGGTAGCTAGAGGAGAGTATAAATATACAAGGCGAGGCGAAAAAAATTAATTAGGTAGTGTCAAGGTTTGTGCTTCGTCTTTCGTCTTTGTGCCCTGATTTAATTTTAGGCTGCCCAGTATTTAATCAATTATTATCGAACAAGATAAGATTCTGCCTATGCTAACACCTAATAATTTGGCTACGTTTTTTTATTCTTTTTTTTATACCCACGTATCAGTACTGCTAACGACCGAAGAGCTGTGTCCTGGTTCTTATTGTCATACCCGCATATTGGTGCAGCTAACGCCTGGCGACTTACTCCGGTTTCTCATTCCTACGTCTCAGCTTAGCCAGTACCTGCTGAAGGAGTTCGCCCGGGAGCCCGCACGCCTGCACTGCTACGTTTTTGGTGGCCAGCCAGTGGAGAGGGAACCGGGCAGCCGCTTTTTTATGAGAACGGACGACGTCCCAATGGAGGAGTACTTCACCTACTGTTCCGGCCGGGCCGTCATAATGACATTCAACGTCATGCGAACGCTCCTTAGAGCGTCACCCAAGGTGTATCCCCACCCCTCGGTAAGGCCTCGGGTCCCGTTTTCGTGCACTTCCTGCAAAAGCGACACTTCTATCGCGAAAATACGCCCTCAAAATTCAGCTTTTTTTCGTGTGTACGCTCGAATATGTACGCTCGAATAAGTTGTCAAAAGTAGATGTGCTTACTTGCGCTGATCTGCAATAATTTCATGCTTGTAGCACCACCAGAAATGGGTGTTCCGCTACATAAAAGAATCAATTTCACTCTCTGCTTTTTCTGAAGGAAAGGCTATTTTTACTGACAGAGCTGGTACATGGCAGGGCAGGCAGATTGTCACGTTGAAATTTTAATAAGTACAGTCCAATCATCATAAAAATGCCTCTTTTCTGCTACAACTACCAGATGAATATAGTGGAAAGAAAGGACCTATATGTTTGAGTTAATATTTGGGCGGCAAAGTTCGGTTTGGGAGTGGCGGAGGGCCATGCATAGCGTATCATTTATGGAATATTGGAGCGCGTGTCACTAGCAACAGTCCTCTTTAAAACCACCAAGTGTCAGTTATTATCATTACAGCCCCGTAGAGTGTGTACAATTTGCGGGAAGCCTTCTCTTCAGATGGGAGTACTCGTCGTCGAACCCACGTTTTGCCACAAGTCGAGACCCGCACTGACGGGAAAAATGGTTTTTTGTTCAGCCTTTCGAAGTATTTATTCTGTAGACATTGTTGGGGGAGGGCGCCTGGCGGCGTTGAGCCATCCATCGTTTGTGTTATACAGCCTGCGGAGTTTACACTGCGGCTACTTTATATTTCCTATACAGTACAGAAAAAAATGAACTTCTTGGAGTACGCAAAGCATGAATGAAAGACGATCATGGGTTGCACATCACGTAACGCTATTTAAAACGCACGTAAACGCCATTACATACGGAAAAACACGAGTACAAACAACTATTCGCTCAGACAATTTTACGCAAACATTTCTCCATTTGCAAGAAAGTATTCTCTTCACTTCGACGCACATGTCTTCACAGAACTTCCCCGTAAATCCTCTACTCTCCCCCGCTATTCTGTCAACTCATTCTCTTCCGTGTCGTTCCGACCAGGATAAATACAATGGGACTTTGTTTTAATGAGTTCAGTTTTCCGGGCTTCTACTGTACATGCGCGACCAATTGAAACCATTCGATTTTGGTAGGCTTGGAATACCGCCTCGAGGTCTAGCCTTGGGTTTCAAGCTCTTTTAGCATTTCTTGGCCCAAATATTGTGTTTAACGCGTATTTTCATTTGATCCCGCAAAGATAAAGTGCATTTGAGTCTCCGTTAAAAGCACGCTGCCAGGGCCATCTATGAATTGATGGTTTGGATGTTCGAAAGGTTTTGGATGTATAAACTTCCCGTTCCAAAATTTGTTTTACCGTTTCGGCCGCGTGGCTGAATTGAAGGTTAGACACTCCGACTTACAGACCGACATTGGATGGTTTAGGTAGTTCCCCGAAGAGTATCGTCTTTAAAAGACCCTGCCTTGATGGCACGACTTCTACGAAAATGGTTGGCGCGAACTGATGCCGAGCTGCCTGACACTTTCGTGGCTTTAGGCCACAAAAAAAGATAAATAAGAAAGAAGGGGGGCTTCAAAATGGCAGGAAAAGTGAAGGACGCGCTTTCGAAAAAAAGTCTCGGGTCGCATTCGGCTTCTGCAACAGGCACCGCTTGGGCACTAAGCTCCTCTTCCCTTTACGAACATCGTCGATGTGAAGACTGGAGCTGCAGCCGTCGTGGGTCCAGTTTTCCTGCTTTTGCATGGACGAAATGTTCCTTCATATTCGCCCAAGGGGCCTGGTCCACATGGAGGAGGGAGGAATGTGAGGTGTACATAGCACCCTCTCTGGCAGTTCATACCAACCACTTTTTTATAGTTTACTGTGTCACGACACGGTTGAGTGTGTGTGGAGACATAAAATTTAAAACGACGCACAGCTGACAACTGGTCAGCTTAGCCCTTCATAATCAGCGCTCACTGATCCAGAGGACTAAGGCAGCAGTCGTTGCATCTCTAGCCCTGGTCCTCTGGTTCGACCTAGGCATTCTATTTTAAGTGCAGAACACTTTAAGGGTCCGGATTATCGTCGTAATTACTCCAGGATGATGGCGTCACGTGCCAATACAGGGGCTTCGAAAAGATAACCGTTTGCGCTAGTCGGGAGAGAATCGGCGTCTCGAGTTACAAAGCTCGTGTCTGCCCCATCGGGCCGACGAACTTCATGTTACTCACATGCTACGTGTGGGGGGTGGACTCTGCGCTGCGTTACTGCCAAGGAGGCTGCTGTTGCTTGGCGTCAAAAAGTACAAGGTAATATAAAACACGAAAACCAGCATGAAATATTGCACAATTGCCCTTAATGAAAAGTCAATTATGCGGCCTCTTCATGGGACTTTTACTGGGGCTCCGCCGCACTCTTTTGACGGCTTTCGCTATCAACACCAGGCTTATAGTGAAACTAGTCACAGGATGGTGCCACAGCCCCTCTGGCGAAGCACTACACCACACTTCGGCAGCTTCCACGTTAGTAGAACTGCTTTCTTATTGCTCCGCTTTCCATTCCCCACTTTCATTTGCACCCTAATAAACGGCTTTCCATCCATACAAACGGTTGAAGCTGCAATTCCACAAAACGTGCTAATGTTTCAACAATTACTTGTTTCTTTTTACGGGCCAACGCAGGACGACGCGTACGTGACCGGCGACCTCGCGCTGCTCCAGGGAGTCGGCCACGTCGACATTAATCACTTGTACATTTTTGAAGAACCAAACGCAAGCTGCCTTCTCGTTGCCGATTGCATCTTCATGCACTGGCCGGTCGATACAGGCGAGAAGGTCATTGAAGAAGACTTGCGGACCCTGGACGCTCGTTTCTACTGGTCTTTCGTGCTCTCGGACCAAAAGGTGCACGCGGGAGTGACGCTGGACTTATCATCCAGGCTGAAGTCCCATGACTATGCACTTGCTTTCCAAGAGACGAGGGCACTGCTGGTCAAGCGCAACGGAATTGATAAAGCGCAACAAGCGCTTCTGCCGTCTCCCTAAATTTACTCGAAAGATTTTTTTTCTCGAACGCTAAGCGGAAATAGTGCTCTACCAAACGAACGTCGGTTCTTGACAGTGCATATGTGGATATGCTGGCCTGCATGTAAAAATAAATCCGACTGTGGTTACGTACGTCATGCCGCACTGTCATCCCTTGGAGCAAACCTTGTGGGAAAATGGCATTATTATTCCCACCCATACAAACTCCTGTTGCTAACCCCAGTTGGTTGATATACGAAAGAGATTTCTGTCTGCTTCACTCGAACAAGCAGATTCTCACCCGCGCACGGTGACATTCCTTGTACAAGCACCATACTAATACGGTTTCAGCAACAAACGTATCATCGTTCCTTATTCTTACAAATTGAGAGACCTACTATTTGATGGCAAAATATTAGGGTGCTAACTCTGGGCAGGAGATTGAGATGCAAAGCATCTCTTGCTCAAGCTATGTCCGGCGTCCGCACCTCCCCCGCTACACTATATAAAAATGAAATCGTTAGCGGTGCCCGGTTTCGATCCTACGACTCTCTGGCCGCAACGGGACATACGCGGCGCTCTTCCCACTGCGCTACAAAACCGAGAGAGGAGCAAGTGCTACGAAGGCGCCTTATGTCCTTGACTCATTCAGACTACGTCAAGAAGCTACTGGTACAACGAAGGCACGCGAAGCTAAACGGAAACGGAAACGACGAACTGAAAACTTTAGAGCAGGATGTTGAATTACCCGAGGGAAAGCTGTGGCGGGAAGTGCCACGCGCCTTGCAGCTCAACCAGAGAACAGGACGAAGAGGGCGGGCAGCGGCGTAGGAGCGTGAGCACGCCATAAAGAAAACCGAGAGCAAAGCCACAAAATATGTTCAGTCGCGCCCTTCAGTCTCTCGGCGTACTCCGACCTGGAACCCTCAAGGAGTGGATAGATCCACCATCCCACTTTCGACCATCGGACGCACTCCGGCTCTGGCGTGCTTTTCTTCAATATTGCAAGGACGAGAGAGGATCCGGCCGTTTCTATGCAGAGCCGACGTCGGGGCCACCCCACCTCGAAGACGTGGACAGCGGCCCTCCTCCCCCTTCACCATAAAGTCCCCCATTTCTGTCGCAAGGTTTATACGCCTCGAGCTTCGCGATCGCTGCGCCGCCTGCCGCTGTTTCTCCGCGGCGTTGACGGGATTTGCGCTGCGTGGCTGATAGGGGCTCGTGCAGTGTTTTAGTTCTGTTTCGCTTCTTTTCGCCTTTCTGCGCCATAAAAAAAACTTGTTATGGTGACGCCTTTAGACAAAGAGTACGTTTAGGTCTTTTAAAAAGCAACTGCGTCTTCGTAGAGTACGGGATCGCCTGCAAGAGCTACCCGCGGACGCGGTTCTGCGCGCTTCGACGCAGAAAATATGTTTCGGGGATGTGATTACCCAATCCCGGACAATAACTGATGCCTTTTATAAGAATATAAACCATGCGAAAAAGGTTAAGTATATTCCAAGCCTGTGCGTCGTTAAAAATGTGGTCACACACGCCATATAGCAAGAACCAAGGCAAGTTAATGAAACCACGGAAAAATAAATGCTGTGCAAGTGCGGAATTAAGAAACATAATAGCTCTAACGGAAATGAAAAAAAACAGGTGCAGCTTCTGACATCCTAAAGACGTTTGTCTAAACTTAAGCCAGGTAGGGTTCACTAGACCAACTATACGCGAAATGCACTGCTATTTCGCGAGACATTGGGGGGTGGGGGGGGGGAGGGGAGGGGGACGCTTTGTACAAATGCGGAGCGGAATCAAGCAACTACGTTTTAGCAATCACACACACAAATCTCGCGTTCACTTTCCTTGTTTTTATACTGCGACGAAGAGCTGATCGTACGGCGGACTCATTTTTGGAAGTATACAGGGTAGGCTGTTCAACAAGCAATGAAAGGTGTCGTTAAAAGAGTGTGGTATGTGATAAGGTCCTCTGATTTCAGTTTCTGCTTCATTTTGCACGCTCCCTGTGCCATATGACGATATTTCGAATAAGCATTTAGTCGCGGACGTGGATTATATTCAAAGCCCGTCTCCGCGCTGCTCGCAGAGGATACTATATTAGCAGATGAATGTTTGCGGGCGCTCACCTCACGACAAGACGACTCTGTCGTGTGCTGATCCCCGAGTATAATTATGCATGGTCCATCGTGCTTTTGTTGAATATTCCCGAAATTAACACACACCGGCTTGTAAATGGTGGTGATCAATATCTGAGGTATTTCGGCAAACGTAACTGGCGTGCTGTCAAGTATGAGTGCTCCGCTGATTATGTAAGCGCACAAAACCGATTTAAATCGTAGTGTATAGCCGTAGAATGAACATCTGAGGAACCGGTGGTTACGGAGAAACTGTTAGCAAATTCAGGTCAGTGTAACTACAATCGTATCCATCATACGCCGGTTGCGCGACGCTGACCTGTGACACACACCTGGCGCTTATACAGACGGAATATACCCCACTTAGATCGCGTCAGATACATTTACACTCTCGTAAACACACCTCATTTGCGAACAGAATGACTTCTCCACATAAACATGGATTTCAAACGCCCGCAAACGGCAAATCTCGTTCGTGAACGTACCGCAAAAGCCGCGGCGACACTGGGGAGCGGGACGCGAACTCCCGCGGCTGCTTTCGAAACGGGCCGCTAGGGGGATTTCAGTGGCGCCCCTACAGGCCGCGCTCGAGGCGTATAACCTGTACAAAGCAGAAATAAAGGCGTCATAAAAAAAAGAAAGACGAGAACCAGTAGGTGTTCGATCAGGTAACGCCGGTGTCGGTCTCTGTGCCGTCTACATTTCTCTGTCTCTACATGGGGGTTCACACTACGTTCCCATTCGTGCTCTGATTAATGAAACAACATAACGGCAACACAATGGAGCCTACACGGAACAAGCTACGGTTGGGAAATTGTAGATTTTTTTAGATGAAGGCAACCCTTATTCCACCCTCCGTCGTCCGTCGACACCTCTCCTACTCGTCCCCCTCTCCATGCCAGCTGTGATAACGTCACTGTCCTCCTCGCCGCTCGGCCCGTCCCGTGCCAGCTCAGGAAGACACAGGCCACACTGTCACTCCAGGTGCCCTACCCAGCTGTGATAACGCCGCTTTCCTCCTAGCCGCTCGGCTCGTCTCGTGCCGGCTCAGGAAGACACCGGTAACACTGTCGCTCCAGGAGCCCTTAAAGGAAAAGCCCTTAAAGAGACATCACAGTGATGTCCCTCCCTTGTTACTGCGCCGTCCGCACCCCCTCTACGCATGCGAGTCTCTCCTCCCTTCTCCTCTCCTCCAGCTGTATAAAAGCAGGTGCGCGCGCTGCGCCATTTTCAGTCTGCTCCCAGACACCACCTGCGCTGGTTCTGCTCCGGTGTGGAACCTACACGGAACCCCCGTGCTTTGCATCACCACATAGTTCCCTTCGGGGAGATGGGGAAATTATTAAATGCAGAGCATTTCTTTAACTCGCACTGTCACCCGTCGTCCCTCGGCGTTGTCCGCTCTCAACAACAGGTGCGGGCGCGCATGCGCGTGCTCCGGCGCTGAAAGAGGCGTTGCAGCAGCAGGTGCTACCTCTTCTCCTTCTACTGCGCGTGCTAAGGCAGCGGTAAAGCGTCAGCGTCGAGCGGCGGATCCCGAGCGTCGAGAACGAGATTATGCCGCTGGTCGTCAGCGTCGCGCTGCGGATCCACCGAATCGAGAGCGAGACACGGCTTCGAAATGTCAGCGGCTAGCGGCGGACCCCGCGTTACGAGAACGAGATGCCGCCGTCGGCGTTGTTGACGTAGTCCACGACGTACGCCGCGCACTCGTAGTGGTCGAGGATGATCTGCAGGTCCATGTTGGAGTCGAGAATCCTTCTGATCCACGGGTTGAACGCGTTCACGCGCTTCTCGGCGGGCGTCCTCGCGTGAAGCACGCACGGACGCGACGCGGCAGCCCACAGAATCTCCGAGTACTCCTTCCCAGACCGCACGTCGAAAGCGCGCAGGAACTCGTCCAAGCTCGCAAACTCCCCGTGCTCCAACGCCTCGTGCATTTCGTCGTACTTGGCCTTCAAGCGCCGACGACGCACCCGTACGACAACAACAACTACAACTACCACCGCCAATTACCACAACCTACGCCACGTGACCACCCCCAATGCTCTGCATTTACTCGTATCCCTCGCGCGGAGGCATGTGACGGAAGCACTTTTTTTTTTGTCTTGGTAAGTAATACCCCTGTCAGATGGGCACTTCTAATCGCGATTGAGTCGGTCCGCGTCGGGCGCTGCTACACGGCAGTTTCAATCGTGATCGAGCCCAATCTCGCTCGAACCAAATCCTGGTTTCCAAAATGCAATTAAGGTTTCCAAGCGCGAACAGGCGTAAGCGGTGATATTCTTGTTCCCAGAATCGCACAGAAGTTGACAACTTCAAACTAATGCCCCAAATTGTATCTAATAACTTGATCCAGATAACCTTGAGGCAACATTTATATAGTTACGTATGCGTACGACTAAGGAAAGCTCCCAGACGCCGGAAGCAAAGCCCATTATTCGGCGCCACATGGAATACGAGAGTTTACCTCAGGGGTCTGAAACACGCGGCCCGCGGGCCGCATGCGGCCCGCGGACCCTTCTATTGCGGCCCGCGGCCCTCTCATGAGTGTCTTGGTTTATTTTTGTTTTTTAAGCGAATGAGTGAGCAGTGCGCGCCCTGCTTGCGTAGCCAAGGACTCAGGTGGCCAGAGACTGCTCGAAAACGTGTGGATATCGTCTTTCACGGCTTCTTGTTACCAGAGCGGACACCCCTCTTTTCCGAAGGCCCCTCGATTCGGGCGCCGTTAAGTCGGGTGCACAATGGTCACAAGCAACAGCGACTTGTGGATCGAGCCCTCTGCAGTGCGCACAGGGCTGGGCGAGCGCAGGCCGCGGAGAAACTGCCCGCGGCGTTTTACGACCCCGCGAACGGGGCTGGCTGCACGTCACTAATAAGAAAACGGCGGCTTGTGCGGAGTTTTTGAGGCTTCTTCGAAACCGCGACGGTTTCCGGGCGCTGTATGGTGTTTGTGGATATTTGCTTTCCTGTTCGTCTTTGTGTCAAACACTTTTACTGCGCTGCAGCTGTGGAGAAAAGGACGCGGCCGCACGTCGGACTCTAGGTTCGGGCTCTAAAATGCACCCACGTGCGTTTAGGGGCGTGTCGCAGCGTTATTTATGGCCTGGGAGAGAGTGACATCTCGCTGCTGTGAAAAAGATTGCACATTTCCCTTCGAAACTGTGCACTTCCAGACATCAAACGCCACATATCTGTTCGCGTTCGCTAAATTTAGACGCCAAACCAAGCGCCGATCCTCCGACTCGCAAGCTGTTGACAGCACTGTGGATGGTAGCGGCGCCCCAAGTCAATCATGATAGAGCGCACTACATAATTGTGCTCCTACTTGCCTGTCGCCTTCGTAAATGTGACAGGTGTCTTTTTGACCTTTTGGACGATCTGCAAACGAAGCTTTCTGCTGTGGAAGTCTAGGGAGCCACAATGTCGTTGTCCAAGCAGTCTGCAAAACGCAAAGTGGAAGACGAGAAGAGATGCTTTCAGGAGCAATGGGAACTTTCTTATTTCTTCACGGAATCAAGAGACAAGGTGTTGTGCTTAGTCTGCCATCAGACTGTGGCTGTGCCGGAGGAGTACAATGTTCGACGCCACTTCATGACTTGTCATCACGAGAAGTATGGGGCTCTTACTGGCAACGTTCGCGAGCACACCGTGACTCAACTGAAGGCGGCGTTGGGAAAGCAGCAAAACCTGTTCAAAAAGTCGGCCAAAGAAAGCGACGAAACGGTAAGGGCCAGCTTCATAATTTCTGAGCTTATTGCCAAATTTTCTAAGCCCTTCACTGAAGGCCTGTTCGTTAAGCAGTGCCTGCTCGGAGTTGCTGATGCTACCTGTCCCAGCATGAAAAAGACATTCGAGAAAATAAGCCTCTCTCCAAACACAGTCGCCGACAGAATTAACGAGATCAGTGGAGACATTGAAAAAGGATTAATCAACCGATGCCACGAGTTTGAAGCATTCTCTATTGCAGTTGACGAAAGCACCGACATTACAGACAAGGCACAATGTGCTATGTTTGTAAGGGGTGTAGACAAAAACCTGAACGTCACTGAGGAACTCTTGGACTTAATCCCAATGAAAAGCACGACCACAGGGGCGGATATTCTTTCTTTTCTCGAAAGAGTGGTCGAACACGCTGGACTGCCGTGGGAAAAGTTGGTTTGTTTGGCTACAGACGGTGCGCCATCAATGGTGGGGCAGAAGAATTTATATAATGCTCCAAGCGCTACGTGGACAAACACCTTTAAAGACTTGGGTAGTGACCACTTCATCTTGGAGACTACGCTTACAGCAGGACCGTCTAAACCCACCGGCCGGAAGCACAAGATAGTAAACTGGGACTCGTTCCATAAACTAAGGCGGGTGCCGGACACAGAATAGGACCCTACCATCGAGGACTTGGACACATGGGTGCAAAGTTTACAAAATGACGTTGACTTGTCCACACACGTAGTACCGGAAGAGGCTAGTCTTGAAAATATAGACTCACGACTTCTGCACATGTGGGAGACCAAAGACAGTATACAGAAGAGGCTCCGTACGCAGCGGCATAACCGCTCCTTGCGCAGAAGGCTCGCTAGACTAAACAAGGAAATCGAAAAACACGCCGCGTACCTCAGCAACCAACAATGGAACACTTTGTGTGATCGGATGGAGGTGCAGATGAATACCCCCAAAACATGGCACACCATCCGCTGCCTATTAAACCCAGAGGGAAGACGCGTCACTCAGCGTAACAACCTACTGAGTATTCTACACGAGCATCAAGGAGATGAAACCGCATTACTGCAAAAGCTGCGGGACGTCTACATTCAGACTGCCCCCTCAGAACCAGCTAGGCCATATGCCGGTAAACCCAACCTCGAGATGGACAGACCTATCACCAAAGCAGAAGTGTATGAGGCTATCTCTCATCTCAACACGCCATCTGCACCAGGCCCTGATGGTATTACCAATCGTGTAATCACAAACCTTGATGACTCGTCCATACAGGCTCTTACCGCCTACATGAACAAGGTGTGGAACACGGGTAACCTTCCCCCCACGTGGAAAAGCGCCCTGATTAAGCTCATTCCCAAACCTGGAAAGGCTCTAAAGTTAGAGAACTTGAGGCCTATTTCACTGACCTCTTGCCTCGGGAAGCTGATGGAGCACGTGGTT
Organism: Haemaphysalis longicornis; assembly: GCF_048455015.1. Lineage (NCBI taxonomy): Eukaryota > Metazoa > Arthropoda > Arachnida > Ixodida > Ixodidae > Haemaphysalis > Haemaphysalis longicornis. The sequence continues at coordinate 74,450,639 of NW_027526225.1, read as the reverse complement.
TTGACCCGTCTCAACCACCACATGGACACGCATCACCTTTTCCCGCACACCATGGTGGGTTTCCGGTCTTCTCTATCGACCCAAGACGTGATGTTACAACTTCAACATCAAATAATTGACAACCCGGGTGTGTCCCCACTTGATTCTCGAGTAATAATGGGGCTTGACTTGACTAAAGCCTTTGACTGTGTGGCCCACAGTGCCATCCTTCATAATCTCAGTGACTTAAACGTGGGAAACAAGGCGTACAACTACATAGCCGACTTTCTGACCCAAAGGACCGCCCGAATAACGGTACAGGACCTCAAATCTGACCTTATAAATCTGGGTAGCCGTGGCACCCCACAGGGGTCGGTCTTATCATCATTTCTATTTAATGTGGCCATGATTAAGTTACCTCCCCTACTACAGCGAATTCCTGACGTGCATCACAGCCTCTACGCTGATGATATAACAATGTGGACCCCAGAAGGCAGGGACGGAGACATTCAAGAAAGACTTCAAGACGCTGCCACGATTGTTGAAAACTACGTCTCCTCACGCGGACTCGCGTGTTCGCCTCAGAAGTCGGAGATCCTCTTCTTCAGACCCACCGCAGCCGGCCGAAGGCCGAGAAATGATCCGGATATACAGGTTCAGTTACAGGGAAGATGCATTCCTCGAACAGAGTGTATGCGTATTCTCGGTCTCCGCATACAGGAAACGGGAACCAATACGGTCACAATACGGGCCCTACAAAACACGGTGCTCAAATTAGTAGGCTAATTGCAAGAATAGCCAACAGACACCATGGGCTCAAAGAGGGCAACATCCTACGTCTCGTGCATGCTTTCATTATAAGCAGAATTACCTATGTCAGCCCGTACCTCAAGCTCACTCGAACAGAGAAAGAAAAAGTTGAGCGTAATATACGCAAAGCCATCAAGTTAGCAGTGGGCATCCCATTCTCAGCCTCTAACGAACCACTGATGGAGATGGGCCTACACAACACCCTAGACGAACTCGTCGAAGCCCAGCGCACAGCACAGTACAACCGACTAGCCGCAATCGCCACCGGAAGAGCCATCTTAGATCTTCTCTGCATCTCCTATGCAGACCAACACGGAACAAAAATTTTGCTTGGGGACGAGTTACGCGCGCACCTCAGTGTGGCCCCTTTACCTAAAAATATGCATCCAGAGCATCATCAAGAGAGACGGCTGGCCCGAGCCACGGCACTTCACAAGCAGTACCACTCCAACTCAGAAGTCTGCTACGTTGACGCGGCGGACTACCCCAGACGAAGAGCGGCAGTGGCTGTTGTAGTAAACCAGCAGGGCAATACAGTTGCATCATGCTCCGTCACAGAGGCTAATCCCGAAATTGGGGAAGAAGTAGCCATCGCTCTGGCCGTTGCGGGCACGTCGGGCACGACCATTGTCTCCGACTCCAAGACCGCAGTGCGAAATTATTTACGAGGGAGAATATCCAAAGCTGCAGCCAAGATAATTCAAAGTAAACCAATCCTGCCCTCACGACATATCCGTTTGATATGGACACCAGCACACTCGTCTCTCTCGGGAAACTAGATGGCACACGAAGCGGCCTGAGGATTCAGCTACCAGGCCGACTTCGAAGATAACGTGCCGTCATCGACGGGGGGGAGGGCAGGCTGGCTACATATCAAGAAATTACCCAGCATTATAGATTAGGCCGACGTACACTTCCGGCCGCTCATCGTACACTTAGCAGAAGGCAATCGGTTGCATGGCGCAGGGTACAATCGAACACCTTCCCACACCCCGCCCTGTGCCACCGAAACTTTCCAGAAATATACACAGATAAGTGCAAGTGGTGCGGTGCCGCAGCCGCCACGCTCCAACACATGGTTTGGGCGTGTCCCAGTAAACCGGAGACACCACATGTACGCATTACGAGGCACGAGCAATGGGAGGCCGCGCTGCTTAGCTCCCAACCCAACGTCCAAACAGCAGTCGTCCAGCTGGCGGAAGACGCCGCCAGGGCCCATGTGTTCCTGACCGCCGTCTGAAGGGACGAGGACTCTGCCACTCCGAAGCAGTGACTCCGTCTTAACAGAGACGACTATAATAAAGTTTTTTCATCATCATCAATGGTGGGATGCAAGAGCGGGCTTGTTGGTCGATTGCGGACGAAACTCGCTGCACTCGGAATCACCAATCAATTTGCCGCGGTTCACTGCATTTTGCACCAAGAATCACTCTGTGCCAAGTCTCTGCAAATGAAGAGCGTAATGGAAATCGTGCTCAGCGCAGTGAACTTCATCCGTTCAAGAGCTCTTAACCACCGCCAATTTGTATCTCTTTTAGAAGCGGTTGGCAGCGAATATGGTGAAATTTTGTACCATACCGAGGTGCGATGGCTGAGTCGTGGAAGAGTGCTGAAACGATTTTTTGATCTCCGAAAGGAAATTTACGCCTTCATGAAGAGCAAGAACAGGGCCATTGTTGAGCTGTCAGACAAAAAGTGGCTTCACTCCCTTGCGTTCCTCAGTGATATCACTGATCATTTCAGCTACCTCAACGTTAAACTTCAGGGAAAAAACAAACTGATCACGAAAATGCATGACGACATTCAAGCCTTTCAATCCAAATTGCAGCTTTGGGAGAGACAGATGAGAATTCAGAAGTTTGATCATTTTCTAACCCTGAAGTCGCTGGAGAACGTGGATAAACAATCCTGTGATAACTTCGCTGACCTCCTCCATGATCTCCAAAGAGAATTCAAAGGACGCTTCCAAGAAATCACCAGCCTCGCCGATGAATTCCGGATTTTTTCGTTGCCGTTTTCGGTGCCGGTGGATGACGCAACGCCCGAGTTACAGATGGAACTTCTTCAGCTGCAAGCTAATACTCCGTTGAAGCAGACGTTTCAGGACGTGGCTGTACCAGACTTCTACAAGTTTCTTGACGATGCAAGTTTCCCGGCTCTTCGTCAACAGGCTGCAAGGATCATTGCCATGTTTGGAAGCACCTACTTGTGCGAACATCTGTTTTCATTGCTGAAGGTGAACAAGTCAGCTCTCCTTGTGGATGACTGATGAACACCTGCGATCGACCATGAGGGTCGTTTCCGCGCAAGAAGTTCATGCGGACATTTCTTCTCTAGTCGCAGCCAAGCGTTGCCAGGCATCAAGCCAGCGTGTTTAGAACAATAACAGCTACATTGAGGTTCTCAAGGAATAAAGTTTTGTGACTTTCATAAATGAAACTGGCAATATTTTCTCGTCAATTACTATCAATAACGTTTATTATAGTACGATATGGAGACGCAGCTGCCCTGAATCCTCTTTTTGTAAGGCACCCAATACAGTCACCACATGTTGAAGCATAATCGTGGAACAAATATTTGATATTTTAGAATAGGCATCCACATTTTAGTCATTCTGGAGATTGGTATCGATACGTGTCGCGAATCCTGACGCCCAGTTCCATTCTGGAAAGGCAGCGATATCTGACATTTTGTTAATCATACCCTGCCCCCCCCCCACCTTCTTCGCTCTCCCGGCCCTTGTGGGACTAAAATTCGTGACTGCGGCCCGCTCACTGATGTGAGTTTGAGACCCCTGGTTTAACTCGTACAACTTCATCGGGATTGAAATGTGCTTAGTAGCATTGGCGGTGCGTCGAGCGCGCTCGTAAATTCAATCGCGCTTCCCTTCAATCCGGATAGAAAGCGCCCCTCTGACAGGGTTAGTACCGAAGTAGCCGACTAGGAAAAGGTGCTCAGAAGCCTTTTGAAATTTGCAGAACTTTATTACCACACATTAGGAATATCGGAAGCACTTTTAAAATCCCTCAGTATGTCCTCACAACGCGCTCATTGCCCCATGTGTTCAGGTTAACCGTAGGTTTAACAGTGCCTCAGATCTGAATGGCCCAGCGACGATGACAGGAAGAATTATATCCTTTGTCCTTGATGCTAGAACGTTAGTACTCGAAGAGCTAGGAAAATTGTGATATTTCTTAAGACAAACAAATGTTGAAACTTGATGTCTTTTAAGGAACTTGTTCGGTGCCTGCGCTCTCTTGTTTCGGTTTTTACAACCTACTTAAGAATAGCTGTGTCAAAGAAACTACATTTCAAGTGGCTACATCCAAACGTCAGCAAAGCTTAGCACGGCATGTGTATATCGGTTCCGAGTTTCCTCCTTTTAATAAGTGCTAAATAACTTTGAGTGTTTTTTTATGAATCAAAACAAGGAGAAAAACACGGGCGCAGTTGGTGTTTCTGTTCTTTTCTCAGTGGGGCAAGTGGACCAATTTAAAAAAGAGAAAGTCGAGAAGAACAAATGCTACTGAAAACTTGGTACTGGCATAATGACGGACAAAGCCATTCACTCAAGCGGGGAGAAGAGATAGGGTGAAAGGTAACAGAAAGCGCCCATTCCCCTCCGTTGCCTGGAAGAAGTAAAGAAATTAGGCCAAGGCTGATTTATGAATTATGACAATTGCGGTAAACTGACAGACAGAGGAAGGAAGACCGACAGTATGCGTATTGACTGTCTTCCTTCCTCTGTTGGTCAATTTAGCGCTATTTTCGTAATTCATAGTGCACCAACTAATCGAACAACAAATTTGACTGAAGGCTGAATTCCGGGTCTCGGTGCTCTACTGGTCGTTTCTCTAGGCGTCGTATGATTTCGGCAATGTTTCTCGTTCTTAGCACTTAAAGAGAATGAAGTGTTCTCTAATGTCGATGGTGCCGGAACCTGGTTGGAAGCCTCATACAAAAATAAAACTCCATTTTGGTATCAGGGAGCCTCAAGTTAATTACTGAAGTAGATGGGAAACAAAGTGTACGACGGAATTTTGCTTCTACTTGGAACGGGAACAAATGAACAAACGAAAGTTCTTTTTCTGTGTACTGTGTAGCAATCATTGTGAACAGTCTGCTAAAATTTGAGTCGGCATTTACTTCTTTTTTTCTGAATTTTTGTTGTGATTTTTTTGAAGTTCTCTGATTCGTAAATTCTCTTTGTTATCGAATGGGAAGGCGAAAAATTAAGCATTTTCTTTGGCATGCTAACATTAAGCTTTAAAAGGGGCGTGCGACACCTGCTCTATAGTTCAGACTCCGATAACACTGACCACACCTCCCAATTCCAATCACGCTCAAGTTCGCAGATAACGGTCCCGCTTTCCTTTCATTTCTTAAACTTGGTAGCAAGCAAAACTGTCGCACGTGCAAGTCTCTTTCTTTTTTACGGTAGTAATAACAAACCTGTGATGCCTGTGTTATTTCCCGTAGCACTGGAGAATGAGAAATTTCCAAATCAATTTTATTCAATGCGCACCCTTTCTCTTTTTTTCTTTGTTTGCTTGCTTCAAACTTGAAGGGAAATCTTGTTTCTCACCTTTCTCTCTCCCCATTAAGACTGAATCTTCGTTCGGGGCCCAAACGTTCGTAATGTAATCCATGGCAGTACTCCTTCCTTTGGTTTTGTTTAATATAATTATACCCAAAACACTTCTACAGTCACGCTTCATAATCGCGCTTGCGCCACTGAAGCTACATGCTAAAAGAACTGTATACTCCACAACATTTTTTTGAAGAACATCAAAAACATCCCGAACAATAATTCGAAATAACAGCGTAGCTTTGCTAATCCTGCGAAGGCGCTTTTTGAATTGAATGGAATTCAGTGTAATGGAACTATGTTTGCTGTGTGCAGAAAAACGGAGATAAGGCAAAAGACGACTACCCTGACAGAAGCCTCTCCTCGGAGCACACTTTACACACGGGTACATTTTTATACAAAAAACAAAACATGGCTATTAAATCACAAAGCAGAATATACCAAGAAAATGTTTTAAAGGAACTCTATTTTTACACAAACCGTCTTAACAAAATACAAGTACACCGCTGTGTATTGAAAATAAAAGCACATAGCACATCATTTAAATTAAGTCATATCAGGATAAGCACACGATAAAATGGCAACAAAATACCAGTTGTACTTGTGAGCAGAGAACCTAGTCGGCCAATGTCAAGTAAATACAATGCACAGAAACAAATTAGGAACCCTGAACGTTACCTTTCATTATTAGAGTTTTAAATGTGTGATTCGATATCTTCTTTTTAGAATGAACTTGCATCACTACCATATTTAGAGGAAGGGAATTTCGTATTCTAAATGTTGTTTGCTGTAATGGGTTCTTTTCTGTAACACCTTAAGCTGTTGGCGTTAACACTAGAAAAATCTGATATCAGTTCATGGCTCGATGCTTTTTTGCATTCGCAGCTACACCGGTGCAGTTGGGAACGCGCTGTTTCTGGGGGCCACTTTTAGCGTCTTTGCAAGACTGAGGAGGATGGCGATACGAGAGTCTTCGGTGTACACTCTTCCAATGCTCCCCCCTGACTCTTACTCAATGCGTAGCCGGAAAAGAGCGCCCTCGCACTCTCCAAACGCTGAACGCAAACCACCGTCTACCCTCTCGGTCGCCACATGTGGGCGTAGCTTGGTCAGAAAGACGGCAGGCTCTTGGTCCGCTTCTTTATGAGGACCCAGGTTCGAACTCTGGTGGGGCCAGCAGTTTGTTTATGCAGCGAGGGGTGTAGCCAGAAGCCAGTGACCGCCTGGGATGATTGTTTGGGTAGCCAGTGGTAGCCTTGTAGTTGTCTGCTCACGCAGACACGAGAATTCCCTTAGTTGGTTAGAGATATACTGCTTCGCACCCGCCGTGGTGGCTCAGTGGCTAAGGCATTGCGCTGCATAGATTGGTTGCATGTTCGACTCCCGGCCGTGGCGGCCGCATTTCTGATGGAGGCGAAAAGCAAAAACGCCCGTGTGTACGAGATTTCGGCGCACATTAAAGATCTCGGGGTGGTGAAAATTATTCATAGCCCCCCACTACGGCTACCCTCATTGCCTGCATTGCGTCGGCGCGTTGAACCCCACACTCAAATCGGTGCACTGCTTCATAGTAAAGCGTGAAAGAATTAAAATTTGTTTCAGAATGCACGGCGTGCTGCAATATGCGCAGGACTGATATCAAATTGGCCAGCACGAAAACATAATTCTTAGCGTGTTAACTCAACGTAGCATGGAAGTGATGCAATGAAATGGAACTAGAGGTCCCACCAATTACGCCCAGTCATGTGTCTTAGTGAGTGTTCTGGTCGGTGGTCGCCATTCGTACAAATAAGATTTTGTGACTTCATAACAAAAATTGCCCGAAAGGGGCTAGGCAGTCACCATTGCGTCATGTGTTCTCTTTCATATCGCCATTCTTTTTCCGAAGTTTGCGATAAATTTGGTATCACTGCTATCGGGACAAAGCAGTTTTTTTGATAAACCAAACTTGCATTTTGCCTTATGGCCACTTGAAAGCATTCTGTGAGCCTATTCGTCTGGGTATGACAGGCTGCAGAGAGCTCCTAGTTCGTTTTGCTAGGCTGCAGGATGTTGTCGATAACTTTTGGCAAAATGTTGCAGGCTAGGTCGGTGGGCAGTTGGTGAAGAGTGCCATCAAGGTAAATGTAACAGGTAGTGAAGCTTCTATAGAAGCCCATAGGTTCAGAAAATAGCGGCTCTCAAGCTGCTCATGGGCTTAGCACCATCTGTGTGAGGAGGGAACCCTTCCGGTGGAACAAAAAATAAACCGTATTTGACGCAAGTCCCGGTCAAAAACTGACGTCATTTTGGTAGCATTAGCGCAAAAATTTGACATAAAATATCTTCAACACGCCTCTGATCGCTGATCGCTCATTGCATTGCCATCTGACGCAAGTTGGCGAGCCCTTGGCGTGTGTGCTTTAAGCCAATGCCAGCATATCTAGTACAGACTCGTGACTACAGAAACGTGTTTGAGCATACTGTCGTATGCTTGGACTCGGTGTTTAGAAAAACATATTTCATTTTCTCTGAAACTTTATTTTTATTCATGCCTTCCACTGCTGTACAAAAGCAATCAGTAGTTTATTTTGATTGCAGTGGGTGGAAAACCGGGAACCGGGCACGTACCCAGCCCCCCCCCCCCCCCCCGAAAAGAATTTGTTTGTGCCATGGGCTGCAGAGCCCAAAATGACACTCGAACACTCTCCCCGACCCCACCTTTTTATCAAAAACGTGTGCACTCCTCACCCCGACACAAATTTCTATCAACGCCTCCACTGGGCTGTTTAATTGCGTCGCACATACGCAGGTTGCGTGCGTGCCTTAAGTATAGATCAATGTTATATTATGCTTGCTCGGTTTTTGTGCTTCAGTTATAACAGAAGAAATAACGCACAGTCATGCTATAATCAAGACATTTGAATTTTATTCCAGCATAAACAATACGACAACTTTACCACACTGTACAAACTCCGCACGTATACAATAAGTACAAAGTGTTCCTGGGCACTATATGCATTATGATTTTTCTTACGAGCCGAAAAATTTACTTTAGCCGTATCACATAACATAACGAGCAATGAAAGCCTCAACAGCAGAGCTACTTCGAAGCAAGAGAAAAGAACTAGGCACTGCATCTAGACGCAGAAAATCGGGCTGTAGGAATTGATTGATTGATTGATTGATTGATTGATTGATTGATTGGCTGTTTATTGGAGGAGGTCATAAGACCTGTGAAGGGGATGGGGGAGAGTGGGAAAAGGGGAAAATTATTACAATAAGAGTCTTCAAATACACATATGTTCTTGTCACAATAGAAAGTCCGTTCGGACTTGTCACAGAATCACTGACCCATACAGGGCTTAGTCAATCACGAATCAAATTGCTTTATCGAGACCATTCCTGAGGGAGAATATTTCAAGTGTCTCTAATAAAGTGGGACTAGCGCGCATTTGACGTATATGGTCCTGTTCATCACACGGGATGGAGCTTAGTCTTAAAACTTCCGATCGGTCTTGTGAAAAGTCATAGCACGTCCGGATAAGGTGATGAAGATTGGAGACGGGTAATTCCCCACAAAATATGCACTTTGAATTATATGCTGTATCATGATGGGTCTATTTAAAAGAACGCCAGGAGTATATGCAGAGTTTGCGTAGATCTTTTTTGCAATAACTGCTCTTTTTCTGGGGAGACGTTTTAGAGCTGTGAGGAAACCCAACGGGGAGGATTCCTGGAGGCGCTGATGACTGAGAATCTTTGACTTGCGGTAGTTTTCAGGCCAGGTCGCGTCCTGTGGGTGTGGGTCCGAGGAAACCATGGGAGGGTTGAGACACTCTTCCGGGCAGCCATGTGGGCTAACTGGTTCCCTGCGTCTTCCTCGGTGTGCGGCGGGGTCCAAACCGAACGAGCGGATACGAATTCTTGTCGTAGCTCCCGAATCTTTCTCAGTATAGTAGTGGCAGGTGCGTTTGGGGTGAAAGAACGATTTAATTCACGAAGTGCCACGTGGGAGTCTGTGATTACGCGTAGTTTGGTTTGAGGAAGTGACGGGCTGTTCTCTTGGATGCTTTGAAGGGCACCTAGAATTCCAAAAAAGCTCGGCTTCTGCTACTAGGCCATGGATATGTGAAATATTGCAGGACTAATCCAGGGGTAGAAATTCCGGGCAAGTCCAAGCTACGGCTGCGGCATTGTTCGCCCCTGCTGCGTCTGTGAAAACATCTATTTCGTCAGTGGCTTTGTCTTGTTGCATACGCCTAACGAGATGCTCCCTAGCCACCGGGTTGGAAAGCCGCATAGGCCGTCGTCTGATTAGTCCAAGTGGTGGACGTTCCAATGTGGGGATGGGGCCTTGAAAGGGTGCCCCCTCAAAGACGCTGTTCAACGTGTCGCATTTTAAGATTGCTCGTCCTTGCGGTGAGAATTACAGGCGCGTTTGAAAACGTTGCCGAGTTTCCTCCATGGGTTGTCATAGCGGGGGAAGAGGAACTGCCAACACTAGAATATCATTTCTGGTGTGTCGAGGGAGACCCGTGATGGTGAGGATAAAAGAACGATTTAGTATTTCCAAATCGCGCAGAAGACGAGGGATATAGTTGAATATTGGAAAAACGTATGTTAGCCGGCCTTGGGCCACTCCTATGGCGGGAGTTTGGCATGAGGCTTGGTGTGAACCACCCTACTTGCTTCAGATGCGAGTAATAAGATGCATCGTAGCACGCCAAGTGGTACAAAGGCTCCGAATCCATGCTTGAGGGCTGTTGCAACTACACAGTTGGAGCCCGAGAAGTCGGACGGTTCCGTTTTGGGATGAGATTGATGTAGCGCCAAAATGAAGGGTAAATATACAAGAAACATCAGTTTTGCGTTTGCCGTTGATGCTGACAAATTCCGTTTTGTGTGGTGTGAGTTCCAGGTTGAAGGCAGACAAAGAGCGTTCTAGGCGAAAAAGGCACCCTGAAGTTCTGAGTGCATGGCTTCCTTGCCGTCGTAGTCTGCCGCTTCGGTCCAGACGACGACATCGCCGGCGTACAGGGCGAATCGAGCTGAGGTGTCATTTTCAAGCTGTCGGGCGACACGGTTCATACCAAGGTTGAACAGCAATGGTACAAATGCTAAGAATTACACACAGGTAAAATCGATTGAGTCGATGCATAATTTCAAAAAAGGGATAATTATATACAAGCAAATGTTTCATAACTAAGGCATGCAGTAACTAAGAATAAAAAACAAATTTCTCAACAAAAAGTTTTGCAAGGCATCCGGCATCTTTCCCAGCCACATCTCTAATAGTATGCAAAAGTCAGGTCAATTTTTCTGGTGGAAATTCTATAGTTGCAATTTCGCAGTAGCAATTTGTTTCGTATAAGGAAAGCTTGGGTTCATCCCTGATGAAGGTCGTCTTAAGAGACATATTTAAAAATGATGTTGACCAGGGCTATATATCCCACTCTATACCGCTTTTCTTGGCACGCATTATATTGTCGCAGAAAATATCGTGTGCCAGTGATGCGGCTTTGCATTCGTAACTAGAGAGAAACAATAGTGGGCGCCCGGACCCAAGGAGTTGGGTGGGCATTTGTTCTGCAGGATGGTCGCCTGTGCCTCGCCGAGCATTCGTTTCTGCTGAGAGGCGTCCTCCGCGCAATCTCCGCGTCCACATGCGCATTTGTGTCATGGTAACCTGCTACCCAGGCGTTCGCGTCCGCTAGCCGCTGAGCAAAAACTTTTTATTGCTCTCATCGTATTTGCTTAGGCGCAGTGGGTTTAAAAAAGTAGGTAAAGTCGAAAGCCTTCTTAAGTGCCCCATTCTGTGAAAAACCGTCGTTGCGGCTGTCGATTCAAGGAAATGGCCAACGCTGTGATTGGCACATAATGGGAATGTAAACGATGGAATTTGAACCTCGGTTTTCCGAATAGCCGCAGAATGCACTACTGCCTCCCCACGCTGCAATCAGTGCAACAGGAGTGCTTGTTGCGGCTATTGTTCCTTTTTACGGAGAGCGTACCCACTTAAAGGATTGGCCACCAACCGGGATCTTTCAGGGTGTAATTGTAGGTAAAGCTGTGGGCACCAGTGAAAAACGTCAGCCTCAAAGCAAAGCACTAGGCCTAAACTGCAACATACCCAACTGTTTCTGCCATTAGCCTGGCAAACTACAACATACGCAGACAGTATGGCACTTCCCATGGCGGAACAGTATTGGGGAGAACAGTGCATATTCTGTGGGCCAGGGCACAGGACAATGTGCACTATAATTGGGTGTACCTGATCACAAGGTAATGTTCATTTTTTTTTGGGATGCTACCCAATAATTGAGACGTAATTATAAAAAACGATTTACAAAATACGCAATCACCCCTGTTTACTCAAAAATGCGTAGAAAGTACTCGACGCACATTTTCAAGAAATGAATTGACTTCAGAAAAACGAACTGAACAACTCAAGAGAACTGAGAAAAGCATGAAAAAGTTCTTACCTAAAACCTGCGTTAAAGTAAGCCCGACCTTCGCCGAAACTGTGGCAAATCCATTGTTAAACTTTTTAAAAGCCAAATTACAAACAACAAAACCATGCGCTGATTTTTTGCGCACTAGTTAAACGCATCTACAAAGGATCTCAATGTATATCGATGCGCGGTTTGTGAAAATCTTATCAAAAAAAACATGTGTGGTCAAAACAACACGCGTCTTTCCTTCCCTTTCTGCAGTATGAACAAAACAGCAAGGCATCCAATAGCATGGGACAAAACAGCACTGCGACACAACAAAAATGTCAAAACATCAGAGCGCAAATAGCAAAACGCCACAACTCTGCAAAGACAAAACAGCATGCCCAAAGTGCAAGGCTCGTATTGCGGCAAGATGGCTGCACTCGCTGGCGTCGTTCCACATGGAAGGGACCAGTCTGCTAGGTTTTAACGATCCGGTGAAACACTCTGCGATCACTGACTAGGCAGAGTCACTATTATTAATTGACAGTTACTCTGGCCTGACAGTGAGCTATTGCAATTTAGCCACTTGGTTACCATCAGACTGCCTTTCCTTGCCAAAGTACAGTCTGATTGGATTTTATCTAATCAGTCAAACCGCTTCTAGCCGTAGCCACTGTTCATCACTGTTAGCACATACGTTTTGTATATTTTATTTGTTGTCACGTGATTATTTTTTAATGCGATACTGTCTTACGGCAAAACAGGGAGGTTTATAGGTACAACACTGCACCATGTGATGATTTGTGGCTAGGCACTTTCTTCGCTAACTGTTTGTTGATGCGGTTTTGCGGCGTTACAGTGTACTAGAAGACAAGTGTGACGTTAGGAGCCGATTAGGGGCTCAATATCACGATGAAAATTTCTGCTGAGGAACTCCTCTTGTAAGCAGCCCCCGTTGCGGCCGCTGCTTACCAGTTGGTTTGAGAAGTTTTGTTCGTTAAATTAATCCCCATTGATCGCAATAGTCTTATTTCTTCATTTTATGGCAGAAAGTTTTATCAAATCCGTCAAATAATTGTTTAGTTTGATTATAAAACCTATAGGTGGCGATGGCTGTAACAGGAGTTCCATGGCAAACGAATATGCTCCATACCATTTTTTTATCGCAAAAGAACCCACAATCTCCATTGGTTTTCCCCCCGAATGACACACCTCTTTCTTCCACTACAGTGCCTTCGCGGGCTGTTTTGACGCTGTGAAGTTTTACCTTGCAGAGTTTTCAAGTGCTGTTTTTTGGCGTCCTTTTTTGATGCTGCCCTCGTATAGTGACGGCCTTGGGGCTTTCTACTTAAAAGACGTTTGCAGTAGGCACACACTTGATGTGCAACGAGTATTACGTTAATTCACTTGTCGTAAGGTTTCAGGTTAAGTTAGGCAGACATTAGGGCTGAACGTAAGCCTGAAATATACCCACTGAGGTGGATTTACTGGGATTTGCAACACGATGCGACGCGGTTCATTGGACGTGAATCGCATTATATTCCCAACTCATGAGAAGTGCTTAGTGCACAGCGGGCCGCGCACTGGCAGGATGAATCTTAGGCATGCGCATGGGCAGCGGCATTTTCAATATCCTGTACGTCATACTAGGCCATATTCTGCAGCAAGCCAAGCCTCTTTGCACGGCGATGCGTATTTTACGGTGGTATCATTGAGCCTCCATAGCCTCACGTATTCCTCGGAAGTCTAAACCATCACCACAGTCGGTGGACACCACCTCGGGTGATATATTGTTACTGGACTAAGGTGGGCAATGCCTCACAGGTCCTTCAACCAAAAACGATGACGACGAGGACTTACTGGCTGGCGCGAACCATGCGCGAACTCTGTCATGGCCACTATGCACATAATGTAAATAGATCGCTTCACCCAATCTCATCGTTCGTCTCATCTTCATCCTGCTGCCACGTAACATTTTGGTGGATTGTGAGGGATCATCCCCATCCTTTCCTCCACATCGCATCGCCTCGGCCTGGGTGAAATCATCGAGGGAATGTGGGCCGTGTCGGGCCGCCCCAGCCCACTGCGACGAGCATTCGACCACGTCCACCACCCCGTATCCCCAGCCCGTGAGCAGCCGATCAAGACCTGCCGTCACAAGTCGAGACAAGACGAACAGAAAATGCCGCGTCGTCAGCCCTCTCGTCCGTCGGGTTCGAGTTCCTCCGACGGTTCGCATCTGCCTTCAAGTCATCGCTGTTGTGGGGCCAGGCAGCGTATACCCAAACCATATCCCGTAGGGGCCCCAGGCCGACCACAGCCCCTTGAAACAGCGACGTCACAGCGTGACGTCACTTTCTCTTCGAGCGCGACTTCATGCGCCGTGGATTTTTTTTACATGCGACTGAATCTCATTCACTCGCCTTGTCCATGCAGCGTCGTCGGCGTTGTCGTCCGCCCCTCCCCAATTCCCCTCGCCGCGCAAGCTGCGCTCTCCACTCCGCCGCTCACCCCCTCTGCTCTCCGATGCCCCTCTCTCGCAAGGGGCTTTGCATTGGATTCGAATGGATTAGCTTGGGCTTGGCTTGGCATGGATTGGATTGGATTTGGATTGGATTGGAATAAAGTGGATTGTGTTGGATGGTGTTGGGTCATAGCCGCGGCAGACGCACTGGCGCCGGTGCATGTGCAGTACTCTCTCTTCCGCGGTGTCCTCTCCTTCGGGCGCGCTGCGCATATAACCGGTGTGCCACTCTCCGACGGCCTTTCGGTCGACGGTTGCTCTTCGCTTGCGCTTGAACCCCCCTCAGCGTCGCATCACACGAGGGTTCCCGTGAGGGGAGGTGGGCATAATTTTTTCTCTCGTTTTGGGCGGCGGCCGATGGCTTCACTCCGTGCGCGAAGCTGGGGCTGCGGCGCTGGGGAGCTGACGCACATTTAGTAGAAGTTAAAGGCCCAACCACATGCAGCGTACTTTCTCTGTTTTCTCGTGTGGTGACTCGAGCTGACACGCGAGCAACGCCGAATGTATACGCTCGCCAGATATCGGCGTCGACGCAGCGTGAGAAAGCAGCGGAAAGCGGGCCATCTGACGCCATCTGGCTTACACGAAGAGAGAGAGAGAGAGAAAGACTTTATTTATGGCCAGCAGGGAGTGGGAGGTCGGGATGCGCAGAGCCTCCACATCCCACCCACGTTCACTACGTCTTCGGGACTAGGCCCCGCCGGCGTCGGCGTGAGCGGTGCGCGAAAGGTACTCGGGAGTTCGTCCCTTTCCCCCCCGTCTGCGACTCGCTCCGCTTCTGCCTGGCGAGAGCAGCCTCGAGCTGCTGGACGGCTAGAGTTTGTGCGGCCAGGTCCGTCGAATATACGGCACTCGTTATGGTGTCCGGCAGCCGGCCGTAGAGGTCGGCAGCTTCCACGGGGTGCACTGCACAGTCCCACAGAATGTGGGCCAGAGTTGCGCGATGTTGCCCGCACACACTACACACGTCACTGGCGTACACGTCCGGGCACACGTGACGCGCGAGCGCCGGCGTGATCACTGACTGTGTTTGTAGTTGGCGTAGTAGCACTGCCTGCTGTCGTGTTAGTTCCGGGTGGGGCGCCGGAGCGGTGCGCCGGCCGAGCCGGTACCACTCCAGCACCTCCCCGTACGTGAGGAGGGGCTCCGGGTCCCACTCCACGTCGTCGTTGTCTTCGTCGTCGTCTTCGCGTTGGCCTCCCTCTGTCGCGGAGCTCGGCAGTGGGGAAGAGACCGCCGCCGCGCGGTTGGTCAGTCCTCGCGCGGCTGCGTCCGCCGTCTCGTTGCGGTTGGGGAGACCGTCGCCCACGTTGCCTCTGATGTTGGTGTGCGCCGGGAACCACCGAAGGTGGGTGGCCGGCA
The DNA here is from genome assembly GCF_048455015.1 of Haemaphysalis longicornis. Lineage (NCBI taxonomy): Eukaryota > Metazoa > Arthropoda > Arachnida > Ixodida > Ixodidae > Haemaphysalis > Haemaphysalis longicornis. The sequence continues at coordinate 74,434,957 of NW_027526225.1, read as the reverse complement.
CCGCTCCACTGATCACCGCACTGCACTTCACCGCACGCACGGCACTTACACATACGTTGTTCTTAGCGTAGTTCGCGATGGCCGACCGGGAGTCACTAAGCACTGTGGCACGAATGCAACCGGTGCAACTTCTCGATCGCAATTGAAACGTGCCGTGTAGCAGAGGCAGTGCGTCGAGCGCGTTCGAAACCTCGATCGCGATTCACTTCAATCCCGATTGAAAGTGCCCGTGTCTGCGCATTGCCGCCGAACGAGGCAGACACTCGCGCGACGCGTGATTTCGCGTCCAATTGGGTAATACTTTAACCTTTTCGTACCTATACGTTCCGGAAAGCACTCTCATTAAAGTAAAGACAAAATTTGTTTTGGTCTTTTGTGATCGCGCTGCGTCCCGGCAGTCGATGGTTTCGCTCCGCGCGCGAGCATGACGTACGCGAAGGGATGCATCAAACACGAAGTATATCTTTGCATACTTGTTCTCACTTCTCACTCTCCGCACTCTCTTGCGAGCCTGCAGACACTTGTCTTCCATCCTGTTCCTAGTTAATCTAGCGCTGGGCGTGATGCTTTAAGTGCGGGCGCAGGCGGACGCTTTTTTACCGACATGTGGTCATTGTTTACGTTCCTGAAAGCGAACACTCTCGATCGTTTCAGTGAAGACAAAAATGGTTTTTAAGTGCGAATGCACTTTATAAGCGACCCCAAACCTTCCACCGCCGGCGGCGGCGGCGGCGGCGGCGGCGGTGGCGGCGGAGTCCGCAGCTCTCCTCTCCCTAGCAACGGCGTGGAACGGAGAGGAGCGTCGGTAGCCACGGCGCGGTGACGTCACTTCACCACGTGACCGCGCTCGCTCCGCCTCCTCGCCGTGGCTGCGCGGGTGCGCGCCGCTCCCCGCACCGCTCCTCGCGCCGTGACGTCATGGTATGACGTCACAGCGCGCCTCCTCTCCCCAGCAGCTGCCGCGCGCTCTCTCTCCACCGTGACGTCACACTCTCTCCTCCTCCCTCTCTCGGCTGCAGCTGCCGTGCGCCGCTGTCCCTCTCCCCTTGCGCTCGCCTCCTCTCTCAGCCACCTGGCTCGGCGCGCTCGGCGCGGCGTACCCCCCTATATATGCAGCGATAAACTGCCAGACCTCCGTGGGTCGGCTCGGGCGCGCTCACGGGCGAATGCCAACGGATTTTAACTTTACTCCCCCTCATAGCATCACCCCGTGCATTCGCACTTAACCATGTTCACCCTCGGGGAAATGCTTGGGAGTTTTTTGATCTTGGGTGGTCTTTTGGATTCCGTACCGGAGCGCAGAACGTTTGCTTCCAATCGGTCGAAAGCACACGCGTACGTCGGTCGCTCATCTGTGGTTGATATCAGCGAGCGTGTTGATCCGTTTTTATAATTGTGTTATTACCGTCAAATCTGAACAAGGTAAGGAAGGATGATGAACGAAGACGCACTTAGCACAACCTTACTTGCAACTTTATTTACCCTTGATGTTATGTACCGACTGCAGCTTCATAGGTATTCAAAGTGTGAGCAAATCAAATTTCGGGGCTGCCTTGATAATGAGGGTACCGTCGAACGTCACTTGTAGGTTAAACGGCAAGGAACTCTGGCCCCCTTTGTTTAGCATGAAAAAGAAAAGAAAAGCCGGTGAAACCCTCAGAGCAGAAAAAACGAGGTTTCGCCGAGATTCGAACCACGGACTCTCAAAACAAAACGCCAGCACACAAGCGCGCAACCGCTCGAGCACGCCAGGGGAAGACGCGGGCCCCAAGAATTTGGTACCGTAACAGAGGCTTCCAACGAATATTGTCGAGTGATTTGCTTTGGTCATGTTTGAGCTTTGAGCCGTGCTAATGCTTGTTTCTTACGGCCCCCTCTTGGATCCGAGGGCAGTTATGCTATTACCACAAGCGATGTGGCCACGGCCCCCTTATTTGAGTCAAGATAAGGCATCGCAGATAAGGCATCGCATAAGCCGTGGTAGCAACGAATATAATGGCATGCGTCGCTAGCATTCTGGCGTTGATAAAGCTTGGTCGTCCCGCACCAATCTTGCAGCCAAGCCCAATCATGCTAATACTACAATCGACGTAGCCAGAGCTACCCTATTTAACTCGAAAAAAGCTATCGCAAATACCCGATCTCCCTGATGAAAAACAAACAAGCCGCAAATGAATGAGCGCTTTTGAACAGAAATAGCTTGCAATTTGTCTCAAGGCAGCCGATAACCGCAAGGTATGAAGAAATTGATTCTCTTCTGCTTAAACGAATGACCCCAAATCACGAGAAGGATGTGAAACCCGACCGTTGCTGCCAGCTTTCCGCTGCTTTCTCGCGCTGCGTCGACGCCGATATCTGGCGAGCGTAGACATCAGCGTTGCTTGCGCGTTAGCTCGCGTCGCCACGCGAGAAAACGCCGAAAGTACGCTGCATGTGGTTGGGCCTTTAACTTTTACTAAATGTACGTCAGCTCCGCAGCGCTACAGCCGCAGCCTCGCGCACGGAGCGAAACCAGCGGCCGCTGTCCAAAACGAGAGAAAAAAAAACGTCACATGAAGTCGCGCACAAGGAGAAAGTGACGTAACGCTGTGACGTCGCCGTTTGAAGGGGGTGTGGTCGGCCTGGGCCCCTACGCGATGTTTTTAGGGAATACGCGGCCAGGCATCATCAAGGACATCATCGTCATCTGTGGTGGCAGGCACATCGTCAATGAAGGTTTTCATCGCAATTCTCATCCCCATCCCAACTAACGTCGCCTCGGCCTCGACCGGGACCGTCGTCTTCGACCCGGGGGGTGATGTTACGGGACTAAGGTGGGCAATCCCTCACAGCTCCTTCAACCGAGTACGATGACGACGACGACGACTTAGTGCCTGGCGCGAACCTTGCGCGAGCTCTAGCATGGCCGCTATTTGCATAATGTAAATGGATCTCTTCACGCCATCACACGGTTCGTCTCATTTTTGTCCTGCCGCCACGTAACAATATTGTTCCAGCATGGGCAGAAATCCGGCGCTTCGTATGCTAGGCGCACATTAATCTTACCCAAAAGCATCAAATTACCTTCGTTTACAAATGCAATAAATATAGCAGAGCAAAGAGAATACCCAAGAAAAAAATATCAGGAGTATTTCGAAACAAAATCAGCACTCCTAACGCTCGCAACAGAGGCGCAACATGGCAAAATAGCACGCCGCCAAACCCATCATCACACTACACTAGTATTAAGCGATTCCAAGCAACACATTCGAATTCCCTACTGTATACACCAAACAGCAACATAGGGCGCGTGAGAAATTAACCGAATAACTTGGAAGCACACCCGGCACGAACACTTAAAAAATATCATGCATCAAAAAAAAAATAAAATTACCCTCAGCGGCATGTAGTTTGCATATAAAGCGTTCGCACTCCTATGTCCTGAGAAATTCTGAGATATCCTTGATTTCTTATCAGTTGCTGGGTATTGATTATTCGCCGAAGAAGGTTATCATAATCATCATGATCGTCGTCGTCGTCGTCGTCGTCATCATCATGATTGTGGTCAACATCGCCCAAACGGCGCTCAGTCGCATGGTTTGCGCATTTTGAGACTTCAACATGGAAAAAGCCGGCACAAATTTGTCCTGCATGCGGAATACCGTGTTAATCCTCGTCACGACAGTGAGCGTATTCGCATTCTCCCAGTTAGGGAATTTTTCAGCGCTGAAGGACTTGCTTCAGGACGAGAACCTGAAGCACATCGAATACTGGAGCCACGAAGTCGGTCAGGCTGCTCTACGTGAGGGCGAGCAGTATGAAGCGACGCGGCTTCCGCACCGCGGAGGCTGGGCCGTGGAAGCGCGCTGTCGTGAGGGCATCGATGTCCTGTTCTTCGTGCACGCCTGCTCACGAGAATGGAGACGGCAGGCGGTCCTGCGCGACACCCTCGTCGAGGAGGCGGCCGCAAGACGCTTCAACTGGGCCGCCGTGTTCTTCGTGGGTCGCCGTGCCAAGGACCCACTCCTCGACGCATGGCTCAACCTTGAGGCGGACGCCCTTGGCGACCTGGTGGTGTTCCCGTTCGAAGACGGCTACAGGACCGTGACTCCCAAGTGGGTGAACGGCATGCAATGGGTGGCCGACAGCTGTCCCAACGTGCCGGTGATCGTCAAGCTGGACGACGATGTCACCGTTCACCCGTTCAAGGTGAATGGCAATATGCCTGCGAACATCGACGCTATAGCCTTCAATGAAAGCCACGCTGTTAACCGAATGTTAAGGGCTCAGTTACTGGGGCCGTAGTTGATGTCTAGTCAAGAGTTTGTATGACTGGCACACTGTACCAAGCTAATGAAATTTCGGCTACGAACGCGTTTATTTGGAGCTGGTAAATGAGGAGCTAGTTCAATTCAAATAAAACCTAAAATACATAAATGAAATATGTATGCAAACAGGTTTGGGTAACGTTTTTACTTGAAGCGTTTTCTGATCAGAAGCCTTCGTGTCGCAGTGTTCTTGGCAGTCCATCAAATGGGCCGCATCATGTGTTCTAATGTTTTACCGAAGGCAATGATCGTCTAGCTGACACTTCCCTAGAAAATAACATTCGTAGTCAATTATTTTGAAACCGCTATCACCACCCGGGTTTGCCTCGTTACGTACCAATCAAACAAACGCTGCCTTCCATCTTTTGTAGATCGGCCAAAACTCAGTGCGCAAAACTCCGTCACTGCACTCGCCTCCAGTCAGGGCGTACAAACAGGGAAACCACTGTGTATCAACTATTTAACCAAGAGAAGCGCTTTCGCCTGCTCATCTCGTGGGAATATGCTTAGGCATACTCTTTAACCTTCTTTAACTCTTTAACCTTGAGGTCACGCCAAAGCGTGACCTCAAGAAATACGTCCGTTGCCGTGGGCAGACATGGGTGGTACGTGTGTCAAGTTCTTGCTTAAATTTTAATGAGAAGGCATTAATTTGTCCAGAATGCGTAAAACTGCAAATGGAGTCGGAGTCACAGGCAATCCACTAAACACACGTCACTACAGAGCGTTTCAAAAAGTGTGAATCGCATTGCAAAACCCAAAAATGGGAAGGTAGGCTGAACGATGCCCGCACGTGGGCAGAGCCCCTTCGAAAGTTGAGTGTGCTTATAAGCACGTGCACCAAATATCAGTACTGCTAACGCATCGAGTAACTTCCGGTTTCTATGTCCCAAACCAAATATTAGCCGTGCTAATTCCTGATGAGTCACTTCTGGTTTCTTATTTCATATTAAGGCTTTCATTACGCCTTTTGCAATATTTCATATTACGACTGCCATTTAGGGGTCGACATTGCAGCCCACAAATAATAAGTTTTGTATACCAAAAACTGCACTTCAGACCTGATACCACGTGTTGGAGATATGCACCGCAGGTAGGGAAGGGTTTTCTGCCCTTTGACTATGCGCATTCTGAGAATGTCAAGTGCAGATTGCGAACACTGCCCCGGACTCGGCATTAACAGGATAATGTTACCCTGAGATATAGCGAAGCTTCGATTGATTGATTGCAGGGTTTAACGCCCCGACGCAACAAGGGTGAGGAGGCGCACCGTGGTAGAGGGTTCCAGGTTAATTTTGACCACCTGTGTATCTTTAACGGTCGCCGCAATGTCGTACAGACGGATGTTTGTGCTTTTCACCTCCATCGGAAAAGCGGCCGCCGCGGTCGGGAATGGAGCCCCCGTCCTCGTGCTCAGCTGCGCAACGCCTCAGCCACCGCGGGGAGTTGGAGAGGAGCTTCACAGACCAAATCTCATCTGCCTATCTATCTGTGTCTATCTGCGAGACGTTGCTTCAAAAAATAAAAGGAAAAGTAGGCAGGGGTCCTAGAGAGGCTACTCAATGGAGCAAGATAACGGTTGTGCCTTAGCTGCACAGAATCACACACAACATTAAGAAGATAGCAGCCAGAGAGGGGGAGACAGTTGTGTGCTCATCCCCAAACAAAGGGTATGCCAGGCGCCGCCATGTCAATCTTCCAATTATAGAGGGCCATTGCACAACCAACCACCGTACTTCGTGAGAGAATGTGTGCAGGGGGTTGTATACAAGCTACCGTTATCGTGCAGGAAAAGCTACATTGGCCAGACCTGCCTTTGTATCAACAATAGAATTCGAGAGCACAAGGTCGCAACAAAGAACGTTCCGCCAGGTCCCTTGGCCAAGCACTGCCGAGATTGCCCCAAGTAATGACGCCATGGAAGTTTGAAGTGGACTTCCATGGCTTCATTACCATCCATAAAAACAGTGATAGGCTAGCACGGGAAATCATCGAAGCAATGGAAATCGAAGGAAACATCGACGATTGTGTCAGCACAGTGTCGGTTGCGCTAACGGATAAACTATTTCTGCGCATGATTGTACTCGTACCAGGTAGCTAGAGGAGAGTATAAATATACAAGGCGAGGCGAAAAAAAATAATTAGGTAGTGTCAAGGTTTGTGCTTCGTCTTTCGTCTTTGTGCCCTGATTTAATTTTAGGCTGCCCAGTATTTAATCAATTATTATCGAACAAGCTAAGATTCTGCCTATGCTAACACCTTACAATTTGGCTACGGTTTTTTATTCTTTTTTTATACCGACATATCAGTACTGCTAATGACCGAAGAGCTGTTTCCGGGTTCTCAGTGTCATACCCGCGTATTGGTGCAGCTAACGCCTGACGACTTACTCCGTTTTCTCATTCCTACGTCTCAGCTTAGCCAGTACCTGCAGACGGAGTTATCCCGGGAGCCCGCACGCCTGCACTGCTACGTTTTGGGTGGCCAGCCAGTGGAGAGGGAACCGGGCATCCGCTATTTTGTGAGAACGGAAGACGCCCCAATGGAGGAGTACTTCACCTACTGTCAAGGCCGGGCCGTCATAATGACCTTCAACGTCATGCGAACGCTCCTTAGAGCGTCACCCAAGGTGTATCCTCACCCCACGGTAAGGCCTTTTGTCCCCTTTGCGTGCACTTCCTGCAAAAGCGACACTTCTATCGCGAAAATACGTGCTCAAAATTCACCTTTTTTTTGTGTGTACGCTCGAATATGTACGCTCGAATAAGTTGTCACGAAGTAGATGTGCTTACTTGCGCTGATCTGCAATAATTTCATGCTTCTAGCACCACCAGACAGTGGGTATTCCGCTAGATAAAAGAATCAATTTCACTCTCTGCTTTTTCTGCAGGAAAGGCTATTTTTACTGACAAAGCTGGTACATATCAGGGCAGGCAAATTGTCACGTTGAGCTTTTAATAAGTACAGTCCAATCATCATAAAAATTCCTCTTCTGCTACAACTACCTGATGAATATAGTGGAAAGAAAGGAGCTATATGTTTACGTTAATATCTGGGCGCCAAAGTTCGGTTTGTGAGTGGCGGAGGGCCGTGCATAGCGTATCATTTATGGAATATTGGAGCGCGTCTCACTAGCAACAGTCCTGTTTAAAACCACCAAGTGTCAGTTATTACCATTACAGCTACGTAGAGTGTGTCTAATTTGTGGGAAGCCTTCTCTTCAAATGGGAGTACTCGTCGTCGCACCCACGTTTTACCACAGATCGAGACCCGCACTGACGGGAAAAATGGTTTTTTGTTCAGCGTTACGAAGTAGTTATTAGGTAGACATTATTGGGGGAGGGCGCCTGGCGGCGTTGAGCCATCCATCGTTTGTGTTATACAGCCTGCGGAGTTTACACTGCGGCTACTTTATATTTCCTATACAGTAAAGAAAAAAATGATCTTCTTGCAGTACGCAAAGCATGAATGAAAGACGATCATGGCTTGCACATCACGTAATGCTATTTAAAACGTACGTAAACGCCATTACTTACGGAAAAACACGAGTACAAACAACTATTCGCTCAGACAATTTTACGCAAACATTTCTCCATTTGCAAGAAAATATTCTGTTCACTTCGATGCACATGTCTTCACAAAACTTCCCCGTAAAGCCTCTACTCTCCTCCGCTATCCTGTCAACTCATCCCCTCCCATGTCGTTCCTACCAGGATAAATACAATGGGGCTTTGTTTTAATCAGTTCAGTTTTGCGGGCTTCCACTGTTCAAGCCCCATCAATTGGGCCCATTCGATTTTGGTGGGCTTGGAATACCACCTCGAGGTCTAGTCTTGGGTTTCACGCTCTTTTAGCATTTTTAGGCCCAAATACTGTGTTTAACACGTATTTTCATTTGATCCCGGAAAGCTAAAGCGCATTTGAGCCTCTGTTAAAAGCACACTGCCAGGGCCATCTATGAATTGATGGTTAGCCTTCAATGTACCGGATGTTTTCTTTTTGATGTACGAATGCGTTTTCCAGGTTTGCGATTTCGAAAGGTTTTGGTTGTATAAACTTCCCGTTGCAAAATTTGTTTTACCGTTTCGGCCGCGTGGCTGAATTGAAGGTTAGACACTTAGTCTTACAGACCGACATTGGATGGTTTAGGTAGTTCCCCGAAGAGTATCGTCTTTAAAAGACCCTGCCTTGATGGCACGACTTCTACGAAAACGGTTGGCGCGAACTGATGCCGAGCTGACTGACACTTTCGTGGCTTTAGGCCACAAAAAAACATAAGAAAGAAGGGGGAGCTTCGAAATGGCAGGAAAAGTGAAGGACGCGCTTTCGAAAAAGAGTCTCCGGGCGCATTCGGCTTCTGCAACAGGCACCGCTTGGGCACTAAGCTCCTCTTCCCTTTACGAACATCGTCGATGTGAAGACTGGAGCTGCCTGCAGCCGTCGTGGGCCCAGTTTTCCTGCTTTTGCATGGACTAAACGTTCCTTCATATTGGCCCAAGGGGCATGGTCCTCATGGAGGAGGGAGGAATGTGAGGTGTAAATAGGACCCTCTCTGGCAGCCCATACCAGCCACTATTTTATAGTTTACTGTGTCACGACACGGTTGAGTGTGTATGGAAACATAAAAAGTTAAAACGACGCACAGCTGACAACCTGGTCAGCTTAGCCCTTCATAATCAGCGCTCACTGATCCAAAGGGCTAAGGCAGTAGTCGTTGCATCTCTAGCCCTGGTCCTCTGGTTCGACCTAGGCATTCTATTTTAAGTGCAGAACACTTTAAGGGTCCGGATTATCGTCGTAATTACTCCAGGATGATGGCGTCACGTGCCAATACAGGGGCTTCGAAAAGATAACCGTTTCCGCTAGTCAGGACGGAATCGGCGTCTCGAGTTACAAAGCTTCTGTCTGCCCCATCGGGCCGACGAACCTCACGTTACTCACATGCTACGTGTGGGGGGTGGACTCTGCGCTGCGTTACTGCCACGGAGGCTGCTGTTGCTCTGCGTCAAAAGTACAAGGTAATATAAAACCCGAAAGCCAGCATGAAATAATGCACTATTGCCCTTAATGAAAAGTCAATTAGACGGCCTCTTCATCGGACTTTTAATGGGGCTCCGCCGCCCTCTCTTGACGGCTTTCGCTATCAACACCAGGCTGATACTGAAACTAGTCACAAGATCGCGCCACAGCCCCTCTGGCGAACCACTACTCCGCACTTCGGCAGCTTCCACGTTAGTAGAACTGCTTTCTTATTGCTCCGCTTTCCATTCCCCACTTTCATTTGCACCCTAATAAACGTATTTTCATCCATACAAAGAGTTGAAGCTGCAATTCCGGAAACGTGCTAACGTTTCGACAATTACTTGTTTCTTTTTACGGGCCAACGCAGGACGACGCGTACGTGTCCGGCGACCTCGCACTCCTCCAGGGAATCGGTCACGTCGACATTACCCACTTGTACCTTTTTGAAGAACCAAACGCAAGCTGCCTTCTCGTCACCGATTGCATCTTCATGCACTGGCTGGTCGATACAGGCGAGAAGGTCATTGAAGAAGACGTGCGGACCCTGGACGCTCGCTTCTACTGGTCTTTCGTGCTCTTGAACCAAAAGGTTCACGCGGGAGTGAGGCTGGACTTATCATCCAGGCTGAAGTCCCGTGACTATGCACTTGCTTTCCAAGATACGAGGGCACAACTGGTCAAGCGCAACTGAATTGATAAAGCGCAACAGGCGCTTCTGCCGTCCCCGTAGGCCATAATGAATTTTCTCGAAATATTTTCTTCTCTTTCTTCTCGAACGCTAAGCGGAAATAGGGCTGTACCAAACGAGCGTAGTTCGGTGCTTGACTGTGTATATGTGTATATGCTGGCCTGCATGTAAAAATAAAGCCAACTGTGGTTACGTACGTCATGCCGCATTGTCATCCCCTGGAACAAACCTTGTGCTAAAATGGCATTATTATTCCTACCCATACAAAATCATGTTGCTAACCGGTTGGTTGATATACGAAAGATTTCTGTCGGCTCCACGCGAACAAGCAGATTCTCACCCGCGCACAGTGACATTCCTTGTACAAGCACTTTACTCATACGTTTTTAGCAACAAACGTGTCATCATTCCTTATTCTTACAAAGTGAAAGACCTAATATTTGATGACAAAATATTAGGGCGCTAACTCTGGGCAGGAGTTTTAGATGCAAAGCATCTCTTGCTCGGGCTATGTCCGGCGTCCGCACCTCTCCCCCTACACTATAAAAAAATAAAATAGTTAGCGGTGCCCGGTTTCGATCCCACGACTCTCTGGCCGCAACGGGACATGCGCGGCACTCTTCCAACTGCGCTACAAAACCGAGACTGGAGCAAGTGCTGCGAACGCGCCTTATGTCCTTGACTCATTCAAACTACGTCACGAAGCTACTGATACAACGAAGGCACGCGAAGCTAAACGTAAAGGGAAACGGAAACGACGAACTGAAAACCTTAGACGAGGATGTTGAATTTCCCGTGGCAAAGCTGTGGCGCGAAGTTCCACGCGCCTTGCAGCTCAACCAGAGAAGAGGACGAAGAGGGCGGGCAGTGGGGTAGGAGCGTGAGCACCCCATAAAGACAGACGAGAGCAAAGCCACCAAATATGTTCAGTCGTGCCCTTCAGTCTTTCGGCGTACGCCAACCTGGAACCCTCAAGGAGTGGATGGATCCACCATCTCACGTTGCACCATCGGACGCACTCCGGCTCAGGCGTGCTTCTCTTCAATATTGTAAGGACGAGAGAGGATCCGGCCGTTTCTATCCAGAGCCGACGTCGGGGCCACCCCACCTCGAAGGCGTGGACAGCGGCCCTCCTCCCCCTTCACCGTAAAGTCCCCCAGTTCTGTCGCAAGGTTTATAACCTGTACAAAGCAGAAATGAAGGCGTCATAAAAAAAACTCCCCCTGCTCCCCGAAGGGGATCGTGCGGAAATGCGAATGCATTGGGTGCACCGATGAGTGTGCTGCGGCAAGCAGTAATGGAGAGAGGCGTGCGCTCCACTGCATTTATATACATTTTCCGAGCGCAGCGAGCGGAGAGAGGGTACGCGGAGAGGAGAGAGAGACCCGCGCAACACGCCCGCCCCGCGCGCGAGCTCTCTCCCCCGCCGAGCTCCGCGATGCGAGCGCCCTCACACGCCCGAGCGCGCTCCTCCTCTCCACTCACTCTCCGCTACTCCGCCCGAGCTCCGCGATGCGAGCGCCCTCACACGCCCGAGAGCGCTCCTCCACTGCCCTTGCCCTCCGCTACTCCCGCCCGAGCTACCACCTGCTCCGGTTGCTAGGCGCGCCACAGCTGTTGCTAGGGGCGAGGAGGAGCGCGGAGAGATAACACCTGTGGGCGCACGCCGACGGAGTACGACAACCCCCGACTAAGAAATGCATTCGCATTTACGACGACGACGACGACGAAGGCAGAACTACGAGGCGCGCGCTCACGTGCGCTCGCGCTGGAGGAATGCAGGCGCACGCCGACGGAGCACGACAACCCCCGACTAAGAAATGCATTCGCATTTAAAAGAAAGACAAGAACCAGTAGGTGTTCGATCAGGTAACGCCGGGGTCGGTCTCTTCGCTGTCTTCTCCTCGCTTAGAGACATTTCTCTGTCTCTACATGGGGCTTTACACTACGTTCCCATTCGTGCTCTGATGAATGAAACCACATAACGGCAACACAATAGAGCCTACACCGAACAAGCTACGGTTGGGCAATTGGAGATATTTTTGCAAGGCATCCCTTATTTGAACCTCCGTCGTCCGTCGACACGTCTCCTGCTCGTCCCCCTCTCCATGCCACCTGTGATAACGCCACTGTCCTCCTTGCCGCTCGGCCCGTCCCGTGCCAGCTCAAGAAGACACAGGCCACACTGTCGCTCCAGGAGCCCTAACCAGCTGTGATAACGCCGCTTTCCTCCTCACCGCTCGGCTCGTCTCGTGCCGGCTCAGGAAGACACCGGTAACACTGTCGCTCCAGGAACCCTTAAAGGGGAAGCCCTTAAAGAGACATCACAGTGATGTCCTTCTCTTCTTACTGCGCCGTCCACACCACCTCTACGCATGCGCGTCTCTCCTCCCTTCTCCTCTCCTCCAGCTGTATAAAAGCAGGTGCGCGCGCTGCGCCACTTTCAGTCTGCTGGTACAACTTCATCGTGATTGAAACGTGCCGTGTAGCTTTGGCGTTGCGTCGAGTGCGCTCGTAAATTCAAACGCGCTTCCCTTCAATCCGGATAGAAAGTGCCCCTCTGACAGGGTCAGTACCGAAGTTGCCGACTAGGAAAAGGCGCTCAGCAGCCTTTTGAAATTAGCAGAACTTTAGTACCACACCTTAGGAATATCGGAAGCACTTTTAAAATCCCTCAGTATGTCCTCACAACGCGCTCATTGCCCCATGTGTTCATATTACGGTAGGTTTAACAGTGCCTCAGATCTGAATGGCCCAGCGACGATGACAGGAAGAATTCTATCCTTTGTCCTTGATGCTAGCACGTTAGTACTCGAAGAGCTAGGAAAATTGTGATATTTCTGTTAAGACAAACAAATGTTGAAACTTGATGTCTTTTAAGGAACTTGTTCGGTGCCTGCGCTCTCTTGTTTCGATTTTTACAACCTACTTAGGAATAGCTGTGTCAAACAAACTACATTTCAAGTGGCTACATGCAAACGTCAGCAAAGCTTAGCACGGCATGTGTATATCGGTTCCGAGTTTCCTCCTTTTAATAAGAGCTAAATAACTTTGAGTGTTTTTTTTATGAATGAAAACAAGGAGAGAAACACGGGCGCAGTTGGTGTTTCTGGTCTTTTCTCAGTGGGGCAAGTGGGGCAATTTAAAAAAGAGAATGTCGAGAAGAACAAATGCTACTGAAAACTTGGTCGCGGCGTAATGACGGACAAAGCCATTCACTCAAGCGGGGAGAAGAGATAGGACGAAAGGTAACAGAAAGCGCCCATTCCCCTCCGTTGCCTGGAAGAAGTGAAGAAATTAGGCGAAGGCTGATTTTTGAATTATGACAATTGCGCTAAACTGACAAACAGAGGAAGAAAGACCGACAGAGGGAGGGAGACAGACAGTACGCGCATTGTCTGCCTGCCTTCCTCTGTTGGTAAATTTAGCGCAATTTTCGTAATTCATAGTGCACCAACTAATCGAACAACAAATTTGACTGAAGGCTGAATTCCGGATCTCGGTGCTCTACTGGTCGTTTCTCTAGGCGTCGTATAATTGCGGCAACGTTTCTCGTTCTTAGCACCTAAAGAGAATGAAGTGTTCTCTAATGTCGATGGTGCCGGAACCTGGATGGAAGCCTCATACAAAAATAAAACTCTATTTTGGTATCAGGGAGTCTCATTTTAATTACTGAAGTAGATGGGAAACGAAGTGTACGCAGAAATTTTGCTTCTACTTGGAACGCGAACAAATAAAAAATTTTCCCTCTGTACTGAGTAGCAATCATTGTGAACAGTCTGCTAAAATGTGAGTCTGCATTCACTTGTTTTTTCGGAGTTTTTGATTTAATTTGTTCAAAGGTCTCTGATTTATAAATTCTCTTTAATATCGAATGAGAAGGCGGAAAACTAAACATTTGCTTTCGGATGCTAACATTAGGCTTTAAAAGTGGCGTGCGACACATGCTCTATAGTTCAGACTCCGATAACACTGACGACACCTCCCAATTCCAATCACGCTCAAGTTTGCAGATAACGGTCCCGCTTCCCTTTCATTTGTTAAACTTGGTAGCAAGCAAAACTGTCGCATGTGCAAGTCTTTTTCCTTTCTATGGTAGCAATAACAGACCTGTGTTGTCTGTATTATTTCCAACAGCACTGTAGAAGGACAAACCTCTAAATCAATGTTATTCAACGCCCACCCTTTCTACTTTTTTTTTCTTTGTTTGCTTGCTTCAAACTAGAAGGGAAATCTTGTTTCTCACCTTTCTCTCTCGCCATGGAGACTGAATCTTCGTACGGGGCTCAAACGTTCGGAATGTAATTCATGGCAGTACTTCTTCCTTTGATTTTCTTTAGTGTAATTCTACGCAAAAAAAACTACAATTATGCTTCATAATAGCGCTTGCGCCACTGATGCTACACGCTACGAAAACTGTATACTCCACAACTTTTTTTACGAATAATAAAAACATCCCGAACAATAATTCGAAATAACAGCGTGGCTGAACGTTTACAGTTGGTAGACGCACTTCACGTGCAGCGAGTTTGACGTTACTTCAAGTGTCGCTTGGTTTCAGTTTTAGCCAACCACACGTTAGGGCTGAAAAAAGGCTTGAAAACAAATTATGGTAGATCCCTCTATCATAGGAATCGGCAAAACACGAAAGTGAAAAGGGCCTTCACAGGAGAAGTTGAATGTAAAGGAACATTGTTCATGTGCGAATGGTTCGCGAGCCTCACCCCGCCAGACGAAGCGACGCCCACACGGAAGCAACAAAAAAATTACCGGTATATTCAGGGACAACAAAACAAACAATGGCAATCACAGAAACAGCAGCTTGAAATACAGCGGTCAAGGGAACAACGCCAGCACGGAGGGCGCCTCAATTCACACGCGTCCCCCTAACACAAAGGCCCTGGATTAGAGAAGCAAGCTGACGGCGCTCATTAGCATCATGATGCGCTACTTCGCTTCGCATCTCCTAAACTGCAGCACCATTTGAATGAGTCATCAGGGAAAGACGTAAGGCGCGTTAGTAGAGCAGTTCACGCCGCTGCTCATAGCACAGTGGGTAGAGCGCCACGAACGCCTCGTTACGGCGACAGGGCTCGAGAGGGCATGGGCTCGAATACAGGCACCGCAGAGCCAATGTCACTTTTTCTTTCGACGTTACTTCCGTGACGGATATGACGAGAGGGAAATCTTGGTGTACCCGGGCATAAAACACTCTCGTGTTAAAATACCCACAAAGGGGGATTTACTGGGATTTACAACTCGATGCGACGCGGTTCATAGGACATTAATCGCATTAAATTCCCAACTCATGAGAATGGCTGAGTGGTCCTCCGACAGCGTGGCGCGCACTGGCAGGACAACCCCTGCTCATGTGCATCGGCGGCGACATTATCGATAGCCCGTGTGTCACATTCAGCAATATTCTTCAGCAAGCCAGGCCTCTGTGCCCGGCGATGCCTATAGTATTGTGGTATTTCTTTGACTCCATGGCGTAACGTATACCTCGGAACTCTAAACCATCAACATAGTACGCGACCACCACCTCGGGTGATACGTCGTTCGAACATGGGCACAAGTCTTTCACTTCAGGTGTGATGTCAAACTCTAAGCGTGTTTTTATGCTGCCTGCACATAAAAGTGATCTAAAAGTACGAAAATACCCTTGTTTACAAATAGAATGCGTATAATCAAGCAAAAAGAAAATTTCAAGTAAAAAATATCAGAAGTATTTCGACACAAATACAGCACTGCTGGTACTCGAAACACAGGCGAACATGGAAAAATCCCACGCAGCCAAAACCACCGTCGCACTACACAATAATAAATGCGGTGTGCGTGGGTAAGCTCATCGAGCATGTAGTCCTAACCCGACTAAGCAACTTCATGGACGATAAAGGGTTATTCCCTCACACAATGATAGGGTTTAGAACTAAATTATCCACCCAGGACGTAATGTTACAATTAAAGCATCAAATAATTGACAAAAAATCCCAATCGACAGATATAAAAGCCATACTTGGCCTAGATCTCACAAAAGCTTTCGATAGCATCACGCACAAAGCCATATTGGACAATTTACAAAACGTAGGAGTCGGAAAACGAACGTATACATACATCAAAGACTTCCTCTCCGGCCGTTCATCGCAAATAACTGTAGGCGGGGTCAAATCGGAGAGTATCAACCTCGGGAGCAGAGGCACGGCGCAAGGCTCAGTCCTCTCTCCATTTCTTTTCAGTGTTGCAATGTTAGGATTACCCGCAGAACTCAACAAGATAGATGGGCTGAATCATAGTTTATACGCAGACGACGTCACTCTGTGGTTTACGGGAGGCAGCGATGGCCTAATAGAAGAAACGCTACAGACGGCCATTAATACAGTCGTACACTACGTGTCCGCCAGAGGTCTCAAATGTTCGCCACAAAATCGGAACTGCTGCTCTATCAACCAACACGTAGAGGACGGAAAAGCCCCACCGAAACCCCAAACATTAAATTAGTTGCGGACGGGAATCCGATTCCCATCGTTAAAAGCATCAGAATCCTCGGGCTCCGACTGCAGTCGAACGGGCAAAATGGGGAAGCCATCAAGTTGCTAGAGCAGAGCGCCCATCAAACGATGAGACTCATCTCGAGGATCGCCAACAGTAATTACGGATTAAAGGAAGCAAACCTGATAAGATTAGTGCAGGCTTTCGTCGTCAGTCGTATTATATACGTTACTCCGTACCTCAACTTGCAAGTCGCCGAAAAGGCTAAAATCGAGCGTATCGTCAGAGGGGCATACAAGCAAGCCCTCGGGTTACCTACCTGTACGGCTAACGAACGATTACTAGCTCGAGGAATTCACAATACGCTGGAAGAGCTTATAGAAGCCTACACAGTGGCTCAATACGAAAGACTTACACACAGCGCAACGGGAAGACACATACTCGACTCCCTAGGAATTAACTACGCGGCACAACAAGGCACCAAGGTGGACATTCCTCAGAAAATACGCCAGTGTGCCAAAATACTTCCGTTGCCAAGGAACATGCACCCGGAACACAACGAGGGAAGGCGGCAAGAGCGAGCCAAAGCCATTAGAAATGGTTTCAAAATTCTAGGGACGTGATCTACGTCGATGCGGCAGAATATGCCACGTGTGATGCCATGTCAGTGACAGCAGTAGACTGTGAAGGCAAATTAACCTGCTGCGGAACGGTCGTAACCGCAAAATCCGAGACAGCCGAGGAGTGCGCCATCGCACTTGCGATAGCCTCCACGACAGCTAAATACATAATCAGTGACTCGAAAACGGCAGTTCGAAATTTTATTAAAGGGCGCATATCGCCGGAGGCGCAACGCATTCTGCTAAATTTCCGAGACCAGAGGAAAGTCCAAATTTTATGGGCACCTGCACACTCTTCCCTTCCGGGCAACGAGGCAGCTCACAACACGGCTCGAGGACTCGCATGCCGAGCCACCGAGCAGCCTCCGCTGAGGTCGGGAAGAGACCGCATGGTCTCATACAGGGAAATCACGAATCATTACAGATTCGAACGCGCCCGTTATCCTCCCGCTCATCCATCCTTAAACAAAAGGCAGTCGGTGTTCTGGCGTCTCCTCCAAACGAATACCTATCCAAACCCCGTGGCATACAGTCACTACTACCCTGGCCAATATTCAGGCATGTGCGCACTATGTAAGGACCGGGCGGACCTGTCACATATACTATGGGCTTGTCCTCAGGCGACCCAAGAAGGCCGTAAGATCGCGAATGACGAGCAGTGGGAGACCGTGCTGCTCAGCTCTGACCCAAAAGACCAACTCTGGGCCGTCCAGTTGGCTGAAAACGCCGCCAGGGCCTAAGGGCTGCTGGCCGCCGTTTAGGAAGGAGGCCTCCTTACAAACAACTGGACAAAAATAAAGTTGTATCTCTCTCTCTCTCTCCAAGCAACACGTTCGAAATCGAGGCCGTATACGCCAAAGATCAATAGAGGGCACGTGAGGAATTACCCGAACAACTCGGAAACATACCCTGCAGCAATACTCGAAAAAGTTTTTGCATCTAAAAAATTAAAATGACCCTCAGAGGCATTTAGTTTGCATGTAGAACGTTCGCATTCTTATGTCCTTAACAATTCTGAGGTTCCCTTGGATTTGTTATAAGTTTTGGGGTATCCCTCAAGCAAGTAGTGGTTATCTGGCGAAGAAAGGCATCATCATCATCATCATCATTGTGGTCATCATCACCCAAATGGCGGTCGCCCGCATGGTTTTCGCATCCCGAGACTTCACCATGAAAATAGCCCGCAGCAAGTTATCCCGCATGCGAAATACCGTCTTCATCCTCGTCACGACCGTGAGCGTGTTCGCGTTCTCCCAGCTGGGGAATTTTACAGCGCTGAAGGACTTGCTTCAGGACGACAATCTCAAGCACATCGAATACTGGAGCCACGAAGTCGGTCAGGCTGCTCTACGTGAGGGCGAGCAGCTTGAAGCGACGCGGCTTCCGCACCACGGAGGCTGGGCCGTGGAAGCGCGCTGTCATGAGGGCATCGATGTCCTGTTCTTCGTGCATGCCTGCTCACGACAATGGAGACGGCGGGCGGTCCTGCGCGACACCCTCGTCGAGGAGGCGGCCGCGAGACGCTTCAACTGGGCCGCCGTGTTCTTTGTAGGTCGCCGTGCCAAGGACCCACTCCTCGACTCCTGGCTCAACCTTGAGGCGGACGCCCTTGGCGACCTGGTGGTGTTTCCGTTCGAAGACAGCTACAGGACCGTGACTCCCAAATGGGTGGCCGGCATGCAATGGGTGGCCGACCGCTGTCCCAACGTGCCGGTGATCGTCAAGCTGGACGACGATCTCACCGTTCACCCGTTCATGGTGAATGGCAATATGCCTGCGAACATCGACGCTATAGCCTTCAATGAAAGCAACGCTGTTAACCGAAAGTTAAGGGCTCAGTTACTGGGGCCGTAGTTGATGTCTAGTCAAGACGTTCAACGACTGGCACACTGTACCAAGCTAAAGAAATTTCAGTTACGAACGCGTTTGTTTTGAGCTGGTAAATTAGGAACTAGTTCAATTTAAATAAAACCTAAAATACACAAATGAAATATGTATGCAAACAGCTATGGTTAACGTTTTTACTTGAAGCCTTTCTGATCAGAAGCTTTCGTGTCGCAGTGTTCTTGGCAGTCCATCAAATCGGCCACATCATGTGTTTTAATGTTCTTCCGAAAAGAATGGTCGTCGA